>NC_141544.1:52520274-52845274 GCF_021556685.1 Rattus norvegicus | reverse complement strand
ATTTGTATATAGGAGGACTACTGTTTTGTTCTGTTTATGTTATTGAGTTAATCTTGTATCCAGCTAATTCATATTAACAGCAGTAGATTTCCCTGGTGGAAATTTCCCAATCACATATATAATAGTTTCTTATCATCTGCTATTAACAATACTTTGACTTCTTTCTTTCCAATATGTAGCACCTGTTCTCCTTCATTTGTCTTATTGATCTAGCTAAAACTTCATCACAATATTGAATACATATGAAGAAAGTGGACGATATTGTCTTTTTCCTGATTTTGGCGGAATTTCTTTTAATTTCTATCCAATTAATTCGATGCTTAATTTAAAGTTGATGTCAATTCACTTTAATATGCTAAGTATGACACGTGCGTGGAGGGTGGTAAGAAAGGGACAGTCTCTGTAGATCTGTGCAGAGAAGGGAGGCTGCAGGTGCTAATCTGTTACCACACTAAGGACCAGACATGCACTGGGTCTGGAGGCTGGTGATCCTCATAATGCAAATGCCACTTTTTCATCTGAGTATGTGTTCTCATATCTGTCTTTGTTGCAGTTAGCATAGTTTGAAACAATGTAAAATTGTTGATGACAAATCCTAGAAACCTGAGTAGCACCATTCAGTATGACAGGAGAGCTGCCAGCAGGTAGAAAGTTTCCTGGTTCATACCACTGTGATCCCTCCATGTTCTATGATCAAATTTTGTGGTGGCTTCATCGAGATTCCTGCTCTGGAGTACATAAAGAGCAACAACGATAGACCGTATTGTTTGTGAGTATCCTGGACACCTTTAATCACTCACTTAAGAGCAAATAATCTTTGTTGTAACTGAGCTTTTCATCTGCATGTATATATGTATGTATCTATACACAGGACGGTGTATTATTATGCCTTTCTTTTTCTCACCCTACTAAACCTTTTTCCATTAAATCTCCCTATCACTATTCCTCTTTTCCATATTTGTGCTTCTTTAAACATGTTCAAAAACAGTGGAAAGAATTCAAAATTAGGGTTTTGGAGAAACCCTGACACAGAGACTAACAACCAGATCTCCCTACTCACTCAAGTAAATATTTTTTATTTGATAGACAAATCATTATAGAAA
This sequence comes from Rattus norvegicus, assembly GCF_021556685.1. NCBI lineage: Eukaryota > Metazoa > Chordata > Mammalia > Rodentia > Muridae > Rattus > Rattus norvegicus. The sequence goes on along the minus strand of NC_141544.1, from coordinate 52,844,171 downwards.
ATATTATTCACACTTCATACATTTCTTTCTGAGTGTACTCTATGCATATACATGTGTATACATGAAAGTCAGAAAGCAACATATAAGACTATTCTCTCCTTCCACCGTGTAGATTAAATGGATCTAATTCAGGTTGTCAGAATTTACAAGTTATTAAGGGATTTTATGATCTTACTTATAAATGCCACATATTTCCTAGAATTAAATTAATACTTTTTCAACAGTAATGATATTTAATATTATAATTATTACTCATATATGACTTTATTAACACTATATTTATTACAGTATTAAATCATTCATGAACGGATTGATTTTCAGATCTCCAAGGACCTATTTACTTCTTATAAATGAAAATCTGTCTATACTAATCTGAAATGAATGATGAACTCAAAGTCTTTATTTTATTTGTCATTTAGTTTAGTTTGCTAGATATACAAATGTTCTTTGTCTCTGTAAAAGAAAACTTTACATAAAAGAAATGTTAACAAAGTACCCTCAAGAAAGCCCAACTGTAAAGATTGGGTTGAGCCCAGATTGATGAATAAATGCTAAGGATGTTCCTCGTTATGCATTAAAGTGAAGGAAATTGATTTGAACAAGATCTTTAGTTCTTGGTATATTAAAGAACATTTTTATCATGGCCCAGGATATTAATATGGCTCCTGGAGGAAGCACAGGCCATGGACCACATGGCCTTCCATAGTAACTTGGGTCACATAGGCCACTTACTTCTGAGGACCATGGACACAGTCCTGGCTCCTGGAGCCAGCACAACCCACTGAAAGTCTTAAGAATGTCTGTGGTCTGTGGTCTGTGGTCTGTGGCTCCACTTGAGACCATGTGGATACCCATGCCACCTGGATATTTGTTGGTTTTTGAGGCCCATACTGCCAATGGAGACTATTCTGAGGTCTGTGGCACATGCTGATGCTGGAGGCCCGGTCTAAATCTGTTCCCTGAGCTGTCAAAGCTACTTAGTGGAAGTCCATGATTGTAAATGACAATGGAGCTTCTTCTGCAAAGGTATCAATGACTGCAGATTCACAGTTAAGAAAGAGAGACATAGAAGGCTTCTGTGACAACCACTGTGATAAAAAAAAAGTAGCAACTGTATAGGAAACAATTGAAAAGAGTCTTAAAAATTATGATATCATAATATAATATGAGGCAATATGAATGACAATAACCATCATTAGCAATGACTACTTCATTTTCTATAAAAATGTCTTTTTTTTTGATTGAACATAGTTATTACCCACAATTCCCATTAAGAGAATAAGCATTTATGATGTGAAATAAAGTAAAGAATTTTCAACCTAAAAATTGAATGAAGGAAAATGACTTTTAAATCACTCCAAACCACTGAAATTACTTTTCAGTGTCCACTCACACAGTACATTGTAAGCTCATTATCACTGAGACATGTGCTCTACTAATTGCAATATTAACATCTAGGAAATAGCCTTTTAAAATTGATGGTAGAATCTATTTGAAGACTTACTGAGAAAATTTTATTAAGAGATAATGTAAATGTAATGGTTTTAGGGGAATGCAATTTCTAAGCAGTAATTTAGACAATATTTAACTTAAAGTTATAAAAGTTTAAGAATAAAATGTTTCTGATAAAATCCTACTTTACACTTTTTTTTAGATGACTAGGTATTTTATTTTATCATCACTGGAAAAAAATTCGCATTTAAAAACTAATTTACATTTTGTTTAAATTAAATAACGATTAATAGTATTTCTTACCCATTAGATATATATATCATATATATTTTAATAAAATATATTTCTAAAGCGCCAGACAGATGGACAAGCATCTAAGAGCAGTGACTGCTCTTCCAGAGGTCCTGAGTTCAATTGCCTGAAACCACATGGTGACTCGCAACCATCTGTAATGGGATCTGGTGCCCTCTTCTGGTGAGTCTGAAGAGCGTGAAAGTATACTCACATACATAAAGTAAATAAATACATCTCTTTTTTTTTTTATTAACTTGAGTATTTCTTATATACATTTCGAGTGTTATTCCCTTTCCCGGTTTCCGGGCAAACATCCTCCTCCCCCCTCCCCTTTTTTATGGGTGTTCCCCTCCCCACCCTCCCCCCTTGTTGCCCTCCCCCCAACAATCTAGTTTACTGGGGGTTCAGTCTTAGCAGGACCCAGGGCTTCCCCTTCCACTGGTGCTCTTACTAGGATATTCATTGCTACCTATGAGGTCAGAGTCCAGGGTCAGTCCATGTTTAGTCTTTAGGTAGTGGCTTAGTCCCTGGAAGCTCTGGTTGCTTGGCATTGTTGTACATATGGGGTCTCGAGCCCCTTCAAGCTCTTCCAGTTCTTTCTCTGATTCCTTCAACGGGGGTCCTATTCTCAATTCAGTGGTTTGCTGCTGGCATACGCCTCTGTGTTTGCTGTATTCTGGCTGTGTCTCTCGGGAGAGATCTACATCCGGCTCCTGTCGGCCTGCACTTCTTTGCTTCATCCATCTTGTCTAATTGGATGGCTGTATATGCATGGGCCACATGTGGGGCAGGCTCTGAATGGGTGTTCCTTCTGTGTCTGTTTTAATCTTTGCCTCTCTATTCCCTGCCAAGGGTATTCTTGTTCCCCTTTTAAAGAAGGAGTGAAACATTCACATTTTGATCATCCGTCTTCAATTTCATGTGTTCTAGGCATCTAGGGTAATTCAAGCATTTGGGCTAATAGCCACTTATCAATGAGTGCATACCATGTGTGTTTTCTGTGATTGGGTTACCTCACTCAGGATGATATTTTCCAGTTCCGACCATTTGCCTACGAATTTCATAAAGTCATTGTTTTTGATAGCTGAGTAATATTCCATTGTATAGATGTGCCACATTTTCTGTATCCATTCCTCTGTTGAAGGGCATCTGGGTTCTTTCCAGCTTCTGGCTATATAAATAAGGCTGCGATGAACATAGTGGAGCACGTGACTTTTTAAAAATATTTTTTTCAGAGGCTCTGCCTCTGAAAAGATGAGGATACTTGTAGCTAACCATCAGACTGAGCACAGACTGCGTTAGAGAAAGAACTGAAGGAGCTGACAGGGTTTGCATCCCCATAGGAAGAACAATATCAACCAACCAGACACCAGCCCTACCCCCCTGAGCTCCCAGGAACTAAACCACGAACCAAAGCGTACACATGGAGGGACCCATTGCTCCAGCCGCATATGTAGCATAGGATTGCATTGTCTGGCGTCAATAGGAGGAGAAGCCCTTGGTCCTGTGAAGATTCATTTCCCCAGTGTAGGGGAATATCAGGTTGGTGAACTTGGAGTGGGTGGGAAGGAGAGAGAGCATTCTCATAGACGCATGGGGAAGGGGCATGGAGAAGGCAGGGGAACTGGGAAAGAAGATAATATTTGAAATGTAAACACATAAAATAAACAATAAAAATGCAAAACAAATTTACACGAAAAATATTTTTTTCCTAAGAATACCATAACACTACAATTCATCACATAAAAATCCCTAAGGGTCAACATTTACATTGTTAAACGAATTATTAAATACTATTATATAAGGCTAACCATGTCACATCCTGTTAAAATAACAGTAAATTATCAAAATTCCTTATCATTTCACTATTGTCCAGATGATTTGTAGCAATGATCTTACCAACTTGTTTCCCCTTTATGCTATTTGGGAAAACTCCAAGTTTATTTACACATTGCTAGACTGGTTTTCATAGTATACATATGTGTTTACAATGCTAATCAACACAATAATATCCTAGTATTATCCAATGTACTTCAAAGTTGGATAGTGACACAAGTTTAATTTTCAACTTATAAAATAATTACTTAAATTAATATTTTACTTTTTAATGAAGAATGTCATGAATGAAAGTTATAAATTTTTGAATGAATCTAGGCCGATTTTTATTTAGAATTATTAGCAAAGAAGTCAAAAATACTTTCTACAAATACTTTCTAGAATATTTAAGCAAATACTAATAATCAGCAAGAACAAAGGAATCACATTATAATAAAATAAACCTCTATCTTACAATTAGAAATTCTTATAAGTTTATGATCCAAAATTACTGTCATATGGTGACAGTTTTACTGTCATTATGTCTTACTATGAGAACACAAGAATTTGACATTACTGAGAAAAGAATGAGTGGCTTTGAATAAATTAAAGATATCAAAATGACAAAATGTTTAATCATTGAGGACACTCTGGATTCCAATAATATGATTTAGACAAACTAAAAATTATTCATATTCCCAGTGAAGAGAGATGCTATAGAAATAGTGTAAATGTATGGAGCAACCTGCTGAGGAATGCTTCATGTCTACCTTAAAGCACACTTGAAGGCGGAGACGGGGAGGAAATGTGCTTTCTTAGGAAGTTTGCAGGAAGCATGAAACTGTAGAACCCTGGAGGTTATGTTTTGAGCCTCCAAAACCAAAAAGGAAAATAGTTTTTGTTGCTGAAAACAACCCAGTTGATGGAAGTTTGTAGAAAAAGCCATAGATAAAATAACTGTCAATTAGAGCTTCCAGGGACTAAGCCACTACCTAAAGACTATACATGGACTGACCCTGGACTCTGACCTCATAGGTAGCAATGAATATCCTAGTAAGAGCACCAGTGGAAGGGGAAGCCCTGGGTCCTGCTAAGACTGAACCCCCAGTGAACTAGACTGTGGGGGGGAGGGTGGCAATGGGGGGAGGGTTGGGAGGGGAACACCCATAAGGAAGGGGAGGGGGAGGGGGATGTTTGCCCGGAAACCAGGAAAGGGAATAACACTCGAAATGTATATAAGAAATACTCAAGTTAATTAAAAAAAGGAAAAAAAAGAAAATTAGAAAAGAAAATGACTTATTAATTCACACATAAACAAGCTAAAATTTCAACAGCTGTCAGTGAAAAGACAAAGAAAGTCTCCTGGATAACAAACTAGCTGTGAAGAACACCAATATAAATGTTTAGAGAATGACATATGTGTTTAGAAGTTAGTGAATCTGACATCCAATTTCTAGCTTCATAATTTTCAACTTTTACATAAAACTCAATGTGGCCATTTAAAATGCAAATTGTACCTCACTGTGGTAGTAAAGAACACACAGAATTGAAAACAAAGTTCATGTTCATTTTTAAGGAAAAAGAATTTAAAACAAGATATTATGATACCTAGAGGATATAGATAACAAAAAATACCCTTTTTTCACTAATAACCAAACAACGTATGGGTATATTATTATTGTACATAAATAAATACATACTTCATTAGACAAATCAATGAACATATGTAAAATGTATGAGGTATATTAAAATTGTATATAGGTTAGATAAATTTTATAGAATGTGGGCTTCATAAGAAATGAATGACTGTATACTACAGAAAGAAATTCTGAATATATCAATGAAACCAATACTTAAAGTATTACTGAAGATGATTATATTCTTTAAGAGACCATATGTGGAACTGGAAACCTAGGTAACTGCTAAGTGCTCTGTGAACTTGTGACTATTGGAGGAGTATCGCCAACCTCTGAAACTGCATAATCCCTAGTAATATTCTATAAGCATTTGTCCTTATATACAAAAATAAGTGCAGTCTTCACCCCTTATCAAGGAAGCTTCTTTTAACAAAAGGCAGAGTTCACTACTGACAACCAAAATTCATCTAAAGGCAGAACAAAACAGTACCAAAGAGAATCAAAGAAAACAAAACAAACAAACAAACAAAAAAAATAAGGACAAGTTAGAAATAGGTGAGTTCTAAGCACGGGAGTGTTTGGGACTGAGATCACAAAGAAAAGCTGGATTTTGCCAGTTGCTAGTGGTAAACACTGAGGCACATCCTTTTAAAAAAACAAGGTAAAAGAAGGGCCTATCCTAATGAAACCGTAGGGTCACCATTGTTGGCTTGAATGTCCCACTAATTGAAAGGGCGAATTAGTTGTAATCATTAAAAGAAGATAGAATGACATTATTAATCTTTGGAGGTAAGGCTATGGGTTTAAATTTCCCACTGGGCAAAATACCAACTTTTAAAGATTTAAAAAAATGAACATCTAATAAATCAAATATTTATATCTTACACAAGGTTAATGGAATCCCCAAGACTCCTATGTCTACTACCTATAGGGTAATACTAAAATAACATAAAGATGAAAAAAAACAGTCCTTCTAATTTAATTCAGCATAGAAAACTAATAGAGCCCAAAGGTTAAGAAAGTCTAAATTGATACATGAGACATCATGAATCGGGAGAGCTTCTATGAAGCAAAGGACACAGCCAATAGGACAAATTGGCAACCTACAGATTGGGAAAACACTTCAGTAACCCCATGACTGAAAGAGGGCTAATATCAAAATATATGAAGAACTCAAGAAGCTATAATGATCACATAACCAAACAATTCAATCAAAAAATTGGGTATAGAACTAAACCCAGAATTCACAACAGAGGAATCTCGAATGACCAAGAAGCACTTAAAGAAATGTTAAAAGTCCTTAGTCATTAGGGTAATGAAAATCAAACGGACCCTGGGATTCCACCTTATACCAATCAGAATAGCAAAGATCAAAAATTAAGGTGACAACACATGTTGGTGAGGATGTGGAAAAGAGGAACACTCCTCCATTTGTGGTGTAATTGCAAGCTGGTAAAACCACTTTGGAAATCAATCTAGAGGTTCCTCAGAAAATTGGAAATAGATATACCTGAAGATCCATCTATTCCACTCTTGGGCACATATATAGAAAATGTCCCAGCATGCCACAGAGGCACATGTTCCAATATTTTTATAGCAGCCTTATTTGTGATAGCCAGGAGCTGGAAACAACCAGATGTTCCACAACAGAAGAATGGATACCAAAAATGTTCTTCATTTACACAATGGAATACTACTCACCTATTAAGAACAAGGACATCATCCTTTTCTGTCCAGTTTTTTCTGCTGGGACCGACTGCTAGCTAGTCTGCTCCCCTAAGACTATATCCTGAGGCATACCTGAAAATTCACTGAACTCAGAGCATTTGATAAGAACTCTTCCAAAGTCTCACAGCTGCTACTGGGAGCCTAGTGAACTTGGGGACCCACCATCCCCTTAATCTCCTGTTCACTGAATTCCACCCCCGCTGAGCCCAGACTTTTCTCCTGGGGCAGACTGCTATCTAATCTAGTTACCCCAAAGACCCTATATCTTGAGGAATACCAGAAGATCCACTAAAGTCAAAGCATTTGGTATCATACCCGGAGGCATGCCAGGAGATCTGCTACACTCAAAGCATCTGACACCACAGCCAGAGACATCCCAGGAGATCCACTGCACTTGGAGCACCATGGTTTGAAGTCATCCCATAAATTCTTCTGTACATAGGTCAATTGGAAAACTGACATAACAGTCTGAAAACATACGAGGGCTCTGTGGCATGCAGGGCAACTGTCCCAAAAGACTGAAAGTCTACCAGGAATTCTGCTGCACACAGAAACCACAGTGCATAGATGTCCCCTCCCCTCCCTCAGAGAATAGCTTCACACAGCACAACAGTTTGACTGTTCCTCTGAATAACCAAAAATCCGAAGAACTTCCAGGAGATGTACTGCAGCTAGGGCAACATTTCAGCAGTTTCTCTACCCCACTAAAGATCCTCCATTTGGATGGCTCCAAAGGAGATTTGCTATAGCCAGGGCCACAAGCCTACCAGGGACAAAAGAAGCAGACTCCAGACAAAGTCATCCAGAACACAAAACACCAGGGATAACTAGATAGCAAGAGGCAAGCACAAGAGCAGAACCCACAGAAGTCAATATACATGGGCATCATCAGAACCTAGTTCTCCCACCACAGCAAGATCTGAATACACATACACACCTGAAAATCAGAAAGCTGACCTAAAAATCCTAGCTGATGAAGATAATAGAGCCCTTTAATAAGGATATAAATAACTCACTGAAAGAAATATTGGAAAACACAGGTAAACAGGTAGAAGCCCTTAAAGAGAAAACAAATAAACCCTTTAAGGCAAAATTAAACAGCCCAAGAAATTGCATAATACAGCCAAAGACCTAAAAGTTGCAGTAGAAACAGAGAGAGAGAGAGAGAGAGAGAGAGAGAGAGAGAGAGAGAGAGAGAGAGAGAGAGGCAAATCTGGAAATGGAAAATCTAAAATCTATGAAAGAGGTCAGGAATTACATATATATATATATATATATATATATATATATATATATATATATCTCACCAACAAAATACAAGAGATAGAAAAGAGAATCTCAGGTGCAGAAGATGCCATAGTAGAGATTGACACAACTTTCAAAGAAAATTCAAAACATAAAAATCGCTAACCCAAAACATCCAGAAAATTCAGGACACAATGAAATAATAATTCATTATTATTGGAATAATTGGAATAGAAGAAAGTGAAGATTCCCAGTTCAAATGGCCTGAAAATATCTTCAACAAAATCAGAGAAGAAAACTTCTATAACCTAAAGAAAGGGATGATCATAAAAGTACAAGAAGCCTATAGAACCAAAACAAATAGGACCAGAAAAGAAAATGCTCTTATCATAAAATAATTAAAACACTAAATGCACAGAACAAAGAAAGAATATTAAAAGCTGCAAGGGAAAAGACCAAGAAACACTTAAAGACAGACCTATCAGAATTAGACAAGATTTCTCACCAGAGACTATGAAAGCCAGAAGAGCCTGGTTAGAGGTCATGCAGACTCTAAGAGAACACAAATGGTAGCCCAGTCTACTATACCCAGCAAAATCTCAATCAACATAGATGGAGAAAACAAAATAATCCAGAACAAAACCTAATTCAAACAGCATGTACCTATCAATCCAGACAAACAGAGGAACCTGAAAGGAAAACTCCAACACAAGGAAGGTACATACACCAAAAAACAAAAACAAAAACAAAAACAAAAACAAAAAAAAAACAAAACAAAGCCAAAAGAGAACCACAAGTACATAAAGCTACATACACAAACAAATATAACATGAACCAACAGTCATTTCTCTTTAATATCTAATATTAATGAACGCATCTCACCTATAAAAAGACATAAACTAACAGACTGAATACACAAACAAGATCCTGCATTTGGTGTATGCAAGAAATATACTTCAATAACAAAGACAGACACTATCTCAGAGTAAAAGGATGGAAAAACTCTTCTAAGCAAATGGTCCTAAGAAATAATCTGGAGTTGCCATCCTAATATCCAATATAATAAACTTTCAATAAAAATTTATCAAGCATTATGAGTAAGGACACTCGATATTCATCAAAGAAAAAGTCCACTAAGAGAAAGTCTCAATTCTGAACATCAATGCCCCAAATGCAAGGGCACCCACATTCATACACAAACTTTACTAAAGCTCAAAACACACATTGACCCCACACAATAACAGTGGGAGACTTCAACATTGCCCTCTCACCAATGGACAGGTCACTGAAACAGAAACTAAACAGAGACACAGTGAAACTGATAGAGGTTATGAACCAAATGGTTTTAACAGCTATCTACAGAACATTTCTCTCTAAAACAAAAGAATACAATTCCTCTCAGTCCCTCGTGGGACTTTCTCCAAAATCGACTATAAAATTGTTCACCAAACAACCCTCAACCAAGAGAAGAAGATTGAAATAATCCAATGCATCCTATCAAACTAAAGTGGCCTAAGGCTAGTAGTATTCAATAAAATAAAAAAAAAAAAACAGAAACCCCACATACACATGGAAAATGAACAATGCTCTACGGAATCATAGCTTTGTCAGGGAAGAAATAAAGAAAGAAATTATAGACTTTTAAAAATTAATGAAAATATTGAGACATCATACTCAAACTTACGGGACACAGTGAAAGCAGTGCTAAGAGGAAAATCCATAGAACTAAGTCCCCTAGTAAAGAAACTGGAGAGATCTTACATTAGCAACCTAAAACCACACCTGAGAGATCTAGAACAAAAGGAAGCCAACCAAGAGTAGTAAAACGCAGGTAATAGTCAAACTCAGGGGTGAAATAAACCAAATAGAAACAAGGAGACCAATACAGAGAATCAGCAAAACCAAAACCTAGTTATTTGAGAGAATCAACAAGATAGATAAAACCTTAGCCAGACTAACTAAAGGGCTCAGAGGCATTATCCAAATTAACAAAATCAGAAATTATAAGGGAGACATAACAACAGAAATGGAAAAAAATAAAAATAAAACAAAATCATAATCTACTAAAAAACCCTATACTCAAGAAAACTGGAAAATCTTGATGAAATGGATCATTTTCAAGACACATACCACATACCAATTTTAAATCAAGAGCCGGTATGCTATCTAAACAGGCCTATATCTCATAATGCAATAGAAGTGATTAAAAACTTCCCAACCAAAAAAAAAAAAGCCAAAGGTCAGATGGATTTAGTGCATAATTCTAGCAGACCTTCAAAGAATAACTGATACCAATATTCTGGTCCAATCTATTTGGAGTTCTGTGGGCTTTTCGTATGTTTCTGGGCGTCTCTTTCTTTAGGTTAGGGAAGTTTTCTTCTATAATTTTGTTGAAGGTATTTACTGACCCTTTAAGGTGGAAGTCTTCACTCTCTTCTATACCTATTATCCTTAGGTTGGATCTTCTTATTGTATCCTGGATTTCCTGGTTGTTTTGGGCTAGGGGCTTTTTGTGTTTTACATTTTCTTTGATGGTTATGTCAATGCTTTCTATGGTATCTTCTGCCCCTGAGATTCTCTCTTCTATCTCTTGTATTCTGTTGGTGATGACTTCAATATATGACTCCTGATCCCTTTCCTAGGTTTCTTTCTCTAGGGTTGTCTCTGTTTATGGTTTCTTTATTGTTTCTATTTCCATTCTTAAATCATGGATGGTTTTGTTCAATTCCTTCACCTACTTGGCTGTGTTTTCCTGTATTCCTTTAAGGGATTTTTGTATTTCCTGTTTAAGGGCTTATACTTGTTTACCTGTGTTGTCCTGTATTTCTTTAAGGGAGCAATTTATGTCCTTTTTAAAGTCCTCTATTATCATCATGAGATGGGATTTTAAATCCAAATCTCACTTTTGTGGTGTTTGCTTTGCTGGGAAATTTGGGCTCTGGTAAAGCCATGTAGTCTTGGTTTCTGTTGCATAAGGTCCTGCACTTGCCTCTTGCCATCAGGTTGTCTCTGGCGTTAGCTTGTCTTGCTGTCTCTGACAGTGGTTTACCCTCCTATAAGCCTGTGTGTCAGCATTCATGTAGACATGTTTTCTTTCTGGGTACAGAAAGCTGGGGGACCGGATCAGCTCTGGGTGCAGGCAGAAATCAGAAGGGTCTTGTTTCACACTGCTCCTGGGTTTGTCCTGAGGCCTCCACGTGGGACATTCGGAGCCTAAGAGGTGGTGTTACCTCTGCTCTCAGGTGTGTCAGCACTCCTGGAAACTGGCTTTCAGTTCTGAGTCCAGGTAGAAGTGGGAAGTGTCTACCTTTGACTGCTCTTAGGCTCCAGTGCCCAGAGGGTACAGGGGGCGCTAGTTGGGTTCCTCTTAGGCCAGGAATGTGAGCAGAAGTAGTTGTCTCCTCTGAGTTTTCAGGATTGGCCGCACTTCTGAGAGTCCAGCTCTGTCCCCCACGGGATTTGGGTACAGAGAACTGTGGAAATGGTTCAACCCTGGGCGCAGGCAGAAACCCAAGGCTTCTTCCTCTGACTGGTTCCTATATCAGAGGGCACTAGGCAGGTTCCACTTCCACCAGAAATGTGAGCAGAAGTGGTGGTTTTCCCTGAGCTCTCAGGATTGTCCACACTTCTGAGGCTCTAGATCTCTCACCTGGGATTTAGGTACCAAAAGTAAAGTTTTATAGAAACAAACTGTGAATATAATTTATGTAAGTGGTCAAAACTCCCATATCTGACCTCAAAATTATCATCAGTTAATAACTACTTAGAAAGAAAAACAGAATTGTCCAACAGAGTCTTACTAGGCATTTAAACCACTGCTAAGGACAGACCCCATGCAATACTATGTTTTGTCAATACTATGTTTTTTGTATTTTTTTTCTTCTAATGATACTTTCTCTGACAATTGTGCTTTTTTTTTAAGCTATAGTTTTTCATTTGTTTGTTTTGCATATATGATGTAGTTTCTGATCTTGTGTTTTTATGGGATTTCTCTGTGTGAGAATATATATGTTTGTGAATAATTATGTGGTTTTTGTAGTTTTTCTTTGGCTTGTTTTAAGTTTGATTGCTTATTTTGTCATATTCTGTTTTTTATAATACTAATAAGATAATGGTTATTATAGTTAGTATTAATTATACATAATTAACATTATAATTATATTATTGCTATAAATATTTATATTTCATTTGTGTTCTAATGAAAGCAAAGAAGAGTAAGTATTTAGGTGACTTTGAAAATAGGAAGGATTTGAGATTACTTGGGGAAGTCAAACCATAATCAGAAAAGATTATGAAATTGAAAACAAAGAAAACAATCTATTTTCAGTTTTAAAAGACTTATTTAACAAATGGTATGATAGTAAAAGTTTTACTGCGATGAACAGATACTATGACCAAGACAATTCTTATAAGGACAACATTTAATTGGGGCTGGCTTATAGGTTCTGATGTTCAGTCCATTATCATCAAGAAAGGAACATGACAATATCTAGGCAGGCCTGGTGCATGAGAAATTCAGAAGTCTACATCTTCATTTGAAAGCTGCTAAGAATACTGACTTCCAGGCAGCTAGGATGAAGGTCTTAAAGCCTATACACCAACTCCAAGAAGGCTACACCTACTCCAACAGGACCACACCTTCTAAAAGTGCCGAGCATATATAAATTATCACAAATTGTATCCTTGATTCTAGATTTTTCCAAAGGATTCCAGTTTCATTTTTCCCTTTGTAACATGTAAAGTATAAATTTAATGAAAACTAATCAGTATTGTAAATTCATGTAATTAAAAACACTGAATATGTAACAATAAAATAACAGTTTTATAAATATATTCTCATTACAAGTGTATATGCTTATTACACACTGGTCTCAAACTTGTAATTCTCTTGTATCAGCATTCTAAATGTTGGAATTGTAGGTTAGAAGCAGTGCCTGCCTGAATATCTATCATCAGTTTAATAAAAATAAAATTCTCAAATTATCAGAAATATTTGTTTTATACCAATAACTTCTGCTAGATAAATAATACTTGACTAGTTTTGTCTCATAAAATGCTAAGGCTCCTATTCTCAGCATATAAGAGAAAAACATGGAGGCATTTGTGGTTGTCATGTTTTATTATATTTTGTTTTTATTCATTTTTTTAATTTGATGATATTTTATTATTTAAAACAAATTTTAGCTTTATGTACATTTTGATTATACTTTCCCTTCTCCCTAATTCTTTTCAGCTCGTTTTCCCTTCATTATAAGAGAATGTTACATTTCTTTCTCAATAGTCAAACAAAGCTCCAATATAGTAACAAAACTCCCAAAACAACCAAACAAATAATTCACCCCAAAAAAGCCCTCACTATGCTATAACCAACTGGTATCACACACAAAAAAATGAAAATGTTGAATCCAATTGTATGTTAGTTAACTATTCTTGAATTGATCATGAGCTCTGCCACAGGGTAGTCAATATACTCAGTTCATTGACATTTTTTAATGGCCTTTAGACCGAATCCAGCCCTTGAAGAATGTGTGAAAAAAATGGGCATTTTTTTCTACATTTTCACCCTTTTATAGGTGAATAGATTCTTTTCTCACATAATATGCCTGTTTTCTTCCCTCTGCTCTTCCCAGTTTCTCCCCATCTCTCCTCCTTTATCTACACCTTTCAGGCTTTCATTATTAAAACAAACAGGAAGATATCTAAAGGGTAATAATACAATATAGCAAAATAAAATATACTATAATAAGATAAACAAGTGCGACAGAGATGCAAACCACATAGAAAAGGAGAAGAACCTCCCGAAAAAGCATAAGCATCAGAGATCCAGTTGTTTGCACATTCAGGAATCCCATTAAAACATTAAACTGAAAGCCACTGTGTGTGTGTGTATGTGTGTGTGTGTGTGTATGTATACATATATGCAGAAGACTGGTGAAGACATGTGCAGGTGTGCAGTCTCTGCATGATGTTCCTGTCTCTTTGAGTTATTATGAGCACTTATGCTCTAAATTTAGATGACAGTCTAGTGTTTGTGGTGTCCTCTACACTATCATGCTTCTACACAGTTTTTTTGATGGAGACGTTGCATTTAAGGCCAACTGTCTGGTTGTGGGTCTCTGCATTTGTCCCTATTTGCTGCATGAGGAAAGTTCTTGGACAATGGCTGATAATAGGAGTATATGAGAATGCCAAGTCATTTTGTCCATAAAACTTTTTAGACTAATAGTCTTGGTTTTACCCTATGTCCCTGAGCTATCTTGTCTCTGGTTCTGGATGACTCAAGCAATGTCAAGTTTGTTTCACCTTGTGCAGTGGACCTTAAGTCAGATAAAATATTACTTGGTTATTCTTACATGCCTTAGCAAGCATAGCAAGTATAACACTGATCAAAGACTTGTGATTGGCTTCATGTTTCCATTTCTCCATTGGTAGCATGCAGAGAACCTTCCTGTACCAAAGAAACTAGAACACAGGGATTAAGGCTCTACTCAGGCATCAGCTTGACGTCTCCATGTTCAATGATGTGTAGGTATGATCTTCAGCAGTGGGACCTCGCAATAGATTTGTGTCACACAATCTATGTTCTTGGCAACAGACTTGGTTTCTTGGAGCTTTGAAAAGGACCCCATTTGGTCAACAACTTCAATATATATATGTGTGTGTGTGTGTGTGTGTGTGTGTGTGTGTGTGTGTGTGTGTGTTTCTACTGTATTAAATTGCCATACCACTCTTCAAATATACCTTAATTTTAAATGTCTTTTCCTGCATTCTCTTCTTTATCATCCTCAAAACTTGATACCCTGTTCTATCCCATGCATCCATAGCTATCTGATTTATCTTTTGTAATGATATATAACTGTACTCAATAGCACTTTATTCTATACCCAACCATTGTAGTTCTAGAGCTTTTGGGTTGATATTATTATTATTATTATTATTTGTTGTTGTTGTTGTTATTGGTGTTGTTGTTATTATTATTATTATTACATTTATATTTTTACAGTTGAGTCCAGTTGTTCCCTGTCTTCCCATTCACCCACAGTTCCCCATCCCATTCCTCCTCCCCATCTCCACGAAGATGTCCTCACCCCACTCAACAGCTCTACCAACCCACCCAACCCACCCAACCCCTCTAGACCTCAACAGCTTCTGAAGTCTCAAGTTTCTCCAGCATCAAATTTGTATTCTACCACTGATACTAGGCCAGGCATTTCTCTTGTGTGTGTGTGTATAGGTATATATATATATATATATATATATATATATATATATATATATATATGCATGCTGGGGGATTCGGACCAGCTCATGTATGCTGCCTGATTGGTGGAAAGATCTGGAAGATCTCAGGGATCTGGTTTCATTGAAACTGGTGATCTTCCTATGGGTCACTACTCCTCAGCATGTCCCAGTCTTTCCCTAATTTAACCACAAGGATTCCTGACTTCAGTCTAATGGTTGGGTGTAAGTGTCTGTCTACAGTGAAAGCTTTAACAATTTTGTGAAAATATTAAAGAGTATGTTAAAAAAGAGTGCTAAATATAAGGACATTAAAAATCTAAGCTTGCATTAGTAAACTGAGAGAAGCCAGTTATATCAAAAAGAACAAATACTAATGCTAATCATTTAAAATGTGAATGTATCTCCTTGTACAAAGTTCAAGTCCAAATGGGTCAAGGACCTTCACATAAAACCAGATACACTGAGTCTAACAGAAGAGAAAGTGACAAAGAGCCTCTAATATATCAGCACAAGGGAAATTTTCTTGAACAAAACACCAATGTCTGTGACTCTAATATCAACTACTGACAAATGGGACCTCATAAAATTGAAAAGTGTTATAGGGCAAAGGGCACTGACAATAGGATAAAAAGGAAACCTACAGATTGGGAAAAGATCTTTACCAACCCTGTATGATATAGAAAGCTAATATTCAAAATATACAAAGAACTCAAGAAGTTAGACTCCAGAGAACCAAATAACCCTATTTTAAAAAATGAGGTAAGAGATAAGCAGAGAATTTTCAATTGGGGAATTTTAAATGTCTGAGAAATACCTAAAGAAATGTTCACCATCTTTAGTTGTCAGGGAAATGTAAATCAAAACGACTCTAAGATTCCAAACATATCAATCAGGATGGCTAAGATCAAAAATGCAAGTAACATCAAATACTGGTGAGAATGTGGAGAAAGAGAAACACTCCTTCATTGCTGGTGGGAACGCAAGCTGGTAATAACGCTTTGAAAATCAACCTGGAGGTTCCTCAGGAAATGGAAATAGTTCTACCTGAAGACCCAGGTATACCACTACTCAGCATATACCCAAAAGATGCTCCAACATGCAACAAGGACACATGCTCCCCTATGTTCATGGCATCCCTATTCATAATAGCCAGAAGCTGGAAACAACCCAGATGTCCCTCAACAAAAGAATGGATACAGAAAATATGTTACATAAACATAATGGAGTACTACTCAGCTATTAATGACTTCCTGAAATTCATAGGCAAATGGATAGAACTAAAAAATATCATCCTAAGTGAGGAAACCCAGACACAAAATAACACACATGGTATGCACTTACTGATAAGTGCTTATTTAACCAAAAGCTCAGAATATCCATGATACGACCCACAAACCATATGGCTCTTAAGAAGAAGGAAGAACAAATTGAGGATACTTCAATCCTACACAGAAGGTGAACAAAATAATCACAGGAGGTATCAGGGAAAGAGGGATCTGAGAGGGAGCAAGGAAGGAAAGCAAAAAGGGGGCAGGATCAGGTATTTGAAGGGGCAGGAAAGAGTACAAAAGGTCAGGAAATCAAATAAATACATGGAGCAGTGGGGGATGAGGAACTGGGGTTAGACACTAGAAAGTCCTAGATTCCACAGAAGCGACAGAAAGAAATGTGTATGGACTTGGAGTTGGCTGTGATAGCACATGGGGAAATAATCTAGGTAGAGTTAAGGAGAAAAATTATGAACGGAATATATTGTATGAAAAATCAATAAACACTCACAATACAACCTTAAAAGTAACATATGGCCATGTAATTTGGAATGCTGCCTTTAAAAGTTATATTTTATATATATGCATATATATGTGTGTGTTAATACATATTAGTGTTAATATATATTAGTTGTATATTAAAATTGACAATAGTATATTTCTTCATTTTTACACACAGTTCTTCCTTCTTGTTTCTGCTGCAAGTTTCCAGGAAAGCTGTGGATCTTCAAGAATGCATTGGAAACTTAAAGAAGTGCACTCTAAAGAAAAGGAAGGAATACTTCAACAACAGAATAGATGAACTCACCAATGAGTTCTGATAGGAGCAAAAATTCTGATAGAAGAACATATTTCATGTCCAGGATTTCTAAACACTTTTTTTTGGTTCTTTTTTTTTTTTTTTTTTTTTTCGGAGCTGGGGACCGAACCCAGGGCCTTGCGCTTCCTAGGCAAGCGCTCTACTACTGAGCTAAATCCCCAACCCCCTTGAGTATTTCTTATATACATTTCGAGTGTTATTCCCTTTCCCGGTTTCCAGGCAAACATCCCCCTCCCCCCTCCCCTTCCTTATGGGTGTTCCCCTCCCCATCTAAACACTTTTAAAATTCTGCTTTGGTGGTCTAAAAAAAACCTTAAATTGACCAGATTAATTCCTAGTCATTCTCTGTTTTATAGTCTTAGTATGTTTATGTTTCCACTATGTTCAGTCTTTCCACCATGTTATAGATAAATTAAAGATTTGGATCACTTCTCTCTTCCTAGATGAAGCATGTTTATATCCCATGTCCTTGCTGAAATATAGTGAAATATGTTATTTGTGCCCTTTTGATTAACTGAAGACATCAGTTCACAGAGAATAATTTTATGCAAATGTTATGTGGCAAATTAATATATGGTACGTTTCAACACTTTGTCCTTTTTCATTGTATTTAGGTAATTAAGTAATAAGACAGAGCAGACTGTGAATCATTTTCGTGGTGTAGGTTATTATAGTTCTGAGGCAGGATGAAAAAAACGAAAGCTAGAAGTGAGTGAAGTGTGAAGAAGCCAGCGCACGCCTCAGTTGGCATGTCTAAATGCATTGTAAAATGTGAATCAGAACATCACATTAACACATGTAGAAATAGTTTAAAATAAGAAGCCAGTTTATGTCAGCAAATGATAACTCTGAGTCTTGTGATTTGAGCAGTGTTAATTAAAATTTAAGAATTCTTGATGAAAATACAGTTGGTTTTATTAATTTTTTCTATCACTTGTTCCTTTTGGCTCCGAGACTCGATTTGTTAGCATTGATGTTGACACAGTGCATCAAATTACCAAATAAATCTTACAAGTAGATTTCACACTATGGCCATCTTTATGTCACTCAGATGCTTAAAGGATTTTTTTTTAAATCTTCATTTATTCTCTTAGAATCTCACACATGCTAAACTATATCTCAAATATATTCATAAAAATATTCCTCTCTAGTTCCTTGGGCACTCATTTTATACACTCTAAAATTTATGTCTTTTCTCTTTTAAAAAATAATGTATGTGGTAAGTGTATTTTTTATTTTCTCTCTCTTTCTCCGTATATGTGTATGTGTGTGCATATGTGTGTCTTCTTTGGTTTTGTTTGCTTTTTTTAAAAGTTGAATTGTTTATTTTTATTTGATTGCCACATTTTTATATATTTGGGCTTTTTTTACAGAGAATTGGAACATTCTGGAAGGATTTGCTATGAGGTGACGAATATGATCAAAATATATTGAATTATATTTTATTGTATTGTATATTTACATATGTGTTATTTTGCCTATGAAGTCCTTTGAAATTTTTTTACCAATATTCATTCTATTTTTATTATTTCATCATGTACCAAGTGTTTTCAGAATTGTAGTTCTTAGGAGAATGGACCATCTGTACTGTCATGTTTATAATTCACATATTATTTAGATGCAGGCAGGGGGTGGGGCACAGCCCCTGCTGCTCTTTCTTGGTTCTCTCTTGAAGGTAAGCCGATGGGGAAAAGCATCAGCAGAGATGAGCTATTTAAAGTTGCTTTTTAATAATAAAACTTAAGTCTAAAGTCTAAGCTGACCTGCCTGTCTGAGTTCCTCTAATGCCAGAAAACTGCCATCTCTAGTGAAGCACCTCTTCCTAAAACAGTTGAGAATAAGTAGAGTAACCTTCTTTCTATCTCCACAGAATGAGCATGGTTTTAACTACTAGTCAACTAGATGAAGTCTCAGAATCAGGGGTATTTTGAAAAGTGAGTTAAGCCTTTATTTCTATGCTCTTCCACTCGCCACCAAGTTCTCTCAAAATTCTCACTGCTCTATTTTCTCCTAATCTTGTGCTTTCCTCCTCCTCTGATGTAACAAGATCCTTGTTCTGAATTCCTTACTCTCGATGCCTTCTCTCCCAATGCCTTTACTTCTAAGTTCTTCTTTTTTATATTTATTTTTATTTGATTTTTTATGTATTTACATTTTAAATGTTATTCCCTCCCCCCCTTCTCCTGTACTCCCTCCCAATTTCCCCTGCTGCTAGGAAGATGCTCACTCCCACCTACCCACATCCACCTCAGCACTCTGCCATTCCCCTACATTGGGGAAATGAGCCTTCACAGGACCAAGGGTTTCTCCTCCTATTAATGCTAATGCCATCCTCTGCTACATACGCAGCTGGAGCCATGGGTCCCTCCATGTGTACTCTTTGGTTAGGCTCTGGGAGCTCTGGCTAGTCTGGTTGGTTGATGTTGTTCTTCCTATCCGGTTCCTTTAGCTCTTTAAGTCCATTCTCTAACTCCTGCATTGCCATCCTCTTGCTCAGTCTAATAGTTAGCTGCAAGCATCCTTATCTGCCAGTAAGATTCTGGCAGAGACTCTAGGGTACATCCTGATCAGGCTGTCAGCAAGCAATTCTTGGCATCAACAATAGTGACTAGGTTTGGTTGCTGCATATGGGATGGATCCCCAGGTGGGACAGACTTCAGTTCCAGCTCCACTCCTTGGGCCTGTATTTCCTCCCGTGAGTACTTTGTTGTCCCTTCTAAGAAGGACTGAAGCATGAAATCACATTTTGTTCTTCCTTCTTCTTGAGCTTTATATTTTCTATGAATTATTTCTTGTGTATTCTGTGTTTTTGAGCTAAAATCCATTTATCAGTGAATGCATAACATATGTGTTTTGTTTTTGCTTTTGTTTTTGTTTGTGTGTGTGTGTGTGTGTGTGTGTGTGTGTGTGTGTGTGTGTGTGTGTGTGTAAGGCTGTTATGAACATATTGACTCGTGCCCATGTTATAATTTGGAGCATGTTTTGATTATAAGCACAGGAGGCAGAACTAAACTCAAGAAGAACTTAAAGTATGGGACTGTTTAAATGGTTTATATGTTCCTGATTTAACTTTGGTTCCTGATATCCATTTAGAAAATTGTCCATTTCATCCAGATTTTCAAGTTTTCTTGAGTTTAGGCTTTTGTAGTGGGATATGATAATTTTTTTAATTTCCTAAGATTCTATTGTTATATCTCCCTTTTCATTTCTGACTGTCTTTCACGGATACTGTCTCCATGCCCTCTGGTTAGTCTGGCTAAGGGTTTATCTATCTTATTGATTTTCTCAGCGAACCAATCCTGATTTTTCTACATTGTCATCAGCACTTTTGCACCTTTCAGAATACATGATCACATGATAAAAAGTTCACCACAAGTTTCATCTAAATTTAAATCACAAATCAAAAGGAATTTTACAATAGAGAGTATTTACATGTGTACTCATCAAGAGTAATTGTCTGGTTAAACTTTTATTGTCTGTCACAACCTCAATGGAAGTTAAAAACCATACCTTTTTTGACTAAGTTTCATATCCACAAACCCAGACAATATTTTATTTTCTGACTTTGCTCACATAATAAATCCTTAATTCCCTTTTATGACCTAAGGTTAATGGTTTTACAACCTCTTGAAATGTGCTTCAAGTGGCAGGTACCTGCTTGTCATCTCAAAATCAATTATCTGTTGATATTTAAAGACTGGCAGAGTTCTCATTGCACTTTTCACATCAGAAAGAACTTGATAGCAATCCTATTATAAAAGAGCTCAATAATTACTGATATAATTTTAACAGTACATCTTCATTGTTCTGTGGAGATCCGCTCAAAGGATGGGCTAATATCTAGCATTACCTAGGTACAGCATAATACCTAGTATTATACATATTTAATAATAACATGAGGAGCATATTAATAGCAGGAATCTTTCCTAAAATAAAATTTTCTCAGCTTTGCCTAAAGAAGCAATCCCATCACTAACTTTAACAGTCCATGACAAAAACATCTCAGCAAGATCATTTGCTAGATTTTAGCCTCTCCTTGATGCCCCCTGGTGATTACTTAAGTATGTAATGTTGTGTTTAGTTTAATATGCCAAATTTTCTATTTTTCACCCAGCTTTCCTTTATATTAACATATTGTAGTCATAAAGAAATCAGCAAACTTAATATTTTCATAGTAGAACATTTTGAGTAACATTCAGATTATTTATTTTAATTTTTCATTATATATCTAGGGTCATAGTTCATTTTTTCTGTCTTTTAATTTCCTCCTGTGATTTTCTTCTATCTTCTGAGGACACTTTGAAATTCTGAAATTTTACTTTATATTAGTTTTGAACAATGTCCAAACTTTGTGATTGTCTGACTTATTTTGATGTTACTTTTAAATTAACATCATTGGACAAAAAATAATAGAGATGTTATGTTCTCCATTTGTATCTATAAGTGCCTCTCTACTATCAAGTTATACATTATTTTATATGAATTGTATTCTAATGGATAATATGACTTTTCTCAATATTTTTTCTATTATAAGCTTGGATTTTCTTGTATAATTACAAAGTGGCTACTCAGAAGACATATTGAAATGATGTGCATATTTCATGTGTGTTCTTGAACCTACAGGCATAATCTTTATATGCTTTATATTTATTAAGTAAAATTCTCATATAATGAGAGAGAGAGAGAGAAAGAAAGAGAGGTAAAGAGAGAGAGGAAACAGAGACGTATCTAGATGCTTAGGATATATTTGGTTTGTTTTGCTTTTTCTCACAATGCTTTATGCATATTTCTTTGCTAGTTAAAATTTAATCTATCATTAATGCTATTTAGAGATATTGTATCCATACCTCTATGGAGTTTGAATGTATATGTACCTTTGTACCAGTCATATGCCTTGTCTTGAGCAGAGAATATGGGAAACAATCATCTGGACCTGGAATTACAGAAGGTTTTGAGATGTCATATGGGTCCAGGGTATTAAACCACAGTGTTCTGGAAGGACAGGCAGACATCGTTCTTTAAAACTGAATAACCTCTACAGCCACAACTCTGCTGTATATTTCCAAATTATAGTGGGGAATTCATACTCAATTATTAAGATTAAGCCAGAAAATTTACATATTTTATGACCAATTTATTGATGTCATCAAACGACAATATAATGAATTGAATTAGTTGACACTTAAAAAGTTGTATAAATCAATGTAGCAATAATTCATATTTTAATATTGCTAACAAACATTTTTTAGGTAGAATAAGTATAAAATGGTATACCATTGTTTTATGCAAAATGAAAATTTGAAGAAATTGACTTATTAACTATACTTTTCTAACAATGTTCTTTGTAAACTTGAAACTTAAAAATAATATTACATGAAAAACTAGTAATGCCACATTGTTTTAAATTGTTATGACAGCCTTTAAAAACAAAGAATTATGTTAGACATACATAGCAGTTTAAATAATGAATGAGAGAACAAAAACACATGGATAATAAAGAATTGAAAACCTGCATATTTTATGAATTACTTTCTGAATATTATTGAAAAATTATGCCTCCAGGGTAAATGTGAACACTGGCACATATGCTGTACAAAAAAAATGATTGCAATATATTTTGATTTCTGAATGTATTGCTTAAAGTGTGAGGCCATTTCCTTGTAGCATTAAACACATATTTAATAAGCACACAGAACACAGAACAACATGAAGTTGAATCTACAGTAAGATCAGGACTTTTACTGTTGATTTTCCATTAATAAAACCTGTGTTCCTTACTAGTGATGTACCCTGTAGAAAATATTGTCCCTTCCCCTGTAACCACTAACTGCAAACAGTTACCAATAATTGTGTGTGGGTCCATAACCGCAGGGCCCACGTCTCAAGTTAACTAACATGGTCTATTTTATGAAGGTGTTTTGCTGATAATTATAGATTCTGTGAGATCCTGAGTGTCATGACAATGCTTATAACCAAGAAAGAATTCCATTCTACTTGTCTGTATTCCTTCCCTCAACTCTTTCATTCAAACCACCTGTCCTAGATACTACTTACGGATCCCTGGAAGGGACAACACAGGTATCCCATTTTTGACTGAGTATTCAACAATCCCTTGTGTTTGAACTTTACACATTGCATAGTAGTGAGTCTCTGTAGGTCCTGCTGCCCACTGCTCATGGAAGTTATCTGATTAAACCTGATGGTAGCATTTATCATTGGGTACAAAGAATTAGATGGGAATTGGATGGGCACATCATGTCCGTTTAGTAATAACAATGGCAGTAGCTTTCCTTCTTGGACCTCTGACTAAGAAAGCTAATTTAATTCTATGACAGGCTTCAGTCAGGCAGTTCAGGGTTCTAGGACTAAGAACCGGGCAAATCAAGCAAGTCATTTACAAGGAAAAAACGTCCCAGGCTTCAGGCATCTAGTGAGAAACTGCCCTGCCATAAGGAGCTGCCCTGCCACCTGGCCTAATTCAAGGATAATGGGTCAGCAGCAGTTTCCAGACTTCCTCAACAAGTTTCCAGCCCCCAGGCCCCAGTAATGTTTGTGGAATGTGTTAGAGATGAGCAAGGTAAAGGTCACTAACTCCAGAATTCCCCTAATGTGCTTTATGTCTGGCCTGCGAGCTCACTTGGTTGTATCCATCTTGGGATGGGAGACCACAGAATGCTGTACTTCTATAGAATAAATCACCCTATGCATTTACAGACTGTTTGAGTAACAGTTATCATTCTTCTGTGAACTATGGACTCTTGCATTCGGAGGGTCATCCAGTATTTGCTGGAGAATCCCTGACCCAAATAGTGCAGTGTTTTGCCAATAGGTGACTGGTTGTCTTTGTCTTGTCCATCTCTTTCTTTCTGTTTCTGCTTTTGTTTAATCTCCCTTTCTGTTTTGGGTTCAATTTGGAGGCTGAGAGGGACAAATCAGACATATATTTTGTCACCTGGCCAGGAGCAATAGAGGACACTCCAGACTCCCTACTAGAAGCAGGGAACTTGCTAGTTCTCATCTGAATTCTGAATGGGTGGTGGGTCTATGGGTCCCCCATGCAAAGAGAGGAAGACCTTCTGAGACAGCCTTTTCGTTTTGTTTTTGTTTTCTCAGGAAGTCCTTCTATGACTCTGTGTATTCTGTTGGTGTCTTTTGTCCTCTTGTACAACTGCTTCTTTGGTTCCTAGGATGGGACAGGCACAGACTACCTGACTGGACTTAGTGCTGAAGCATATTAAGGACATTCGCCAAGTTGCAGAAGACTAGGGGGTGGTTGTTCATCCCCACAAACTAACCATGTTTGGTAGGAACGAATGGACCACCTATAAAGTAGGGGACTGTCCATCTCCCCATCATTTGCAGGGTAAAGGTTTAATTTATGAGAACTGGGGTCACCCAGACCCAGGCGCCATATATCACCACATGTCAATACCTGATTGATATGTCCTCTGTTTGGAGGAGACCTTTTGTTAATGGGCTTCATCTCTTCTCATCCTTCTTTTTCTAAAGTAGGGTCAGCTTTGGCCCCCTTGCCTTGTTCCACCAATGCACGAGGACTTGGGTATCAGCGAGCCTGACCCCAAGCAATTATACTACAATGTAGAGATGATTGAGGGCCCCTGACTTAGAGACATGCCAGGAAGCCCCATGAGACCTGCTACAGAAGCTGAGTCAACTTGGCTGCCAACTGTCTGCTACCAAGACCAGCTTTGTCAACTTGAGGTCACCTATCTGGGGTACATATTCAAGAGGGACCAGCCAACATATGCTGTTGTATGCCAGTAAGCAGTCCACACTTTGCTTCCCAGTTCCATCAATCTGAAGGCAAGTACAGGAATTTCTGAGATCCGCAAGCTTTTGTAAACTTTGGAAGCCAGGGTACAGTGACACAAGCCAAACCATTATATGAGGCCAGAAGGGGCCAAGAATGGACCCTGACATGGATGTGGCTTTTAAGACTCTAAAAGGAGCCTTATTGGAGGTGCCAGCTTTGGTCCTCCTGAACATTTACACACCCTTCCAATTGTATGTGGATGAGAGAAAGGAGTTGCTCACCCAAATTTTGGGACGACAGAAAAGACCTGTGGCTTATTTATCTAAAAAGGTGGATGGACCTAGTCATCCAAGGATGACCAGTCTGTCTCCAGATCATAACTGCCACAGGCCTGCTAGAATGATGCTGACAAAATAACCATGGAGAAGGAACTTGTTATCGCCAATCCCATGCTATTGAGAGGATCCTCAGGAGTCCATCAAGCTCGTGGCTGTTCTACATCAGACTGGTGCACTTTCAGGTTCTACTTTGAGTCACCCTTGTATAAGATATAACCCATCATCTGTTGTTAACCCAGGTACCCTGCTATCTGACTCTAATGTGAAGAATAATTGGTCTATAAGTCTGGGACACATCCAGAACATCAGGCCGGACTTGACTTACATACCCTAGCCAGACAGGGTATCATTCTGTTTAGAATCATGGAACCTTACATAACCTTCCCTACTATGGAATTTGATTAGGCTTACAGATATAGTCATGAACTTATGCCTGTGAAGCAGACCTCAAATCCAGTCAGAGTATTAGGGGTTGATTACACCCAGGACAGTTCATCCCCCATGGATATGCAAAAGTAATTTTCCACGTGCTTTATTTCTCCTTAAATTTGCTGGGCATAATTCGAATCTCATAGTTTAGAAATTAATGTAATAACATTATTCTTTTTCTCTCCCTCAATAAAATAAGAATACATTAAAATGTCATTTCTTAAAAATGTATATTTATTTAGGGAATAAGAGAAGGCAAATCTATTTGTAGATACTTTTCTTTAAACTTTACCTGTTATCAAAAAGTGGGAAACTATAAATGTTCAGAAAACATATACATTAGAGATAATTTTGGGGAGGCCTGGGATTTATTTAGACCTGTGTTTTCTTTGTTGGTTATTTTGAATATAAATATAGGATAGGCACGTTAGCGCATATCACAAAGCACATAAAAATATTAAAATAAACCAATGAAATGGTTATTCATTGATAGTGTTTTATTTTTCTAAGAAGCTACATTTTTTCATTTCTTTGCTGCTGGGAAATTTCCTAGAGATTAAAAGCTTAATGTCCAGTGTGAGATGGTGACACATTCTGCTCTACAAGATCATCTGTCTAATAAGATAGCAAACTGCAAAGAATTGAGAAATTGATTTGCCAAGTTTTAACTTAATGAAAACAGCCTGGTTTCAATCACAGCGGAAGGTGAAAGATAGCGTTGCTTATTAAGACCCAGAGACTCTGGGAGGCAAGCAACTTTCTGTCTGTGGAGATAAGATGTAACTGAAGAGAGTGGCCCTCAACAAAACAAAAGCACAACAAAGCTTGTCAACAGGAAAGACATTGCCATGTCTAATGTGATTTGAAAACTGTCAATATGTCAGCTGAAGAAAATCACCTCTGAATCCTCTTACTGTGTTTACTTTTAGCTCAGCAAAACAGAAGACAATGGATTTATTTGCATTGTTCTTTGACAAGCATGGAGAGGTTTATTGATCTCTAAATCTGTTTAGTTTCACCTTTCCTTCCTACTTCCTTTCTTTGTCTCTCTTCCCTTCCATTCTGTCCATTCTCAATCTCTCCTCCTCCCTCTGATCAAATCCTCATCCAAAGCAAATGAAAAATATGCCTTGGTGATTTATTTCTTGCTTTCTTTTTTGTTTTTAACCCACACACACATTTTTCCTAAAAATAGCAAAAATTTCAATTTGTTAAAATCTATTTTTAAGAAGAAATATGAATTTCATGATTCATTTGGTAAAACTTGATGGATTTGTGCTAATCTTGGATCTTAATCATAAACTCCAATATAATAAGTTAGGACTTTGCTTGCAAAATTTCTTTAATCTGACAATAGCCCATAATTAAGAACAAAGCTAAAATTTAGCATCGTTTGATCTACAATTTATGCAGAAGTGTGTAACTCTGTTCTATTTTAGAAACGTTAAACGATCCCAGAAAAGTAGATTAATAGTTCTGAAATATCCTTTGATGACCGCGGAGGGTTCGTGCTGATAATAAGAGTATGTTACTTAAAAATAACGGTATTTCAGTACTGTATACATTCAGATTTCATTGTTTTTGGCTAATCATTTATTTACTGAGTTTGAAACAGTGTCTCACTAGGTAATCTATGCTGACTAAAAACTCTTCTGGGATCTCCTGCACGCAACTTCCCGCCGGCAGGAAACACGCGGGTACACAGAAATCCTTACTGTGACCAACTTTATTAATCTTAGAAGAGGAAGCAGGCCGCCATGGCGCGCTTATAAACACCCTAGTGTGGCGCATCCACACCTGATTGGTTGTTTACCCATGATTTCATAAGGCACACCCCAGAGTGGGCAAAGACCTGGCACGAAGGCACTCTTGCACATGCGCACAGTTAAGTTCCTGAAAGGGAGCCGGCTGGCGCGGCGAAGGCTGGCGCCATCTTGTAATGGTGGAGGCTATCCTGGCCTTCCACGTAGGGCGCAGTGGAAGCCAGCGCCATCTCGTGGTGGCGAATGTTATTGCAGCCCTCTACATGGGAGATTTTATATGTTATCTTCCAAAGTGTTGTGTGCACAAGCCGGTGCTACAATTCTCAAGTGTTATTTTTATCTAAATTTGAATTTATTCTACACATGGCTACTTTGCATTTCACTTACTAATTTTTAACAGTGTTGCCTCCTTGTATGTTTGTGCATCAAGTGTGTGTATGGGGCCCGTAGAGTTTACAGGAAGGCATCACTTCCCCTGGGATAGAGTCACAGAGAGCTAAGATATGCATGTGCGTTCTGGGACTCAAACAGAAGTCTTCTGTAGAGAGCAGTCAGTGTTTTGAACTTCTGAGCTACCTCTCCTAGATTACGGCTATTGTTAAATGTCCTTAGACATTAAACCAGAGTTCACAGTCACAGCTACTTTGCACAAGACAGTGTAATATAACCATGGATATCATATACATGTGGAGTATAATATGGAGCAAAATGTACATGTAATACAGTCCAGGGACTTGTTCATCCATTTTTTCATTACTGTTTTAAACATTCTCTCTATTTAAAAACTTTTTAATATTTTACAAAATGGAAAAATATATTAAATTATCTCTTTCTTTCTTTCCTTCTTTCTTTCTTTCTTTCGATGATATCAAATCCTCTCCCAGGTATCTATGTACACAGGACATTAAACTTCCTACTTATTCTAATGAAGCAGTTGTTTGCCTAAATGACCAAAATATCGCTTACTTTCCCTAACTTTTTTAGGTAGAGCTCTCCAAATATATAATATATTCTTACCATTTTAAATCTACAGAATGGAATGAAGAATCATTTTAGAGCTTATATATATATATATATATATATATATATATATATATATATATATATATATATATATTGTTTCTAAGTAAATGTGCAATACACATAGAAATTCTGAGCTTTTTTTCCAGTCGACTCAGTCTTTCAAACTGAGGAAGTCATTGTTTAGAACTTCAATTAGCAAACTAAACATTCACCTGTCAAATCGTTCAATAAAAAAGTAAAAGTGAGGACATCCATAACATATACACATACATATATACACACATAATACATACATGTCTGCATATAAGAATAAACATTAATGTTTGCTATGTGTTTTTAGACTGTGTTCAGTTCAAATAAAAGTTTTTCATTAGTCATTAACTTGGTATTTTACATAAATATAGCACTGATATCTAAGACTGTCTCTGAGCAGTAATTTTTTAATTTTGTCAAATCCACTTTCTTTAAATAATAGAAATGATTATACCCTATATATGGCGACCTTCTTAATTACATATTAGCTATGGTAGGTATGGAGGCTCTTGAGAGAAAATTTTTAAAAATATGAACTGAATTTTGTTTCTATATGCAATTTAGTGCACTTTCAAATAGGTTTTCTAAGTCTTTGTAAATGATAGTTTTTGAATTGTACAATTGTTTACAACTGTAGTCAAATCAGAGAAGGCCAAAAATAACTACCCTTAAATTGCTGGCTTGAAAAACATTTTAGATTGGTTTATGATCAATATAAAATAATATCATTAATAAGAATTGCACGCTGGTACAACTTGATGGTTGTTCTGATGGTTGTTCAGAAAATTGGGCATAGTACTACCTGAGGACCCAGCTATACCCTACTGGGCATATACCCAAAAGATGCTCCAACATATAACAAAGACACATGTTCCACTATGTTCATAGCAGCCTTTTTTATAATAGCCAAAGCTGGGAAGAACCCAGATATCCCTCAACAGAAAAATGGATACAGAAAATGTGGTACATTTACACAATGGAATACTACTCAGCCATTAAAAATAATGAATTCATAAAATTCTCAGGCAAATGGATGGAACCAGAAAATACCATCCTAAGTGAGATAACCCAGGAACAAAGGAACACACATAGTATGTACTCACTGATAAGTGGATTTTAGTAAAAAAAAAATCTCAGAATAACTATGATTCAATTTATAGTCCATATGAAAGTCAAGAGAAAAAAAGACCCAAATGTAGATGCTTAAGTCTTTCTTAGAAGGGTAAGAAAATACTCACATGAAGCTGAGGGTTGGTGGAACTTGGGAGGAAGTGATGAGGGGAGGGGGAAAACGGGTGGGGGATCAAGTATGGGAGGAGTC
This sequence comes from Rattus norvegicus, assembly GCF_021556685.1. Lineage (NCBI taxonomy): Eukaryota > Metazoa > Chordata > Mammalia > Rodentia > Muridae > Rattus > Rattus norvegicus. The sequence continues at coordinate 52,813,989 of NC_141544.1, read as the reverse complement.
AGGATGATTTAAAGAAGGTCAGGAATTTGAACAGAGGTGTGTAGCAATAGAGGATGGGAAACTGGGGGTAGCCATCAGCAAATCTCAGATGCCAAGAAAGCAAGAGAATCCCAGTACCCAACAGGAATGAGATTAGCTGAAATGTCCAACAAAGAGAATGGAGAATCTGTGGAGACCATATGGAGAGGTAGACAAGGCCCCTGGTTGGAAGATGGGGTCACTCACCCTTCTCAAAATTTTAACCCAGAATTGTTCCTCTTTAAAGGTAATACTGGTACAAAGAGTGGAGCAGAGTCTGAAGGAAAGGTCATTCAAGACTGCCCCACCTGGGGGTCCATCTTATCTGCAACCACCAAACTCAGACACCTGCTGATCCTGGGAAGTGCTTGCTGACTGGAACCTGATTTGGATTTCTCCTGAGAGGCTCTGTCAGAGCCCTACAGATGCAGATGTGGATACTTGCAGTCAAACATCAGGCTGAGCACTGGAGCTCCTAAGGAAGAGTTAGAGAAGGACTGAAGGAGCTGAAAGGATTTGCAACCCTGAGGACAGAACAACAATATCAAACAACCAGACTCCCCCAGAACTCCCAGAGAAGAAACCCCCAACAGAAGAATACACATGGAGGGACCCATGGCTCCAGCTGTATATGTGGTGGAGGGTGGCCTGGTCTCGCATCTATGGATGGTATGCCCTGGGTACTATGAAGGCTTGATGCCCTAGTGTAGGGGAGTGATAGGGCGGTGGGGAAGGAGTGGGAGTGGGTGGGTGGGAGAGCACCCTTGTGGAGATAGGTGCATGGGGATGGAGTGGGATGTTTCCAGGGGCGAGGGACCAGGAGGTGCAGGGGGATGGAGTGGGATGTTTCCAGGGGTGAGGGACCAGGAGACAGTAACAAAAAAACAAAAACAAAAACAAAAACAAAAAGAAAAAAGAAATAGAAAAAAGAAATCAGCATAACTTTTTGGTTATTTATTTATTTTTAACTTTGTAGCTTTGTTGCTAATGTGCTGTATAAGTTTTAATTTCACGGTTTGGATTTAAATGGTAATAAGTATATATAATGATAAAATGGACAATACCAAACATTACATTGGAGTGACTAACGTTAACAGGCTTTTGTATCAATTGTCAGGTAAATTGCACCTTATTGTTTAATATATAGTTAGCTTGGTAATCTGTATGAGAGCTCAATTCAATTTAAAAACATTACAAGCTTGTGTAGTTTATTAAGAAATTACTCCAGGAGGGGTTGGGGATTTAGCTCAGTGGTAGAGCGCTTGCCTCGGAAGCACAAGGCCCTGGGTTCTGTCCCCAGCTCCAAAAAAAAGAACCAAAAAAAGAAATTACTCCAGGAAAAATCCAATGATAATAAACAGTGTCCCTACACAAATTAATCAAATTTAGATATGTATAACATTGTAACATGACATATAAAAGCAAATAGTATTTGTTTTATAACAAACTGAAGTTGAATAAATTTATGATTGATTTGTTTGGAGCAAGGGAGCCTGAATACCTGGTTAGTTAGTATCTGGTTGTGGAAATTGACCATAAAACCTTTATCTTCATTCTTCCTCCTCCCCAGAGTTAAGGTTACAGGTATATAGCATTACAACTTGCTATTTTTTCTCTTCTAATATAACATTTACATTAAAAAATATCACTAGTCATCACTTCTCCACCTTTTGGCAAAGATCAAGTGTAAAAATATCACTAGTCAATCAAAGTTTACCATTTCAATTTACTTTCTTTATATACACACCTTGATTAATGTCTAGTCTCTCCTCCCCTCCTCCCTCTTAAGTTTGTATCAAAATGTTATAAAGAAAATTTTCATATTTTATTTTACTGCTTCATATCAGTCTCATAAAGAAATACTGGGCTAATTAGTAATTCTCCACGAGTAATTACATTTCTTTCTAAAGCACTGTTTTTGAAGTACATATTGATTTGCAGTAGAATCTAGAGTATTAACATTAAAAGAAAATTAAATCTTTTCATGTTATAATCACAGGTACATAATAGATTTAATATTTATCTCTGCATACTCTTTCAGCTAGAAGCCCTTCCTAATGTAATTATCCAAGCTTTCATTTTGTTTGTTGAAGAGAATTTAAGAAAGTTTGGTGTATGGGATTTTTTTATTACAAAACTGATACAGGACTTTAGAACTTAATATATCCTGGTATGTTTGTGTGTGTGTGTGTGTGTGTGTGTGTGTGTGTGTGTTTGTGTGTGTGTGTTTATATGTATGTGCATGTGCCACAACATATATGTGAATGTTAGAGAAATCTGTTTGAATTTGTCCTCTCCTTCTACTTATAAATGGATTGCAAGACAGAGAACCCAAAGAACGTTAGGGGAGTACCTTAGAAGAAAGGTATCTTAGAAGAATTTGAGGAGGTGGTGTAAATGGTCAAATACATTGTGTTAAATTTGTCAAGAATTGATTTAAAAACATTACCATTACCGCCCTCTCCCCAAGAATCCCATTCAATGGTGGTCCAGCCTTGCTTGTACTATTATTAGCAGGAGACACTTTACTTACTAACTATCCAGTGGGTTTATTTTTATAATTTCAAATATTGAATTATTTAAAGTATACCCAGAGCTAATAATCATGAAGACAAAAATTGCATGGACTTTATATTTTGAAGCTGAAATTTTAAATTTTTATATGATGCTTTTAGTATATTTCATTGATTTGTTCTAATATTTGTCACTATGGAAATTTTGTCATTTCTGTTTTATTACGAATACAAAATTTGATTGTGAATATATCCCTTATCCCTGGCCTGACACTGATGTTCCTGAAGAATCCAACATTAAAGGTTCTTTAATAAAATATAGATCTCAAGAACTCAGAAAAGATACTTTCTCCTTAAAACCACAATGATTTCTTATGACTTGAAGAGCACTAATTAGTACAGAATTGACTTAACTAGTCTAAATTTATTGGTTGAACTCTACTGCAGAGGAAAATTGACCTTGGTGTCTCTAATACTTTTATTGACATTCATTTAAATAAGTGAAAATTATAATACATCATTGAATATACAAATCTTATTGATCCCCTTCTAAGATATAGGACATAATAAAATAATACTGTTTAAGTTTCAGGGGTTATATTTAACAACTAAAGCAAATTGAATTTTATTTTACTTTGCTTATTTTTTTCAAGAGTTCTTTCACCCATGAAAACATTTTCTTCATTACTGTGGGCAAGACCTTCCTCATGGTCTCTGTTTTCTTAGTCCTGTTGAAATATAGTGTTTCTGTAGTTCAATGAAACCAAGAAAAATCATTATTTTGTAAGAAACTCGATTCTTTCATATAGGATTCTTCTTTCAATCAAGGTCTTTTGAAACTGTTAATATTTTTTTTTGTTGTTGTTGACTTACATCAGCAAGGACAGTCAAGCAAAGTGTAACCTTGCAGAAAAAAATAAAGAAAAAGAAGAAAAAATGCTATGAAAATGGAATTGTATTAAATGCTTACAAAGAGTAAAGGCCTATTTCAACTGTGTAAAATTTTGTTTTGCATAAAATTGTTTCTAGGTGAAAATTTTTATAAAGCCCTTTAGAAAATATGCGATAACCTTGACCGTCTGTCATATGGTTTCTGTTGCTATTTATAACAGCACAAAAACTACAAAGCTTCTTAAACTTGATAAGAAATTTAATTAGGTCTTTGTCATCAATAATTCAGGCTCCGAATTGTAGTAAATTGGCAGCTGGTGATGTGAACTGCAAATGAAATCAGGCCAATTCCAACCAAACCAGGCATAAAATTATATTTAATAAACTTTGATTCTACTTCCTATTACCCTTTTCTTCTTATCATGCATGCCTGAGATTCAAGTGTGATTTGCGTCCACGGATGTTGAGCTTTATTGAGCTCATAATTTAGAAATATGACTGTGGGAAGAGAGACTAGTAGTGTACAACCAAAAGTCTAACAAACTTTCTTAAAGACTGTGATGGAAAAAAGATAGTCTATCCTTTCTTTTCTTTACGATGTTTTTCCATTTTGAAATGATGTGAACTGAACCTAGAGTTTCATATATTCTACTTCAGTGCTCTACATTGATCTGCATTATTGGCCTCCTTGATACCAGTTGTGTGAAGAAAACAATGACAAATGTACTGGCATTTGTACCATAGCTAATAGGAAAGTTTAAATAAGACAATCTTCAGGCCTAAAGATGTATAAGGCCTGAGACCAGAGGTTAGACCAACTTTTCCACTCCAAGTGACCTGCCTGGTGGACTCAGGACACAGGCAAACAGGAACACCTAAGACCAGTAGACAGGAACAACTACACACCTGAAATCAGAACACTCTGTTCCCATAACTGGCTGAAAGAAAACAGGAAAACAGGTCTACAGCACTCCTGACACACAGGCCTATAGGAAGGGCTAACCACTGTCAGAAATAGCTGTCAAGGTAACACCAGAGACAATCTGATGGTGAGAGGCAAGCTCAGGAACCCAAGCAACAGGAACCAAGTCTACATGGCATCATCGGAGCCCAATTCTCCCACCAAAGCAAACACTGAATATCCAAACACACCAGAAAAGGAAGATCGAGATTTAAAATCACATTTGATCATGATGATGGAGGACTTCAAGAAAGACATTAGTATTCTTTTTATTTGTTTTTAGTATATAATTACATTATTTATTCTTTTCCTTCCTCCCTTTAAATATTTCCATATTCTTCTTCATACACTCTTTCAAATTCATGGCCTATTTTATATTAATTGTCCATGCATATTTGTATTGTGAATGTGTTTATGTGTATGTATATGTACATATATGATGTATATATTTATACATGTATAGTCCTAAATTTAACCTACACAGTCTATATCATTTTTTTTATATATGTTTTGATATATAGCCAATTGGTATTTAGTAACTGTTTTATTGCTTTTACCTAGAGAAGAAAATTTCTTCCAGTTTCATCATGCCTTTGTTGCTTATAGATCTTTGTATGGCGCTAAGGGTTGTCTAGTCTACTACTTTCAATTTGTCTATATTTATTTTGTTCTTGTTCATTTCATGTTTAGGAAGTCATATTGATTAGACATTATGGGTGTAGCATGTGACATTTTCAAAAGACTCAGTTTCACAGAAAATTCCATGCTCTTTTTTGTCTCTACAATCTTTCTTTCCCTTCTTCTGCAATGTTCCTTGAACCTTTGTTAGATAATGTTACAGAAAAACAAAACTAACAAAAATGCATAAATGTGGGACCGAGTTCCAGTGGAGATGTGTACAAATAATTCTTAAAGTATTCTGCTAAACACCAGCAAATCTTTTGTTAAGTTCATGCATAGGGTGGCCGTGTTGGACATCAATGGGGGAGAGGCCCTTGGTCCTATCAAGGTTTGATCCCCCAATGTAGTGGAATGTCAGGGCAGGGAGGTTGGAGAGAGTGGTTCCATGGGTGGGGGAGCACCTTCATAGAAGCATGAGGTGATAACCAGTTTCTAGAGGAGAAAGCAGGAAAGAAGATAACATTTGAAATGTAAATAAACAAAAATATCCAATAAAAGGAAAACATTTCAAAAAAAGTAAACATCATCATCAACAACAACAACAACAAACTAATAGTGTGGGGAAAAAAGATGTTAGAAGGAGAATTAGTTGCTCAAGTTGATTTTCAACATAAGTCAGGGTGAGGATTGTGACCTATGTACAATGGAAGAAGTGAAATTGAGCACAACAACATTGTATCAGTATGTGGTGGAGACTTAAAGATACTTACACATTGATCTGTGCTTTGGATATGCCTCTATGAAACAGCAAGATGCAGGTAGGACTCGACAAAGGTGTCACTATGCATACAAACTTCTGAGAAAACAATTCATAAGTAACAAATTAGCACAGTCACACAGTTCTTTCATCTTTGAAATTGATCTTGGAAATTCTCTTCAACAACCTAGGATTGTTATTTCAACTATTATTATACAGCCCTCTTCATAAGTGAAAAACACTGAAGGTAGCAAAGTAGGATGCTTCTGCAAGTTTGAGAAAAATAGAGTCATAAGCCATTAGTAAGACCTATAACATGTGAGTTATTTATAGATATTGATGTGAATGGAAACACTACATATCTATGACAATACAAAAATGCACTGAAAAATAATACTGAAATAGGTTGCTTCTGCTTTTAAATCAGAATTTTTGCATATTAAAATTATACATAATCATGAAGGATAGGCAAAAACTACAAAAAACTAAAATAAAAAAACTTGAAGAAACAAAACAAAACAAAACATACAAAAAACCATGCCAGTCCAAGTACCTCTTTTACCATAACATTTTGATGTACACTCTGGCTAAGGATATAAAAACTTTAAGTAGCTATTGAAGTCTGGAGTCCAGTTTAGTTTTTTGTATCAAACTCAGGTGGTAACTTTGAATCATCTTAATGTACTTCAAAATGAATCAATATGTAAATATACTGTGAATATTGCTGACAAAAGTATACATAATTTTTTGATGTACAGAGTAGATTGTTCTAATTTACCTTTTGGATTACTCTTGTCATTCATTTATAAATCTCATGTCAGTCAAAACCCTTGTCACTTTTATATACATGTGAAAACCTTCCTTAAGTGAACCCCTGAGGGGAAAAATCTACATTGTAAATTAGATTTGTATATGTTCATGGAACATATGTTTAAATTATTGTACATGATCCAATAGCTACTCCTTGCTATCTGCTTGTAGTTTAAGAATAGTGATGGAAATAACAGATTCAACTTAATAACTCTCTAGTTTTCAAGCCATACATGGTAGCTTAATCTATGCAAGGAGCAATAAATCAAATCAAGCAAAATTAATTTGGGCAATATGTATCAGAGTTTCATGAAGTTAGTTAAGTACAATCAATTGACAAAATTATTTTGTGAGTTAAAGTGTTTGTGTTAATTTTTTAAATGGTGATATATCAAAAAGAGTAACAGAATAAATTAAGCTTAATGAATCCAAACATTATACTAATTAGATTCATTTAAATAAATGTCTTTATGATGGGATTTTCATAAAAATATTTATGGAGTTTAAATAACCACCAAAATGTTGTGATTGCCAATGAACTTTAAATCCAGTGTATGTGATATGCAATTTTAGAGGCATAAGAAAGTAAGGGCTGGAATAATTTGTTAGGCAATGAGACCTAATACATATGTTGTAAGGAAACCATGACAACGTCTTGGAAGAAATAGTTGGCTTATCAACATAAAAGTTACAATACAATACATATCTTCCCAGAAAGTTATTATGCCAAAGTTTGGCACTCAACATAAAAAGCTCTCCTATATAACATAAAGATGTGTCTGAATCTCTAGGTTTCATAGTGAAATATTAATTTTGTTTCAGTGGTATTTGTAAGCAAAGCTTCCTTTGAAACATTATAAATACTATAGCTGTACTTAAAACTTTGTTGGAAAGATGGATATTTCCCCGACTCTCTTCATAGAATTCTTAGAAATATTATATTTTCCAAATAACTCTGGTTCTATATTCATAATAAATATTCCAGACTGGTTCAAATTTTGTCTACTGCTATTTTATAGATTTATTTCAGGATAATTATACCACAAGACTTCTCAATATCTGTTAATTCACTTTATCCATAGTACAATGCTAGTGAATTTCATGGTCATTTTTTATTAGTTGCTTAGATATTTTTAAAAAGTAATCATTCTGGTATAATGAAATGTGGTATATATACACCATGGAATAATAATCAACTGTAAAGAAAAATGAAACTATGAAATTGACAGGTAAATAGATGGAAATAGAAAAAAATCATTGAACTAGATATGTAAGACCCATAAAGACAAACTTCACATGTTCTCTCATTTGAGGTTCATGGTTCCAAACCTTTAGATATGAGTACATATCTTAGAATAACTGTAGAATTTGGGAAATAAAAAGGGATGATTGATTGTGTAGGGGGCTGGTGAAAATAGAGAGGAATTGAACATACAAGGAATATAATTGGGCAAAGGTAAAAAAGAAAGGACATAATTTAGGGAGGGGGAGTAATATTAACATAGAAGAAAAACAGAGGCAGGCAAAATACAGTAAGGATGTCTGAAAACAGTCATAAGGAATCATACTATTGAAAATTCATCTGAAAAAAATTAATACTCATAAGTCTGGGTCTAAATATTCATATACAATTTAAATGAAATTATCTCATCTGGGCAAAGGAACACCTAATGAAAATTTCAAAATCAGGTGTGAAAAGCCCTCTTTTGACTTGTTGGTTAGGGTTTCCCAAGAGACTTCCAAAATACATCAATTTTAGTTATAGTCCTTTGTTGGCCCCCTTGAGTTAGAAGGTAAATCCCTCCTACTGAAGTGCCATATATTTCATATACAAGGTGAGTGGCTCCTGAACCTGACCTGAGTGCTTCCTTTCTGAGGAGATCTCATGCTTACTAGAAGCTTATTAGGTAAGCCTATAAAAGACAGAATAAACCAGCAGTCTTACCCAGCTATGATGTATACAAACCATGGCACTATAATCCTAAGGGTTTAACAATGGCATGCATACATTAGCAGTAATTAGTACCTCTCTAATGTACTTAAGACAAAAAAGGAGAAAAGGAGAAAATTATACCTGATACTGGAAACCTATCCAACTACTGAAGGCTAGTAAAAGCATGACTCTTGGGAGAAAACCAGCCTTATCCCCAACCACATTTTAAATATTTGCCTTTTACCCACATATAAGTCTAGTTCCCTCCCATGATTAAGAGAACTTGTCTTTGGAACAGATGCAGACTAGTACATAACACCACACTGCACTTAATGAAAAAGCTGAGTTGAGTCCAATCCCAGTGAATATATTCCCAAAACTATTGTCCATCAGGATATAGAAACACTGCTGACTAGGCTATAGAATGATTGTAAGAACCAGAATATAAGGGAGTTTGCTGTGAGACTGTGTCTCCTCACAATGTTAAAAGCTATACTTATATATCCTCACCACCATAACTGCTAACCATGAGCTACACAAAGACAAAAGCAACAGACATGCTGAAAGGGACGGAGGAAAATCCTTTGAGGGCTCTAACCTGACAAACATCTACTGGCAACTAGAGAATGTGAAGATAGAGATTAGCATTTCTCAGAGAAGAGCACAGATTTGATTATCCAGTACCAAGTGGTCATCCCTCATAACACATCTATGAATTACATTTGGGGACCAAGCAGGTTATATTTAAGAATATTTGTGCATGAAGTAACAATGAAATGAAGTAACAATTAATGAAATAAAGAAATCACTTATTTGAAAGAGAATGAGAAATGGTAGACTGAAATTTTTGAAGGAAGGAAATAAAGAAATAAATGGCATGATTATATTATAACCTTAAAGAATAATAGTTCTGTTTTTTCCCTCTCCAACATATACTTTTACCAACTTTTAAGAAGGTAGCAACATGTATTCTTCTCAAGGATTGCTAAGGTTAGCTTTCTTTCCCATTCCTTGTGTCTATTTTCAGTAATAACTACATTTCTTTTCCATGGATGTGAAGTTGTATTGGCTTTTAGGATTCTGTTTCTATTTACTAGGAAACTTCAAAGAAGAAAATTTAAGAATGTATAAAGCATTCCCTGATGTGACAGTGGGTCGTCCTGTACACTTCCTGCTTTTGATTCCAGTCAATTATAATTAGCATCTTTTATGAGAAAAATAACTTAGCTAATGGATGATTCGTATAACTTTTTAACAAAACTCTTCACAGGCTATATAATTATACATATTTTAATTATATATATAAAATGTCTTGTAATTTTTTAGTAAAACACATCTCTTTTTTGCATGATCCCCACCTAGTCAAGATGGAATCCCTATTATTTTTTCCATGACTGTTGACTCAGCAAACCCAAGACAATGGGAAAAGTAGCCATGAGTATAAGTTAAGTGGTGCTCTCTTGGGTGGTTGTAACACTTACATAGGCAAGTCTCATCTCTTTTTCTCCATCTTTACTAAATTGGGTATTTCTTATTTACATTTCAATTGTTATTCCCTTTCCGATTTCCGGGCCACCATCCTCCTAGCCCCTCCCCCTCCCTTTCTATATGACTGTTCCCCTCCCCATCCTCCCCCCATTACCGCCCTCCCCACAAGAATCACGTTCACTGGGGGTTCAGTCTTGGCAGGACCAAGGGCTTCCCCTTCCACTGGTGCTCTTACTAGGCTATTCCTTGCTACCTATGAGGTCAGAGCCCAGGGTCAGTCCATGTATAGTCTTTAGGTAGTGGCTTAGTCCCTGGAAGCTCTGGTTGCTTGGCATTGTTGTTCATAAGGGGTCTCAAGCCCCTTCAGCTCTTCCAGTCCTTTCTCTGATTCCCTCAACGGGGGTCCTGTTCTCAGTTCAGTGAATTGCTGCTGGCATTTGCCTATGTATTTGCTGTATTCTGGGTGTGTCTCTCAGGAGAGATCTACATCCGGTTCCTGTCCCCTGCACTTCTTTGCTTCATCCATCTTATCTAATTGGGTGGCTGTATATGTATGGGCCACATGTTCGGCAGGCTCTGAATGGGAGTTCCTTCAGCCTCTGTTCTAAACTTTGCCTCCCTATCCCCTTCTGAGGGTGGTGTTGTTCCCCTTTTAAAGAATAATTGAAGCATCTGCATTTTGGTCATCCTTCTTGAATTTTATCTCATCAATTTATATGATTTATTTACTATGCAGAGAGATTTCTTAGCATCTATGCTATCTTTTATCTATGAAATAGTTTGTTAAATTTTTATGGATGCTGAAGAGTTGTGATGAGATTTAGATATTCCCGTAACAGAGATAAAACAAACTTTCTTTAATTCACTTTTCATGGAAATATATATATATATATACACATACATACATATACATATATATACATACATATACATATATATATATATTAACACATCAATTATATATGTATATTTACACTCATATTAGTGAAAAATTTATCTATATATTGTTATAATACTTCATAAACAGCAAGTACATAAATTAGACTGCAGCATTTTAAATAACCAAATATTTTGTACTATGAATTAGTGGTATTATGTTGAAATACTATACAAATACAATATAAGGTAAATTTTATAGTCATATAAAGGGTGAATCTAATTCTTTATTATAAATTGATTTTTAGTAGTTTTGGCTGTTATAAGTAATGTAAAATTTGGTCTAAAATTAATTTTATCACAGTCAGTCTTTGTTTATATATCAAACAATGCCCACTATTAAAATAATGTATTAAAGCACTGTTTAGATAGAAAAGGGATTATATTTGTTCTCTACAGATTTTTGACAATTCTTTCAACACATACAGTCCAAAGATAATAAAAAACACTCTTTAGATATGTTTCAGAGGGGGAATACCAGTATGGGGGAGGGGGAGGGAGACGGGAAGGAATGGGGGCTTATGGACAGGAAACCAGGAAAGAGAATAACCTTTGAAATATAAGTAAAGAAATATATAATAAAAAATTTAGAAAAAGAAAGTTTTAAGAACAAAAATGACTTGGATAAAGTTAATTCTAAGGATAATCTGGCAGTTTATCCAAATTAATATGGTTCATGAGCATCTCATTATTCAAATTTTCAATATTAACTGGGAACATTTTAACTTTATACATGTTTATTGATCAACATGAAATGTTCTGTTGTTGTGGTGATCTCATGTTATACAGTGATCTCATGTTATACATCTATACAAAATGTATGAGTAATTTCTGTTGATCTGTACAAGGTTTAGAAACTACTGATATTTCTAGAGATTGCAAATTAAATAATAAACAGCAAGAATTAACCTGTATGTAGATAGATTTATTGTGTTAAATTAACTGTAAATTAACTCTAAGTTATTTGTCTGAAAAAATACATCATGATCTTTTTCTTTTTCTTTAGAAGATTTTTCAATATTTTATTTAATATAATTCCACAACTTATACCTTCCATTTCCTCCTTTCCAAACACTGCCATGTTATTACTCAACTCTTCTCAAATTTATAGTCTCTTTTAAAATTATATACATATAACAAATATACATATATACCATATACACAAGTATAGATATATGACATATATACATGTATACAGAAAAAAACACACAAATTAATAAATACAACCTGCTAAGTTCATTAAGTGTTCCTTGTTGGATAAGATGTCAAAACTGACCTCTTTGCATAGCATAAACAGATAAGATGCTAATTCCTGATAAAGACTAATTCTCCTTTCCTTAGCAGTGCTTAACTGTGAGTCTCTGGGTGAGCCTTAGAAAGCCATAGTGTTGAGATACCATGGGTGGAGCTTAACTGCCATTTCTAGCATGTTTTAATTTTTTTCGTTAGTGATATTTACAGATAACATGCCAGTGCTTTCTATTTTATTTCTATCTAATCTGTATCCTAAAATAACCTTTTTAAAACCTATGTAAATTTTCAAAAATAGCATTTTAAAAAGTCAACAATTGTAGTTGTATTAACATTTGTAGATCCACAAAATTTTTCAAGAAAAACTACAGTTCTCATAAGTACTTAGATGATCTAATTGAGTCTATTCTTCAGTAATTCAATTTATGCCTAATTTTCATATTGAATATTATTGATGACATTTAGTATTCAAGTTTATGATAAATGGTTCCTGAATAATATATGATGAATTTCTATCTGTGTTGCTATAAATCACTGTAATTTGAAGGTTCAATACATATATTATTGCAATTACTATTCAGCTTAATAGTAAAGATATGTAAAATTCATATTTGTAATTCAGATAGTCTTGATCTGTATCCCACTTGTTCATAAACCTAATGTTAAATAAGTCTATAAAAAGCTACTTTAAAAGAGTTAGCACCTTAGAACAAGTTTGAATACTTTGAAATATTAAAACTTTTACAGCTTTAAAAAATTATTTTTTCCAGAAAGTTCCTGAAGATTTAGATTATAACACTGCTCTATAATTATAGTTCAGATGGTGCTGTTATTCTTAGCTCATATTTTCATTTGTACATAACTTCATGACAAGCACCTTTTCAGGCTAGCATTTCTCACATATTTGAAGCAAAAAATAGATTTTTTTAAACTGTAGATTGTTTGAGTAAGAAACAGTTCACCAACTGCTAGAATAAAATGCCTGCTTTTTGAAGTTCTGTAAAAAAAGTTTCTTTTTCTTGCTTTTATAACAATAACAGTAGTTTGTGATTGATATCGGCTTCACACTTCATTTTTGTAAATTAAACCTTCATACCTTGTCATAAAAAGATTCCTCAAGTTGTAAAAGTAGTGTAGGAGAGAGTATTGCAATTAAAAATATTAATGAGGTTTTTCCATGCAGTACTTCAGTGCTGAAGGAGTAATTTGGCGCAGGTTACCTCAATTTTGGATATATCTGAGATTTACTCTTTTGAATTTTATGTCTATTTTATGTCAGGTGGATGGTCACTGTCGAGTCAATCAATTTGTGGCAAGATTTTTAAATTAGGATCATTAAAGTATTAACAAAGCCCAGCTAGAGCATCATGCTTAAAGTAAATATTTTGAGATCATACCATGTAATCACCAAATTGGGAAAAGAAAATTGTATTTGAGAGACTGTAGAGACACATGGAAAGACACTAGGACCCAGATCTTCCTGGCATGCAGTAGGCACTCCACAAACAATGTAATGAAAGGCTCAAATATGTCTACAGATGGTAGAACAACCAGGCTAACCAATCCTGTACAGTCTGCTAACACCATACTTCCCCAGTCTACATTGCTTGGTATCTGTGACAGAACCTTCCGGCCAAGCTCATGCAAAATCATCTCCATGTCATGGAGGTTCTTTACAGATTCTGCTTGTATTTACCGGTCGACATATTTACCTGTAACTAAGCACTTACCGAAACATTTATAATATACTTCCTTTCTTATGTGCTTCATCATTATTTCCTGATGCTGCGTACTCTACGTCACACAAGCATATACTCAGACTGGGAATAGTGATGAGTTCCTACTGAAAACTTCATCAGGTCCTGGACATCTTGTCAGTTCTTCACTTGTTAGTGTTAATTCATCCTGCAATGTAACCGCAGTCATAAAAATACAAACTAGTAATATGTACCTTCTATGGACTGGATCTACACAGAATGTACACATTTATGCACATGAATTATCCTCTATAAATTATTAAGAAACCTAGAGTTCTCATAGTCTTAATGTAGTATTGGTAGATCATCTTTGGAATGCTGAGTTTTTTAGAATTATAATCAAATGATTTATCATATTATTATTTTATTATTATTAATCAAGTTTGTGAAAATTTGTTGCAATGGCTATAGGAAAAGACTACATTTTATCTATGCTATATCCCTTATTATGCACAGTAGAGAAATGATCAAAATATAGACAAAAACAAATTTTTTAAACAGATATCTGATGGACTATGTAAAATATTATAGATTCTTACCTACCTATACTGAATTTTGTGCCTTAAATATGGATCTAAAGAAACTAATAATAGTTTTAGAACAAGACAATGTGGTTACTGTTATCAAATTGACAGGATCTAGAAACAAATCTCTGGGCATATCTGTGATGGATTATCTACACATTATATTATTTTAGGTGGGATGACCAACCCTATTTGTAAATTCAGTCCTCCCACGGGGCAGAGTCCTGGGCTGAATAAGATGAAGAAAGGGAGTTGAGCACTAGCATTTCACTTTTTAATTCCTGGATGATTTGTGATCAGTCATGCAGTTCTCTAACTAACTATAGTGTCTTGTCACCATGTCATTCTTACCACCATGCCATCCCCACCATCATGGAAATCAAACCCCTACAAATAAGAATTAAACAAGTCCTTATTTCCTAAAGTTTCTGTCAGGTATTTTGTAATAGCATGAAGTTAATTCAGTCACACAAAAACCCAGATACAAAATGAGATCCAAGAGAAGTTAAGGAACAAATGTACTTAAAATTATGAGTAAATGAGAAAACAGAAGTTACTAACATGGGTTTTATTTCTATTTGTTCAATTTCCTGGTAGAAAAAGAACACTTTATTAATTGATTAATTTGTTTGTCTTATTAATTTAGCCAGCATTTTGCTATGCTGCTCTAACTGTCATGACATTGTCCTCAAACTCTCAGTGTTTCTCCTGCTCAGTCTCCTAACATTGAGTGTGCTGGTGTTCCTGACAATGACTCGCTGGAAATTTTGGAGACTGACACATACAGAGTGAGGATTATAAAGAAAGAAAAAGGCAATTAGTAATATATAGGCCCAACAGAGAAAGCTGGGTATCACTGTGATACCCAGAAAGAGCCAACAGCCAACACAGACTTTCACAACTAACATCGAGAGTTATGGGAAGTACTTAATTTTGAGCTCATAGTCCTTGAAACTTTATTAGAATATCCCTAGTTGTATAATATTGCTGTATAACATATCAAGTGGAACATATTCAAATATCAGTGTTTTCTTCTCATTAACAATTATCTTTTCAGTGGTTTTGTTTGAAAGTTAAGCAGAATCACATGTTTAATATAACAAGCATCTGACTAAGCAAATGATGTAATCTACAAAAATTTAAATGTTGAAAGTCATTAAAATAATATTGTTTAACTTGTAAGTAAAAAGAAAAACTACAAATCAGCAACCTATTTTTTTTAGTGAAATCTCCTAAGGTTGATTATGCTATGGGAAAGTATTGTCTCCATAATGTTATAGAAACTATTTGGAAGAAAAGAGAGCAGTTTTCTGGGAACATAAGGACAGGCAAGCACAGGATACCAGCCGGAAACAAGGAGGCAAAGTGTGGAATTGATTGAAAAATGAGAATCACCTCAGGAAAACATGTGTGGCAGAAACGCGGTGCCTCACAGTGACAGACTCTAAGTGTGCATTTCTCTCATAATGTATTCTAGATAGCCCTGAGTGAAATGGACCACTGCCCAGCAAAGGAGGAAGTTGTTGCACATTCACACTGCCACATATGGCCTGGTTTCTATGCCTTATGAAATAGTAAAAGCAAACATCTATTCATTTGTTTCTCTTTTTCTTCTGCTTATCTTTATATGGTCCATTTGTTTCAGTATTAGACGCCTACATCTTTTACTTTCTAGGATGCTTCTTTTTATCAAGTTCAGTAAACCTTTCTAGGTTTAGTCATGAAGTTTATCATCGTTAGTGGTTGACCTTTGCCATCTTGCCAAAATGAGATTTGTGACTTAAGATCAAAGATTCTCTTTCCTGGATATATTTTAAGTGTAGTTTCTTAGGGACTTCAAAACACAAAGTGTAATGATAACACTTATTAATTGATGACAGTTTATGAAACTCCAAGTATAGTTAAAATAAAAACATAAAATCATACATAATAAAAAAGAAAAAATACCTGTTTTTCATTTTACATTAAAATTTTATGATTTTTTGGACATTCATTGTGTGTGTGTGTGTGTGTGTGTGTCTTAACCCACTTCTGATTTTTAAACATTTAATTGACAATTTAACATTATATATATATATATATACATATATATATATATATTTGCCATCCATGTGATGATTTGAATTATTATAGAATAACTAAGTCAATTCAATTATTATAATCCTTGGTGTTTATACTTGTATGAATGATAGAAGTAACTCAATATTAACTATGTTCTGGTAATTACAAATCTACAGTAATCATGGTGAATATTCCATTTTTTTAATTCCATTCTACTTATATCTTGTATTCTTTGATGACCTTTTCCTCGGCTACATGCTTCTAATGTTGACTTTGACTTCGGCTTTTTAATATTCTTTTGTTTTCTCACTTTTGTTTTTTACTGAATATGTAGATTCTTTTCTCATAAAATATATACTGATTATTTTTCCCTCCCTTTATTTCTACTTCTTTTTCCCTACTTTCCTTCCCCTACAGATCCACTCTCTATCTTTCATTAGAAAAGAAGAATCTTCTAAGAGATAAAAATCATACATGACAAAATAAAATATAAAATGAAACAAAACCTATCATATCAAAATTAAACATGACAACTCAATTATAGAAGAGTCCCAAGAGCAGCCACCAAACTCTTAGGCCCACTTATTCTCATGATCAGGAGTGCCATGACATCACTACGGATGATAGCTATAATATACATTTAGAGAATCTAGTGCAGACCCTACTAAGCCTTGTGCTTGCCTCTTCCATCTCTGTGAGCTCATATTCCCTGTGTTTAGTTGACTCAGAATTCCTGGTTCACCTGCTGTCCTCCATCCTCTCTGATTACCACACTCTTTCTGACCCCTCTTCTGTATGATTTCCTCAGCTGTTAGGGAGGGATCTAATGGAGATCTCCCATTTAGAATCTCTCTGCATAATATCTGCCTGTGGATCTCTGCCTATGATCCCATTTGCTGTCAGAAAAAGCCTCTGATGATGACTAGATAAATCTTTGATCTATGAATGTAGTAAAATATTAGGAGTCATTTCTTTGTATCTTTGGACCAGTGGTGTTTGGTGTTGCTCTGTGTCTCTTGACTGTCTAGTCTCTGACTCTTGGTTACCAATGTAATGTAGTGCCCGGGTTACCACTCTTAGAGTGGGTTCTAAGACAAATCAGATATTAGTTTTCTATTCTTCCACATTTGCTGTGCCACTGTTTCCTAACACATGTTGCATGCTGAACTGGTTGTAGGTAAAAAAGTTCTTTTGTCTGGATTTGTGTCCATGTTTCTTTTCTGTAGCCTGAAGAATATCTAGATGTCCTTCAACAGAAAAATAAGTGGAAAATATTACATAATATAATATTCTTATTCAGCTGTTTAAAAAAAACATCATAAAATTTGTAAGCAAATGGATGGAATTAGAAAATATTCTGAGTGAGTTAACTTAGACCCAGGAAGATAAGCATGGTATGTACCCTGATATAAGTGGATATTAGCCATTAAGTAAATGATAACAATCAGTAGATCCAGAGAGATTAAGACGTGGAGCAAAGTGGAGAAAATATGGATCTGCCTGGAAGGGGAAAGAAAGTAGAATTTGTGAATGGACTAGGAGCAGGATGGGAGAGTGGGGTCATCAAATGGAAGGAGATGAGGTTGAGAAAGAGATTGAGGGAAAAGGTGGCTGGAATTAGGGAACATTGGAGGTATTGTGGAAAGCTAGTGCAATGGAAACTTCCTAAAATGTATAAAGTGACCCTACTGAGGACTCCTAGTGATGAGGGATATGGAGTTTTCAATGGTCATCTAGTGTCTCCATGTGGCGTCCAGTGGTGAGACTGGTTTGCATTCAATTAAGTTGTTGGCCAAGTAGTTGCATGAATATCCTCAAATAACCAAGGCTGTTGCTAAGTAAAATATACTCTAGAAACTAATGCAGGGGCTCATTATATAGAACAAGAGCTACGTAAATTATTGAACATTGACTGAGAAATTGAGCTGATGTCTACTTGTAGACTTCACCCATCCCTTCACAATTTCTTTGCTTTTTTTTCAAATTGTATACATTTTCAGATCATAGGATATTTGGCTTAATCCATGTAACATTAAAGTTCTCCATGTTTGTCTATGCCATTATTTATTATGACTATAATACCCCACATATCTATATAACACATGGTTTTCAATGAACAATTATGTTGAACTACTTAAAGTTCAATTATTTTGAACTCCTTACAGTATACTGGAAAATTATGGTACTAAATATGTAGACATAGATGTATTTTTCACATATGATTTAAGTTCTTTGTATTGGTATCCAGTAGTGATGTTATAGTTATTAATTTATGTTTATTGATTATCAATTGATAGGTGTGTGTATAT
Source organism: Rattus norvegicus (assembly GCF_021556685.1). NCBI lineage: Eukaryota > Metazoa > Chordata > Mammalia > Rodentia > Muridae > Rattus > Rattus norvegicus. The sequence continues at coordinate 52,795,159 of NC_141544.1, read as the reverse complement.
TTCTGCGTGTCCTTGCAAGTGTGTAATAAGCATGTATGAGGAGGTCAGAGGACAACTTATGGAAGTTGGTAGGCTTAGATTTTCAAAACCTCTTTCAACCTCCCTTCTAGCCCACTGAACAAAGGTAGGGGAGAAGAAAGGTAAATGGAAATGGGGGATGTGGACCTGTTTAGAAGTAGTTTTGGGAGGCAATTTTAAACATAAATTAGTAGTGTCTTTATCTGGACAAAACTGAGGAGCTCCACCAAATTGTCACAAGACCCAGGGAACAGTGAGAAACAGCTGGAATACAACAGGAAGTTTGTTGTTGCTTTTCTTTCTAAAAAGTCACAATAAGGGAAGATGTCTGAAAACCAGTAAATCCTTTCAAGGCAGACCAATGCAAGAGGATCTCCCACTGTTTGTGGGGTTATAGCTATATTTTCTCCAATATCATATGACCTCTTCATAGTTCAATTCAGCAAAACATCACATGCCTTTTCACAAGACAGCTTCCAAAAAGGCACCAAATTTCTATTCCCACAAAACATCCTTTCATGTGTCTGTTTCAGCAAACTATCTTCTCATAGGGCATTTTCTAGAAAAGTATCACATGACACAACTGAGTCTCCAAAGAAACCAGAAATCTCCACTCCATGTCCCCCTTTCTATTTAAAAACATATCTTTTTCCCTAACATTAACAGTATATACACAATAGAAACAATTGCAAAAAGCATAACACTGGAACTTTACATCACATTTTTTTTCTTTTTTTCGAAGCTGGGGACCGAACCCAGGGCCTTGCGCTTGCTAGGCAAGCGCTCTACCACTGAGCTAAATCCCCAACCCCCATCACATTTTAAATAAGCAGCTCGTGGGCACTATAGTCAAAGAACATTCTAAAGAACCTTAAATTTCAATCAATATACAATAATTAAACAAAACAACCTTAATTTTATATCAACATACAACTTTACTTTCTTTTCTCCCTGATCACAACCAGTAACAAACCTACTACCCTAGATGATAACATTCATAACATCAGATGACCAAAACCATCTATTCCCAATGTAAGAAAACAGGAAAAATGTCTTTATATTTCCTTCCTGATGAATTGGAGCAATGAATTTCTGTTTGGAACCCCAGAAGGAAAAAAAAAGAGAAGATCAATCTGAAAAAACTAACTTTAACACTTGTTGTCCAGTCTGCCTTGGTCAAGTCTCTGTGATATCTGCCCAGTCTATGTGCTGTGTTATCTTTGTTCGACTGATCAAATGAGTTAGCACTTTTGAAGTTGATTTGCATGGATACATATTTTGGAGAAACCAGTAAATATGACAGTCTGTGGAAGTAAATCACCTGTGTTATTTGGTTTGTGAAGACATTCATGTCTCAGCTGATAAGGAGCTTTTCTCTGGTCAAATCTAATCTTTACAAGTTTTATGCCTATAGACAACCCCATCTTAAAAAAATTGCAGGTTTTCATTCTAATGTCAATACATCCTTATAGTATATTGGCCTAGTTCCTTACTTTTTATCAATAACCCAGTGTATCCAGCTGCTGTTACTTTTTCACCAATATTAAGAAAATTTAGAGTTAACAAAGCATTATTTAGTCTTTCCTGGGGACAGGGTTATTCTCCCTTTTCATTTAACAAGTATTTCTTTCAAGTTACAGTTGGCCCTTTCTATAACTGCTTGTCCTGTGATACTGGTGTACTGTGGTGTACCAGTAACCTGCTTTAGTGATATATAAAGAATCATTAAAGCATATTGGATACTTATACAGGGACATTATCAGTTTTAACTTGTGCAGGTATCCAATAATGTCCATTATTTCCAATAAATATGTAATTAGATAATCAGCCTTTTAGAACTTAAGGCAGTCACCCATTAAAATCTGAGTACGTGCCAGTGTTATGATGTATACACCTTTTTCAAATTCTGCAAATTGAAAAACATCCATCTGGCAGATATCATTTCTTTTGGTACCCAGAGGGATACTACCAGAAGATAACAGAGTTTCCTCGCATAAACAACACATAGGACAGTTTTTATTATTATTTCTTTGGTTTGTTGCCAAGTGACAGGAAAAATGTTTTGTTAAACCTTTCCCATTAATATGATGTTTCTCATAAATGTTGATGCTTCCAATATATTTTCTTTTTTTTTCTTTTTTTTCTGGAGCTGAACCCAGGGCCTTGTGCTTGCTAGGCAAGTGCTCTACCACTGAGCTAAATCCTCAACCCCCCAACATATTTTCTAATAGTAATTGGCCAATTTCCTCATCTCTTTAAGCTATTGGACCTAACAAACCTTTGTGAGACTGAATATGAGTAATATATAATGGATGGTTTCTACTTCTGATGGCCTGTTGCAATTGAGTAAATAATACAGTTAATTCTGAGTAATCAGGGACAAGTTCAGCAGTCTCTGTATGCATAACTCTTTTTGCATATAAAAATCAGTAATTATATCAAGAGATTAGTAATAATCTAAACATAATATAAAGTTTAAGTTTTGAAATGAGGTATATGGAGTTTTGATCATATTGTTTATTTCATCTGACGTATAACTTGACATCTCCATCTTGTTTGCATCAATATAGAATGTCAGTGCCTCTGGAATTGGCATTCTTTTTACAATACGTGGAAGAATCCATTTAGTTCTTCCTACAGTCTTTATATGTTTGTTTTGGATATTTGCTATTAATTTTGTCCAAGTACTTACTGCAAGTTCTTTGCCATTTTTTAATCACCTCTAATGACATAATTTTAGCATTTGTAAATTTGTATATTTACAAAACAAATTTTAGCATTTACATATATAAAATTTTACTTCTTTTATGTCCATTCCATAATACTCTCTTTCCTTTGCATAATGAGCAGAGAATAAATTGAAAGCAAAATTACCAAAATACAGTCAAGTTTACTGTCAATTTGATCCACATACGGACCTTGAATTCTTTGTACTACAAGAGTTAACTCTGTTCTGTTAAACATCATGAACTATTTAAATTTTAATCTCCTTGTGATGTTTGAAACAAATTACTTAATTCTTATGTACCTAATCCATATGTAGCCTTCAGAGAATTAATATCTCCCATTAAAATTTTTAAATTGGATATTATTGATTTACATTTCAAATGTTATCCCCTTTTCTGATTTTACCTCTGGAAACTCCCTATTCCATCCCCTTCACCCTGCTTCTTTGAGGGTGCTCCCCCACCCATCCACTCCCAACTCCCCAACCTGGCATCAAACCTTCACAGGACCAAGGCCCTCTTCTCTCACTGATGCTGGACAAGGCCATCCTCTGCTACATGGGTGGCTGGAGCCATAAGTAACTCCATGTGTACTCTTCTGTTGGTGGTTTAATCCCTGGGAGCTCTAGAGTGTCTGGTTGGTTGATATTATTCTTCCTATGGGCTTGCAAACCTCTTCGGCTCCTTCATTTCTTTCTCTAACTCCTCCATTGGACTCCTTGTGTTCAGTCTAATAGTTGACTGCAAGTATCTGCCTCTGTATTTGTGAAGCTTTTGCAGAGCCTCTCAGGAGACAGCTACAGCATGATCCTGTCAGTAAGCACTTCTTAGCATTTGTAATAGTATCCAGGTTTGGTATCCCCAGGTGGATGGCCTTTCCTTCAGTCTCTGCTCCACACTTTGTATTTTCTTTAGACAGGAATGATTTGGGGTTAGAAATTTAGAGATAAGTAGGTAGCTCCATCCTCCAAACATGGGCATTGCCTAACCTCTGTATATGGTCTCTAAAGGTTCTCCCTCCCCTTTGTTGGGCATTTCAGCTAATCTCATTATTGTTGGCTACCAGGAGCCTCTTGCTTTCCTGGCATCTGGAACTCACTGGTGGCTGCCCCCTGTTCCCCATCTCCCATTGTTACACACCTCTGTTCAAATTTCTGACCTGTATATCATCCTGTCTCCTCCAAAAGTGTATTTTGTTCCTCTTTCTAAGAAGCATCCACACTTTGATCTTCCTTCTTCTTGAGCTTCATTAGGTCTAACAATTATGTCAAAATAAAAACAGAAAATTTACTTTCTTACTTTTCTATTTCAGTACCTTTTATATGTTTTATCCCTCAGATGTGCTTCATGAATCAGCATCCATCAAAAGGCATTGGTTGCACTGTGAGTAATATGAAGTTTTTCTTTTGCTGCAAAAGAAAGTAATATATTAGAACTCACACTCAAGGCCTCAGTTTGCCATGAGCTAAGGGCTTTTGTCATGAACTTCAGTGAGGCCTACATCTAAAGTCTGAGAGTAAATTTTATTTACTAGATGTGTCCTCTCAGAGGCTTACTGATGGATAAGATCCAGCTTTCTAGCTACTTCTGAACTCTATTTGGCTAATTCAACTTAGCTGTTTGGGCCCAAAACTCCTCTTGAAACTGATTGATTCAAATTGGCTTCTCTCAACTTCTTACTGAATTGCTCTGCTTGGAAAAAGTGCCTGTTAACTTCAGGAACTGACCTGCACTGACAGCACTGACTGTACCAAATGAAAAGAATTGAAAGGAACTGCACAAATTCAACTGAATTGGACTTAACTGAACTCAGCTGAATTCAACTGAACTCCATTGTACTGACTCACTGAACTGCCCATTTCTTCTGCCTCACTCAGTGTTACTTTCTTAGGTAGCCTCTCTTTCCTTTCTATTCTCTTCAGAGTTGGTCATATCTTATCTCTTACTCATTCTGTCAAATTTCTCTCTGTGTCCCTTAATTATATATCACTTTTAAACACGGGTGCTTCCTTTTATAAAATAATTTTACCTTAGAACTGAATAGTAAGTGTGTGCCTGTATTCTAGCCTGAGGAATTAATGGTGTGTGGCATGCCTGCATTTCAGCCAGATCACGCAGACCACAGTCTTTGGATGTGATCATGAATCAGAGCAACCGCCATGTTAGATTAACATTTCTCTACATCTCTTCAGACTTTTGTGATAAGAATTAAACAGTTTACAACATTTAGCTTAAACAGAAAGGGGAAAGATGTAGAGAAATTTAAATGCAGCAAAATGACTGTGTGCAGACAAACACTTAGTGCAGACCTTTAATCCCAAACATTAATCTACAAACATTAGTCTGTAGAAGGAAGGTGCTATGTTTCAAAACGACATCTAATCTAGTAGCACACATAGTGATAATCAGAGAAATATTTGACAGAATGGGTCACAGATATTGAAAGACCAGACAAACTCCATCTTGGGTTCTGTCTCCTTCTTAGTGAACCTGACCTAAGGTTGAAATCAAGTTAACAAAAGTCTGTACCTAGCAGTATTCTGTAGGCCACTCCCTAACATCCACCAATCAGGAGGAAAACAGAAATTATGATTGTATCTATAGGTATTTACTTATGAAAGTTTATGGTTTGGCTCTCAGCACCAGCCAATCATCTTAAAGGGCAGAAATTTTTGGTAACCATTAGGAGAAAGAAAGAAACAAATTTCTGTAGGCCTGAATGGCCCGGCTTCAATACCATCTTGTCTCCACAGAGGTTCCTGGTCCTTAGACATGCCAAGGCCTTAAGAAGATCATTTTCAGACCTGAGTACAGAACCTACCACCCTATTTGGACTCTCTTGTAGAATGTGAAATACTTCCTGGTGGCAGCAGAAACCAAACAATAATACTTCTAGGGGACCCAGGACCTCTTGGAGAAGACACCCAAGACTCCCTCCAAGTATGGGAATTCTTGGGTTCTGCTGTATTCAGCAGAATATGGACACCAGGCTTTGCAAATACAGCTAAGACACTGTATTAGGCCACCAAAGAACCCCCAGAGAGCTCTGTCTGGAAAGAGGGATATCAGAAAGCCTTTGATGCCTTAAAGAAAGCCTAAATTTCTGTATGTGTTTTGTTTGCCAGAAGTGACTAAGCTCATGCATCTCTACATGGGCAAGAGATCTGGGAGATTCAGACTCTAAAGCCTTGGCTTGGGCCAGTGGCCTACCTGTCATCTTGGAGCCATCTTAACAGCTGAAGGCACCAGGCCAAAGCCTGACCATCACCATGCCTCATGCTATCAAAAGGTTCTCAAAAAGCCCCTCTCAATCAATGTCTCAACAACATCAGAATAACTTAATACTAGTCCCTCCCTAAATCTTCCCTAGGGTAATTTTCCAGATCCCAACTCCTCTAAGCCTCACCACCCTGCTGCCTTACCCAGAAATGGAAGGACCACTGTTTGACTGCTCAGATATTTTGGCTCATCTCTTCAGGACCAGACAAGGTATTCAAAATTTCTCCATTGATGGATGCTAAGGTGACATGATTCACCAATGGCAAGAGCTTCATCCAAGAAGAAAACAGGTATAAAGGGGCAGTGATGGTGTCAGAGACTGAAACTATATGAGATGCATCCCTGCCATGGGAGACATAAGCCCAGAAGGGTGAATTTATTAGCCTTAACAAAGGGTTTAGAACTAGAAAGGAACAAGAGACTGAAAATATATATGGACAGATGATATGCATTTGTCACAGCCTATGTCCATGGGTCCACCTACAGAGAAAGGAGCCTCTCAACAGCTGAAGGAAAGACTTTCAGAAACAAATAGATTCTTGGCCTACTACAAGTACTAAAATGGTGCAAAATGTTGGCCATCATCTATTTCTCCAGACATCAGAAAGTATATAACTTGGGCCTGGAATCTACCAATGTTCCAATGCCTCTGGATGGTGGAAAATGGTGGATGGAAAATGACAGCTAAGTACTCTTATGTTAAAAAAGATTCATCTTCCCACATGGGTGTCCGAAGGATGGGAGACCTGATCAGGTATGCACAAACCAGGATAAGAGAAGCCAACTCCAAAAACACCAAGATGGTTAAAGACTGCAAGGCCCGCGGTGAAGTGGCCAATGAAAAGAACTCCAGCAGCAGGCTACATGGAAGAAAACATGGAGCCTACTGGGAAATAAACTTCACTGAAGTAAAACGAGGAAAATTTGGTTCTATTTACTTGTGTTTGTAGGTACCTTTTCAGGCTTTCCCCACCAAATATGAAACTGTGTCCACTGTGGCCAAAGCTTTTAAAGGACATTTTACTAAGGTATAGATTTCCCAAGATCAAAGGGTTAGATAATGGATCACCTTTTTGTGTCCCAGGTAAATCAGGAATTGGCCAATATACTGGGGATTGACTGGAAATTTCATTGTGCTAATAGACCCCAGAGTTTAGAAGAGGTAGAGAGAAGGAATAGAACCTTAAAAGAGACTTTAACTATATTGACCTTCAGACTGTCAGTAAATGGGTAACTCTCCTTCCCTTTGCTCTCCACAGAGTATGAAACTCCCCTGACGGGATGGGACTCACTCCTTTTGAAATCATGTTGAGGATGCCACATCATCTGTATTATTCCAAACATACAGGTAGAGCTCATCACTGAGTTGAAGGATTGCCAATTGCTGGTCTACCTCAAAGGTGCCCAATAAGCTCATGAAAATGTGTGACCTAAACATCATCTTCTCTATGAAACAGGTTCCCCCCTGGAGCCTCAGGAGTTTATTAGAAGCATGGGTCTTAATAAAGAGACACTGCCAGAGGCTACTAGAGCCTCTTGGAAGGGTCTCAATATTATCATCTTGACCACACACAATGCCCGGACGTTCTACAGGGCTACTACATGGATCCACCACACAAGATCCCTAATCACAGATCATTTTGCAGCTAGAGACAATCCAGACCAGTGGGAGAAAAAAGAAAAAGATGGAACCTGTCTTTAGTCAGGGTTTCTATTCCTGCACAAACATCATGACCAAGAAGCAAGTTGGGGAGGAAAGGGTTTACTCAGCTTACTTCTGCATTGCTGTTTATAAGCAAAGGAAGTCAGGACTGGAACTCAAGCAGGTCAGAAAGCAGGAGCTGATGGGTCCTAATAAAGAGACACAGGCTGTAGAGGGATGTTTCTTACTGGCTTGCTTCCCCTGGCTTGCTCAGCTTGCTTTCTTATAGAACCCAAGACTACAGCCTAGGGACTGCAATACCCACAATGAGATGGTCCTCCCACCTTGATCACTTGTTGAGAAAATGACTTACAGCTGGGTCTCCTGAAGACATTTCCACAACTGAGGCTCCTTTTTCTGTTATAACTCCAGCTTGTGTCAAGTTGACACACAAAACTAACCAGTACAGATGCCTACCAAATGCCCCTTCAACCCACTTAAGCTCAAATTGCAGTGATTCTGCTGGGCCTGCTAACCATGTGTATTGTGGAGTCCAACCCTCATTAGCCTTTTAATCTCACCTAGGTTATTATCAACACAACAATGGGTAAGATTGGGTAAGTTCCTAGCACCAGTTTAGGTTATCTGAACTCTTAGACAGAATTCAGACCAATGGGTTCATAAAGACCTATTTTTACGTCTGTCTAGTACATTCAGACCAGAATAAGGCTTGGAGAAATTTGTATAGAGCGGGACATTCTTTCATCTGCTCAACCTGGACATGTGTTAGTACAGAATATATATAGTGATACCCTCCTTACAAAGCAGAATGTATTTGTCTCATAAGCTCCCGCCACTCTTTCAGGACCCAAAGGAATTAGATCCCTTTGCCAGAAAGACACCGATTTCATGTTATGTAATCCCAGAAAGATAATATTTACTGATTGTGGAAAGAAACAGAAAGGCTGGAAACAAGGAAAAACCTGGTGGCTGCAGATCCATGAGAAACTAGGCCAGGAAGAGACCCTGGAGGATTGTTTAGGATCCAATTATATATTGAGGTGCTCCATATGTCCCTGAGCCCTAAACCTATAATAGCACAACTTCCCTGTACCCCACTGCTAACCCAGGCTCAGGGTTCCCTCCATTCTCCTACTGATAGGGCCCCCACCCAAGCTCCAAGGACAGGATCAACACTGGATAATTGTAATCCTGAGCACTTCTGAAATATAATGGTTTGTCATTTCAGGTCATCAGTGTATACAGGCCTGAATTAACTGAATCATGCTGGTTATCCTATGAGATAAAACTGCCCTATTTTGAAGGTATTGTCCTAATGGGAAACTTCACTGAGTCTGAGTTCCCAATGAGTTCAAGTGGCAAAAGAGAGTAGGCTTACTTTACAATCAATATAAGGCCATGACATTTGTGTTGGAATGGCGTCTGAGGTCTATGTCCACCTTTGTAAACAAACTTATAAGATTAACTCAGATAATAATAAATATTTATTGCCACCTACCAATGCCTGGTGTGCATGCAATGCAGGGCTCACTCCATGTGCCCATGGGACCACATTACATCAAGATTAAGAATTCTTTCTACTTGTTCAGCTATTACCTAGGATTATCTACCACACAGTTGACCAAGTCTTAGACTTTCTGGATGGAACATCAAACTTGGCCCCAAGTAGGGTCAAGTGAAAAATAATCTCAGCCTTGACCATAGCTGTTGTTATGGGATTATGTATAGCTGGCACTGACACAGGATAGCCTCCCTAGTGTTGCAAACAAACATTAGGATGAGCTGAGGCAAGCAATAGATACTGATATATAAAGACTAGAGAAAGACTTCTCCCCTACCCTCGAAGAGTCTCTAGGCATCCTTGCAAAGATAGCAATATAAAACATGGGCCTAGATCTGCTGCTCATACATACAGCAAGTAGAACTATGCGCAGTCCTCAAGCAAGAATTCTATTCCTATATTGATCATTCATGGGTAGTCAGAGAATCAATGGTCAAAGTTAGGATGGGTCTTGATAAATGTGAGAGAGAAAAAGAAGAGTCCCAAAGATGGTTTGAATCTTGGTTTAATAGCTCTCCTTGGGTAACTATTCTAATTTCTATCTAACTGCAGCCTCTCCTTATCCTGCTCCTATTTACTTTCAGCCCTACCATAAGCAGATCGGTTCAATTCATGAACGATATACTTCGGGCTATTCAGCTTATGGTTACAAAGAGTTACTATCAGTCCCTCCAAAACCTAGACAATGAAGTCCACGAGTGGACCTTTTAGTTAACAGAGATGTATAAGAGAGTTATATAAGATAGAACCTGTCCTAAGGGTGAACTGGACCAGCAGGCCTGCACAGGAAGAAAACAAATTACACTTGTATCTAAAGACATTTATTTATAAAAGTTTATGGTTTGGCTCCCAGCCTCAGTCCATCACCTTAAAGGGAAAGAAATTCCATAATAGCTTCCCAATCAGATGTATGCCAAGCTAGATATGGGCGTGCATGTTTGTTTGCCTCTAAATGCTTACTTGAAACTAATCTATGGACTTAACCCTCCCAAACTTTTGTGTCAATGATGATGGGGTGGCCCAAGTTCCAGGTTGAATAAAGACACTTGTATGATTGTATCAAAATCAGCACATTGGTGGCCTATTCAGGCTTTTGATGAGGGCACAAAGATAGGATATGCCCAAATCATGAGAAGTGACACAAATAAGAGGTTACTTTAGAGTAACACAGGAGAGAAGTGATGTGTGTGTGTGTATGACAGTTTAACAGAGACAGATTTAAGAGAGAACAAGCTAGAAACAGGTGAGGACAGGATGAGTCAGAGAATGACAGGGAACCAGAAAATCAGAACAATTAGAATGTATTGCCAAAGTTAGTAAGAGGCTATGGAGAGCAATTCAGTCAGAAGCCAACGGAAGGCAGATTGAATCTGTCACCTTTGAAGAATAGATTGTATGGACAATAGAAACATACAGGTCTAGACCTAGAGATTATTAGAACAGAGAAGAAAACACTCAGGGCTTTCCCCAAACCATGTATTCTCACAGCTTGCTTATGACTCTCATCCCATCATCTAAGAAAATAGAAGCAAGATTCACATCTGGCAGTCAATGTAGTTGGAAGAAAAACCCAACATGATTGGAGAAGGAGACAGCCCACCAATGTGTCAAAATCAGAGGACACCTCACAGAAATAGAACAGGAGACATCTGGCATAAAGCTGTAGAGGTGATATTCTCCTGGAATCATCTCCAGAGGAAGCATTTGTTCTCAAGTTTTGCAGCTTGCCCGAAGATACTCAAAAGAACCCAGAGTCACAGGATCCTCTGTGACAACAAATCACAGTAAAACACCCCAAAAGACAATTTCAATTATATAGAATACTCTTCTTGCATTAAAAAAATGGGAAACTGTATTTTACACTTTTACACTAAAAAGCAGTGACAATGGTGATTTTTGTGAGAAAGTGTAAGTAAATGCTATAAAGAGTTCTCATCATCTATTCTCTTTACAAAACAACTGTCTTGTTTTATTCACAGTGGCCATATTAAAGGACAGTTTATTTATTAGGTTTCCAAATGATGGCCATAACTTAATAGCAATTAGCTGGATGTTTAGTTGATTTAAACATTATACAAAGATACAACAGATGTCAAAAATTTATAAAATCTTAAAATAACCTTATTATCTTGAGCAATCATAAGATACTTTACTTTTATATCATCATTATTGAAAGGGTAATTTATAGTTACAGTTAAAATAAAACTTTAGTTTATGTCTCTGGGTTAGAAGAACATTAAAAATAGTTTTTGAACGCACTTGTTTTTGTTTCCAAGAGATGTATTCTTTGAAATTTTTTATTATAAAATTCCTGGAATACACTGAAGGTCACCTTATTTAGTCTCCCTCAAATGTCTTGAGATAAATTTCTTCCTTCAGGTGTTTATCAATTGGCTAGCATTTCTTCAGTGGATGACTGTTAAGTGGTAACTGTTTATAAGAAATCAATATTGACTTTAGGGGGAAAGCAATAAAATTCTGTGCAACCTTTTTGAATTATTTGTCAGTTTTATTGTTATCTTTACATTGTTGAAAAGAATCGTTGCAATACTTTACAGCATTTGATTTTCTTTTTTTATAATTATTTATTTTATGTATGCGAGCACACTGTCTCTTGTCCTCAGACACACTAGAAGAGGGTAACGGATCCCATTACAGATGGTTGTGAGCCACCATGTGGTTGCTGGGATTTGAACTCAGGACCTCTGGAAGAGCAGTCAGTGCTCTTAACCACTGAGCCATCGCTCCAGCCCAGCATTTGATTTTCTTATATATACCAAAAGGATTTGGTATTTTTTAGTTTTTGAGTTTATATTACCTTTTATGGGCAAGATATCTACCATGAATAAAAGTAGTTTTTTTTCCTACTTGAAAACTTTTTTAAACACAAGAAAATGATAATTAAATTTTGTCATTTATTAACATTTATAATTCATAAAGTGATAATGCTAAATATATTGCTTGTATTATATTTCAAGTTTATGAGAAATTTGCAAAACCTTATTTGATTCACATGAAAATTACTTATGAAATAAAGCTAAACTGTCAGTCCTTTCAATATTAAATATGCAATTATATTATATAAAATCAGTAAGAGATTAAAATAACATTAAGTATATAACACCAGAAATCAATTACAGCATTATTTACTGTACAAGTAATTATGGTCTTGATCTCCATTTATTTTACTGTAACACTATATTATCAGGATACATAATTAAATATATTAATAATTCATTACATAAAGAGAAGACTCAGGGAACAGCTAAATTAAGTAAACCACAGATCACAGCAGTGATAATTTTTAATGGCGTAATAACTTTCAATGTCAAGAACATGGTCTCTCTCTTTCTATGCAGATAATTTATGGCTTTGATTGTAGATTATGTTTTAATTTATGATTTTCCAACCCAATTACTACATTTATTTAAAAATTGTAAAACATGTATATAGACATCATTTCATGGAATTCTAGAATCCATCAAATTTTGATAAATTTGATAAAGTCTGAAATGACTTCTGGATGGCCTATCTTGGATCATCTTCATCAAGGCATGCGAAACAGAGGTATTCGTTATATCAATGGGAAACTTAAATCTACCCTGAACTATTTTGGGAACACACTCCCTTCCTGAGCACTGATGAAATTACATAGCATGCTTAGACAGACCATTGTCCACAGAGGGACATTTTTAATACAGCAGAATAAAATGAATTGCAATATGTATCATTCATTTGATTGCTATTGTGAATATATAAATTTAGAGATCAAAAGACACAGGGGTTTATATATAGTAACTACAGTTTGTTTTGTAAACAGGCATGGGTATATATACAGAAATAAACACAAAAAGGAGGTGAAGTTTAATAAACTTGAAGTGAAAATGTATTATGAAATTTAATTGATAGTAATAATTGGTAAATGTATCCAAGATGTAAATATTTCCTAAAGTTACAAACAGTTGTGAAAAAATATAAGAAATTACTCAAATATAAGAAATTACTGGGGGTTGGAGATTTAGCTCAGTGGTAGAGTGCTTGCCTAGCAAGCGCAAGGCCCTTTCAGTCCTCATCTCGGAAATTACTGCTAGCTTAAATATATCACAGCTAACAAGATTTTAGGGAATTTAAATGGCAAAATAATAAACAAACAAATGTGCACCATATTCACCCTAAGCTCACTTATCCACCATTGACCTTATTAATTCTTCAAAGAAAATATTTATGTTCTTCAATTCCTTACATACTTTGCTGGTGCCATATTTTACACCTCCTTATGGAGCTGATCACTTTGCTATTTACATCTAAAACTGCATATACTTACAGTCAATATATTCAACACCAAATCTCAGTCAGTAAAACCTCTCAACTGCTTTGCTCCATCCCATATCATACTGCCAAAGGCCTCTCTCTGAGCCTGGCAGCAAGCTCTCTACCTATCTAGTTCCCAAGGCAGGTTTCCATGCCAGAAACACACATCCCAACTCCGTGGCGGCCCAGACCAGCCACTACACACTCTCTTAAACTTAAATCACCACATGCAAGAACGCACAACACTATAACCTTTGAACTCATTGTTAAGATAAAATTGTCCACCTAAACATACAAAGCCCTATACACATCCATCCCTTAAGAACATGTGTAACAACCTGTAAAGGTACAGTGTAGAATCTCAATGTCAGCTTTCATGTTGTGTCCCAGGCTACTCTCTCTTCTCCTCCTCTTCCGTTCCCATCTACTCCTCTTCCTTCAAACTTTTCTCCCGCCCATCCTTCCTTCTCATCCAATGACAGGCCTCATTCTATCTTGTGCCTGACTCACCTGTGACATCATCCCACACTCCTACAGGGTTGCCCTCCTCCTCAGCTTCCTCCAACTTTCCTTAATTGAACAAGAAAGTTCAGCAGCTTCTGTTCATAGGTTGGGTGCACATATCTGCATCTGACTCTTTCAGCTGCATGTTGGGTCTTTTGGAGAGTAGTCATAGTAGGTCCCTTTTTGTGAATGCCCCATAGCTTCAGTAATGGTGTCAGGTCTTGGGGCCTTCCCTTGAGCTGGAATCCATTTTGGGCCTGTTGCTGGACTTTCTTTTCCTCAGGCTCTTCTCCATTCCCATCCCTACAGTTCTTTCAGACAGCAAGAATTATGGAACAGAGCTTTGACTGTGGGATGGCAACCACATCCTTCACTTAATGCCCTATCTTTCTGCTGCAGGTGTGTTCAATAAGTTCCTCTCCTCACTGTAGGGTATTTCATTTAGGGTCTCCTGCCCTATCTTTGAGTCCTGAGTATCTCTCACTTCCCAGGTCTCTAGTACAATTTAGCACATCCTCCCAACCTCCTTCCTCTCTCGGCCACCTGTTTCCATTCTTTCTGCTGGCCCTGAGGGGTTCAGTCATTTTCAGCCACACAATACCATGTTCTCCTCTCCCCTCACCCCCATCCCTTTTTCTTCCTCTGTCCCTCCCTCCCTTCACCCTTGTGGTTGCTTTCTTCTCCGTTCCAAGTGGAACAGAGGTGACAAATGGTTGTTGACCTTTTGTGTTCTGTGAACTATATCTTGGGTATTCTATACGTTTTTTTGTGTTTGTGTGGGGCAAATAGACACTTATTCATAATAACATACTGTGCATGTCCTTTTGTGCCTGAGTTATCTCACTCAGGTTGGTACTTTCTAGTTCCATCCATTTTCCTGCAAAACTCAAGATGTCTTTGTTCTTAATAGCAGAATAGTATTTCATTGTGTAAATGAACCACTTTTTCTGTATCCATTCTGTTGTTTGACATTTTGGTTGTTTCTAGCTTCTGGCTATCACAAATAAGGCCACTATGAACATATTTAGAATCTGTGACCCTGTGGCATAGTGGGGCATCTTTTGGGTATATTCCCAAGAGTGGTGTTGCTGGAAATTTAGGTAGGTTTATTGACAATTTTCTGAGGAACCGCCAAATTGATTTCCAGAGTTGTAGCAGTTTTCAATCCCACAAGCAATGGAGCAGTGCTCCTCTTTCTCCACATCCTTGCCAACATATGTTATCACCTGCAGTTTTGATCTAAGCCATCTAACTGGTCTAAGATGGCATCTCAGTGTCCTTTTGATTTGCATTTCTTTGATCACTAAAGATTTTGAACATTTTTAGGTGCTTCTCAACCATTCAAAATTCCTCTGTTGTGAATTCTTGGTTTAGTTTTACACCCATTTTTGACTGGATTGTATGGTTTTCTGGGGGGTTAGCTTTTTGAGCTCCCTATATATTTTGTATATTAGCCCTCTATCAGATGTGGGGTTAGTGAATAAATTTTTTTCCAATCTACAGGATGTCAATTTATCTTATTGGCTATGTCCTTTGCCTTACAGAATCCTTCCAGTTTCATGAGGTCCCATTTATCAATTATTGATCTTAGAGCATGGGCC
Source organism: Rattus norvegicus (assembly GCF_021556685.1). Taxonomy (NCBI): domain Eukaryota; kingdom Metazoa; phylum Chordata; class Mammalia; order Rodentia; family Muridae; genus Rattus; species Rattus norvegicus. The sequence continues at coordinate 52,779,496 of NC_141544.1, read as the reverse complement.
GATGGAGTTCTATTTAGAAAATGTCCCCTGTGCCAATGAGTTCAAGGTTCATTCCCACCTTCTCTTCTATTTGGTCTTAAATTGAGGTTCTTGTTCCATTTGGGCTTAAGTTTTGGGCATGATGACAAATATGGGTCTATTTTAATTTTTCTACACACAGACTGCCAGTTAGACCAGCACCAGTTATTGAAGATGTTTTCTTTTTTCCATTGTGTATTTTTGGCTCCTTTGTCAAAGATAAAGTCTGCATAAGTGGGTGGTTTTATTTCTGGGTTTTCAATTCTATTCCATTGATCAACCTGTCTATCTCTGTACCAATAATATGCAGTCTTTCATCCCAATTAATTTGTAGTAGTGGTTGGGGTCAGGGATGGTGATTCCCACATCCGTTCTTTTATTGTTTAGTATTGTTTTCGTTATTCTGGGGTTTTTTTGTTTGTTTGTTTTTGGTATTTTTTGTTTTTGTTTTTTGTTGTTTGTTGTTTGTTTTTGAAATTGAGAATTGCTCTTTCCATGTTTTTGAAGAATTGTGTTGGGATTTTAATGGGGGATTGCATTGAATCTGTAGATTGTCTTTGGTAGGAAGGCCATTTTACTATGTTAATCTTCCCAATCTATGAGCATGGGAGATCTCTCCATTTTCTGAGATCTTCTTCAATTTCTTTCTTGGGAGGCTTGAAGTACTTATCACAAAGGTTTTTCACCTGTTTGGTTAAAGTTACCCCAAAATACTTTATAATATCTGTGGCTACAGTGAAGGGAGTTGTTTCCCTAATTTTTTTCTCAGCCTGTTTATCATTTGTAAAAAGGAAGGCTACTAATTTATTTGAGATATTTTTATATACGGCCACTTTGCTGTTGTTGTTTATCAGCTAAAAGTGTTCTCTTGTAGAATTTTGGGGGCCACTTATGGATATTATCACATCATTTGCAAATAGTAATAATTTATTTTCTTCTTTGCCAACTTGTATCCACTTGATATTTTTTTGTTGTCTTATTGTTCTAGCTAGCACATCAAGTACTGTATTGAATATATATGGGAACAATGGACATCCTTGTCTTGTCCACGATTTTAGTGGGATTGCTTTAAATATCTCTCCATTTAATTTGATAGTGGCTGTTGTTTTGCAGTAAATTGCTTTTATTTTGTTTAGATATGGGCCTTAAATTCCTGATCTCTCTATTACTTTTAGCATGAAGGGGTGTTGTATTTTTGTCAAATGAGATTTTTCTCCATCTAAGGAGATTATCATATGATATTTTTCTTTGAATTGGTTTATATGGTGAATTATGTTAAAGTATTTTCATAAATTGAAACAACCTTATATTCCTTGGATGAAGTCTACTTAGTTTTGGAGAAATATGTTTTTGATGAGTTCTTGAATTGGTTTGGAAGAATTTTATTGAGTATTTTTGCATTGATATTCATAGTGAGGTTGGTCTGAAGTTCTCTTATTTGGTAGCGTCCTTGTGTGGTTTAGGTATCAGAGTACTTTTGGCTTCATAAAATGAATTAAGTAGTGTTCCTCCTTTTTGTATTTTATGGAATAGTTTGAGCAATATAGGTATCAGGTCTTTTTTTGAAAGTCTTATTAGCATTCTGAAGCAAATCCTTCTGGGTCTGGGCTTTTTTTTTTTTTTTTTTTGAATGACTTCTTCTATTTCCTTATGGCATATGGACCTGTTTATAAAGTTTCCCTGCTCTTAATTTAACTCTGATATGTGGTATCTGTTCAGAAAAGCAACCATTTTTCTGAGACTTTCCAGTTTTGTTGAGCATGGCTTTTGTTGTTGGGTCTGATTTTTTTTTTTAATTTGCTCCATTCCTGTTGTTATGCCTGCCCTTTCACTTCTGATTGTGTTAATTTGGATACTGCCACTTGGACCTTTTGTTAGTTTCACTAGGGGTTTATCTATCCTGTTGATTCTTTCAGAGAACCAGCTTTTGCTTTTGCTGAATCTTTGTATTTTTCTCTTTGTTTATAGTTGGTTGATTTCAGCCTGAGTTTGAGTATTTTCTGTCATTTACTCCTCTTGGTGAGTTTTCTTCTTTTTGTTCTAGAGTTCTCAGTTGTGCTGTTAAGTTGCTAGTATAAGATCTCTCTAGTTTCTTTACCAATGCACTTCGTGCAATGAATTTTTCTCTTAATGAAAGACCCCGGGTTGGGAAGACCGTCACTCAAGTCTTGGGGTGATGCGACCACCCCCAAGAACTCAAGAGAGACAGATCTTGATGCAATCAACAAGAGGTGTATTGATAGGGACGACAGAAACCAGTGCACTGGGGTCGAGACTCGAATCCCACGTAGGGGTAGAGGAGTTAGACCTCAAATGGTTGGAAGAAGGGGTATTTAGGAAAAACCATACCAAATCACAAGGAAGAACCTCCTGTTTCTCATGATTTTTCTTTAAGATTTTAATCTAACTTTATGGTTAACCAGTTCCTGCTACTATGGTCAGCTGCTGTTATGGTTAGCTAGTTTCTGGAACAAAGTGGCTGAACCAGCTGGTGCAATTACTCTTTCTGCGATCAGCTAGTTTCTGGAACAGGCAGATCCAGGACCCGCTTTTGGCTTCAACTTCTGTGTAGGGGGCAATTTTAAACTTTTTCCTTTCATTAGCACTGCTTTCATTGTGCCCCAGTGGTTTGGGTACGATGTGTCAACATTCTCATTAAATTCCAGGAAGTCTTTAACTTCTTCCTTTATTACATCTCTGGCCAAATTCTCATTGAGTAGAGAGTTTTTCAGTTTCCACATATATGTGGGTTTCTATTGCTTTTGCTGTTATTGAAGACCAGCTTTAGGATATGGTGCTCTGATAGGTTGCACATGATTATTTCAATCTCCTTGTGTTGGTTGAGAGTTTGTGTGTGTGTGTGTGTGTGTGTGTGTGTGTGTGTGTGTGTGTGTGTGTGACCAATTATATGGACGATTTTGGAAAAGGTACCATGAGATGCTGAAAAGAAGGGGTATTGTTTTGTTTTAGGGTGAAATGTTCTGTACATAGCTATTAAAAGTATTTGGTTCTTAACCTCTATTAGTTTCACTGTGTCTCTGTTTAGTTTCTGTTTCAGTGATCTGTCCATTGGTGAGTGTGGGATGTTGAAGTCTCCCACTATTACTGTGTGGGATTCAGTGTGCAATTTGAGCTTTACTAAAATTTCTTTTATGAATGTTGGTGTCCTTGTATTTGTGGCATAGATGTTCAGAATTGTGACCTCCTCTTGATGGATTTTCTCTTTGATGAATATGAAGTGTCCATCATCATCACACTTGATAACTTTTGGTTGAAAGTTTATTTTATTGAATACTAGGATGGTAACTCAAGCTTGTTTCTTAGGACCATTAGCTTGGAACACATTTTCCATCCTTTTCCACCCCCCCTGAGATAGTGTCTGTCTTTGCTATTGAGGTGTGTTTCTTTTTGCAGCAAAATGCTGGATCTTGTTTGAGATTCCAGTCTGTTACCTTATGTGTTTTTATAGGTGAGATAAGTTCATTAATATTGAGAGATATTAAAGACAGGTGACTGTTGGTTCCTGTTATATTGGTATTTGTAGATAGCTTTATGTGCTTGTGGTTTTCTCCTTTTGTCTTTGGTGTGAGATGCTTAATATCTTGTCTTTTTGTGGTATACATACATTTTTGTAGACATGATGAAAGCAGTTCACAGAAAAGTGAGCAAATGTTCGATACTGATTCTAGATCCTACCTGATCACAGTCCTAGTTTTGGATTTGATAGACGCAAGTAGTTTGCTATTCATATATGTTAAAATTTACTAAATATAAAAAAAATGTTAGCCACTAAAGAAAATAATGACATGAGGTAGAATCTGGTCAAATAGTCTAAGGAGAATAAAAGCACTAGTTTAGAGAATGTCTATGCAATCCATAAATGTTTATACTACTCTCTTAGACCCTAAATGTGTGTGTGTGTGCGTGCGTGTGTGTGTGTGTGTGTGTGTGTGTGTGTGTGTGTGTGTACATACTTTTATGTGTCTCACAGCTGCACATAAGTTCATGACTGAAAGAAAGAGGAGGCACCTGAATATCTGGTTGGACCCAGAAATTGAATACGTCAGCAACCTTCCCATACCTCAACAGATTACACCTCTAAAAGGACCACTGAATGGCAGCTAAATTGTTCCATGTTTCCTGGGACTCCTTCTGATGTATAAGCTCACTCACTATTTCTTTAGTCTTTGTCTCTTAAGCTTCCACCTTTTAATAGACAATAAACTTCTCTCTCTTTGAAATCTGTGAATTTTATTCTTTGAATTAATAAAATAAGAACAGCTTGCTTTGGGTAATAGTTTGTTAGAAGTCTAGTTTCTAGGGTCTTATGTCCCCTCCAAAGACTTCATTATTTCATTATCCTTGTACCTAAAAGGATATATTAAATGGCTATTAAACAAAGTCAAAGGTAATATTGGGTTCCCCTGTGCTATACTTGAATTCCAAAATCAGAAAGTTCTAATCAATCATGTTATAAGGATATATAACATAAATGTGACTTTTTTAAGAGTTTTGAAATTTAGTTCACAGGTTTAATTTATTATTAATTAAATTTGGATTGTTGGTTGTGAAACTGAATACAATGGGTTTGCTCTTAGGTTAATTCCAATTTAGTAACTACAACAAGGAGATAAAACAGCAACCAAAGATTTATTACTTGTAAAATAAGAACAATGAGAACAATCTCAAAGCATTGCCTTAGCTAATAAAGGAAGCACAGGGTTTTGCCAGGAACATAATACATATTCAAAATGAATGAAGCTATCATCACAGGTATTGCTGGGCACATTCCCGATGCATGTATCACAATCATGGATCTTCATACATTACACGTTCAGAAATGCTGGCTGTGAAAGCCTCTGGAACAGGGCATTTAGCATAATAATGGTTCTGTAATTATCAAAATTACTCTTAGTCACCTATAAAACCCAGAATCATTTTGCCTTTGCCTAATTTCTTGTGACTTTTGTTTGGGACTTCTTTTTTTTTTTTTTTTTTTTTTTTGAAAGAAGACTAACTTGGAGAAATGTTGACACACATTTTTAGGGTTACCAGAAGGACGATTCCTTTCATAGTCCTAACTACATAACTTTACTGAACCTGTTTTCTTACACACACACACACACACACACACACACACACACACACACACACCACATCCACATCGTTTCACAATTCTCAATTTGACATTCATATGATATTATTCACTTTCTAAAAACACACACAAAAACGTAATTACCAAGCTGTCTGGTAGGTTCTCACTAATTAAAAAGTCAATTACGTTTTAACAGTCAGCAGAGATTTCTTTAAAACAGAAACTTAATAGAATTGAATTATCTTGCTTCTCAATTTAGATCCAATAATATAACAAACAGCTCACCGTGTGACCAGAACATATGAGATGACAGATTTGGGTCTTAGCTCTTAAGAATATTCACTGCAGATTGATAAATCTTGCCCATGGAAATAAGGGTTTATAGAAGGGCAGAGAGGAGGGTTTCCCTTTTGAAGAATAGTAGTAGATTGTGCTTTGAACCTGTCCTCTGGGAATTTTGTTTGAAATGTTAATTAGAATAACTGGTTTAGCAAGGATTAGGAGAGGAGCTAAACAGCACTGGCAGCTAGTTATCCTCTGCTGGGAATCTGTTCTGTTTCATGGCTGCTAAGCTGTGAAAGCCAATGAAATCACTGCACCCAAGCCAGGAAAAAAAAATCTTTCAAAACATAAATAACACTGTTGACATAAGCATTAAATTTCATTCTAGAAAAAATATTTAAAATTTAAAATATTTCTTCTTCAGAAAGTTCAAAAGTTTAAAAACAAGATGATATTAAGATATGCTTATTTTATAATTACTCTTTTCTTTTAAACTTTCAAAGAAAAATTTTTAGATTTGAATGTACAGAGCAATGTTTGATCTACATATGTTCTGAGAAGTGATTAGCAAAACTAAGCTAATTAACATTCATCATCATCGGAGAACACATAAGGTCTGCTTTATACAAATCCCTGATGCATGTGATAACAGTTCCTTTTCATGACTAGTATCATTACTTATATTGCACAGAATTCTGTAACTACATCTAAAGAAATGACACCATTGCTGACCATAAAACTCAAAAGGTAATTCTCTCTATTGAATTACCAATTAATTCTCTAAGAATTATTGAAAAGTTAATATGAACTGGGTGTTAACATTAGCAATCATGAGCCTTATCAGTTTCTTTCCACAGAAACATTACTTTGCAGTGATAGAAGGAGAATGGTAATATAAATATAGGTTCCTTTTTAGCCTTTCTCCCATCTTTACCTTGGCAAAAGTGTGTGAGTATATAAACTGCTTATTTTTATTAGTTAAAACATTCCATAGTAATGGCATAGAAATATATCATTATTTGAAAATATTTTCATTTTAATTCCCTCACAAGTACTTAGAAAGAACTAAGAAGGTATTAAAAAACCTGAAGTGGGTAACATGGTGAGGAAAATATGGAGTCAGAATAAGAATGAATAATGTGAAGAAAGAAACGACCTTTAAAATGGAGTGTAGTTTGTAAGTCTTAAACCATTCCTGGGTACTGACCCACATGTATCAACCTTACCATACACCTGAAACAAATATAGGTCTATGTTCATCCTTGGGTTTTTCATAGAAATCAAGTTATAACACAGTTTAGATGTTCATATTGATAAATGTGTAAAGAATGTAATGGAATATTATTCAAATGTAAAGATGAATATAGTAATATCATTTGCAGAATTTTGATTTTTCAAGTGTAATTTTTAGAGTACTATATGTATTATTTTATATGTTTAATTAAATTTTGACAAATATAACAGTCAGAACCAATTAAACAGGGTGGTTATAATGGTGCACACCATTAATTCTGTCTCTTGAAGCTAGAGACAGGCAGATGTCTGTAGGTTCAAAGTCATCTTTGTCTATACAATGACTTTTGGAGAACCAGGGCAATGTAAAGAGACACCAAATTAATTAATTAGCTAATTAAGTCAAGTCAAGTGTAAAACATTTCATCTTCTCCAGAAATACACTCTGTTATTTTGGTGCCTTTTGCTTTCACCTGAGAGCAGACATAATGAACTATTTAAAAGTAAGTTACAAAATATTATTAATTAATTGAGAAATTTATACAACAAATCTTGATCACATTCACTCCCAACCCTTCTGGTTATTACAGTATTTCTGTACCCTATTCTGCAGTCTTCCTTGGTCCTACTGTTATGTTTTTTTCATAAATATATTAATAGCAGACAAGTTCTCTACATTCAGTTGATGTCTATACTTTGACCAGATGTATGTTTTTTGTTTGTGTGTTTTGTAATCTTTTTTATGCTACATACGGAGCTTCTCCAATGAAAGGTGAGGACTACACTTATTTGTAGCTAAAGTATAAGCATCTAGAGTGCAGTTAAAAATTGAACTTGTTTTTGAAATGACAATATTAGGTTTTCTTCTAAGTTCCCTGGTTGTATAAGCCATAGGTAGATGGTTAAATATACAGTGACACAATGCATTCCTGTCTATCGAGAAGGCTTTAAGTCCAATTAAGTGGCTATTGGTTGCTATAGATATAAGTGCCTGTTCTGCGCCTTTAGGAATATCTTTACTGGCAGCTGTCATTGTGCTTCATAGAAACTACAGGTGAATAGGATTACTCATTGCCTCCCCAAACACACCCTTCAGAATGTCCTTTGCTCTGACCAATATTATGAGTGCTACTCATCAAGGCAGTCACCTCTCTGTCAGATCCAACCTGAGACCCCCTACAAGTCTTGATTCCTTATTGTGTATGGGCTTTCCCTAGCACATCTTACTTTTTCTCCTCTAAGTTATCAAAGGAAATGACAAAGCCTAGTTTGTCTTGGGAGCCTATTGCAATCCCTTGACCACAAACTCCAAAGATGCTTTCCCATCTGCAGCACTGGGTTTCCTTAGAATGTCTCTGATAGCTTTACTTATTTACAGTGTATCAATGAAATTATACAAAATATAGGTTCCTTTTTAGCCTTTCTCCCATCTTTACCTGGGCAAAAGTGTGTTAGTATATAAACTGCTTGTTTTTATTAGTTAATACATTCCATAGTAATGGCATAGAAATATATCATTATCTGAAAATATTTTCTTTTTAATTCCCTTACTTCTAAGCAAATAGTCATATAACAGTACATCTATTGATAATAGCAGGGAGGATTAAATTTTACTTTCAATGGCGACACATCTCCTTATGAATAATATCATAATATACTGGAATCTCTGGAGATAAGAATTCCAAACAATGCTAATATTTAACATTTTCTTTAAAATTGATACTTCTTTTCCACTTTCTCTCTGATATTTTATCTTATTTGGTAGATGAATCTTAAATTGGATGGATGTGTGAAAGGTTTTTTCAAAAGAAGAGTTTGGCCTGCATAATAAATGATAAGTATAATATCTCTGGGCAACTATAGTTAGAAGTAATTTCTATTCTCCCCTCTAGAATTTTTCCTTACTTGGAGGAAGAAAATCCACACTGTGGTTAGAAACAATGTTGTACTTCATGTAATTATGTTACCCTGCATTAGCAGCTCTCAAGTCCTAGCAAGGATCTAGTGTTAACATAAGGATTTAAATGAGTGCGTAGGAGGGAGAAAAAGTTCACTATAGTGAGTTGGATGACATGAACTTCAGACTTTACTATTGAATAAAGAAAGACACATCATTGCAGCTAATAAGATTAATACTTAGAGCTAAAAGGTGAAGTTATATGTAGCCACTGAATATTAACTAAAAATACACATTAAAGATTAATTTATACACTTGAAGCTTAAAAACACCTGGCAATGGATTCAAAGTTTTTACACATTCCAAGATATAATAAATGGTTGGAAGTCAGATTGTAAAGATATATCAACACATATATTTAAAGATTCAATACAGTTCTATATGAACAATGATAACTATTAAAAGAGCAAGGAAAGGTGAACAGAATTGAACACTGAGGTTTATATTATACGTGAAATAAAGCTACAGGGTTAATAAAAGTAGATCATGAATGAAAAACAATATAAAAATCTAATAGGTTGCAACTAGCTTTGCAGGTTAATAGGCAAGCTTTGATTATTGGCTAAGGGTTTCACATTAAGGACTACTGGAAACTCTTCCACAGACAATATTTCTGGAATGATCTAGTAAATTCAAAGACTGATTCCAAGCGAGCAGGTTGATAGAGTTGTGGAAAGATGTATTTCACTGTTCTATTTCAAGACTCTCTGTAGACAAAAACAACTTTACATACATATATATTGTTGATCCTTGTAAACTCCCATTCATTTTTCAAACTGGAGGAAATAAATAGTACATTCTTTTAAAATATGTTTAAATAAAAAAGTTTATGTATCAATGGGTGTGTGTTGAAGGGTGAAATAGTCATTAAATTCTTAACTTCTTCAAAGTACATGATTATATCCCCAAGATTACAGTTCTTATAAAAGACAGTATCTATCAGGTAGCTTAGGGTAATAGTCAATCCAAGTGCTATTATGTCTCTGGAAAATGGACAAAGTTATTATTGGAGGGGGCAAAAAGGAGCCAATTCAGGCTATGTCTCAAAAGCAGACAGATAACTAATACTGCACAATGTATCTTATCTCATAGAAATTAAGTTCCAGATATGGGCTACTAAGTCATAGATTGTTATCCACATACTTACAGGAATATAACGTTCTTCTCACACAATCAGGAAGCACCTTCAAAAAGGATGTTTACTAAAACCATATCAATTTTACTGAATGTATCATACATAAAAAATCCCAACAGTTTATCTAAGACAGACATGTAGGACTTTTATTGTAGCATTTTTATTATCATTCCTATGTGAACATCTATAGCATGTATTATACACACACACACACGCGCGCACACACACACACACACACACACACACACATGGAGAGGGGGGGGGCTACAGATATTTGGGAGAGAGCACCTGTGAGTCTTCACTTTGTACCTTATTTTCCTTTTATTGTTTTCTACAGTGTAAGCCAGGAATGATGGCTCTTTGGCTATAGGAGATTCTTGTGACTCTGCCTTCAATTTTCTCTTAAGTATGCTAGGATTGCAGACATGATATAATGTGTTCTACTTTCCTATGGGCTTTAGGGTTTTACTGTCAGGTAATTACACTGGCAGATCTTTAAAAAATGAAAAATCAAAAAAAATTACATTTATTTCAGATACATTTGTCATATGATTTCAGTGTGAAAATGTACTTAGTTTTCTCTTTCTTTCTTGGTACTGACTTTCATGCCTATACTTATTGAAAAATTATTGCAATATGTTCATTAATCACTTTGTACTTTTTCCTTGCATGAACAATGATCAGGAATTGAGTGCCCTGTTTTTCTGGCTCCTGTGAGTTAGATTCTGAGACTATTCCTTACAGGAATCCAAGAACTTTTTACATTTCATCATCACTATATAAAGCAATGACTGCGACTGGGTATCAATTAGATTTTTCAATAAAATCCCAGGTGATTGAACCTACATTTTATATCCTCATTTTCATTCATGTGCATCGCTTGAATAAATCTGACATAAGCAAGTCTTCTATCCTATCTGTATTTGCCTGACACCTTCAAATCCATGTTGACCTCCATAACTTTGACAAAGAAGAAACTTTAGACTGCCCATAGAGACTATTTTGCTGGCAACCAACAGATGTTTTAATGTTCGCAGTGTGCAAGGTTCTCATCTTCAAAAAAAACTTATTTTCTAAGGGATTTTATTGAACCCAAATTCTAGTTATGAACACGGAGTTAACTGAAGGTATTTTAAGTTATACTTAAGACAACAAACAAATATGCAATTAATTCAGAAGAAAACTCAAGACCTCAAGGAAAGAAACTTAAAAAACATTTAGGCAGGAAGTGCAAGGCCCTGGGTACGGTCCCCAGCTCTGAAAAAAAAAAAGAACAAAAAAAAAACATTTAGGCAATGGAATGTATTTCCTCAAAATGTTAAAAAAATGATTATATTAGTCAGGGCTCTCTAAATGTAGAAAACAGACTGAACATGTGCGTGTATGTATGCGATCGTGCACACACACACACACACACACACACACACACACACACGGATTTATTAGGTTGAATATAAATGGATTAGTCAAACAAAGCCTGTCTTAACACTGGAAACACTGATACTCCAATAGCTGGGAAGTTCAAAAAATAAACTATATGCACAAGCAATGTCAATTTTATACTGAGGCCCTTAAGGATTGCTGGAGAATTTATAGTTTTTTTTGTGTCCCTGGAAAACCCAAAGAAGCTGATTGTTTTATCAGAGACAGAAGGCTATATCAACATAATAAACATGCGAGTAAGCATGAAGACTAACGGCCAGAAATCGAAGGTTTCTTTCCCTGTGTTCTTTTACTTGGGCTTACAATAGTGCCAGACACACATCGGATGAGTGTTTCTGGTACAAATAATGCAGAAAAAAATCCTTCACAGGAGACTTCATCTGCTTGTACTTTTGTTGATTCCAGATTCAGTTATGTTAACAACTAAGGCTATGCAACACAACAACACATGAATTTCCTCTTGATGGTTCTTGGATGGGCAATTTTTATTTGGTTTCTGACCTTAGGTTTAGATGGACTGTATAATTCTGCCAGAATAGGTGCAATTATCCTTAATGTACACAATGCAAATAGAAACCTGTAAAGGAAAGCTTATTGTTGAATATGTAAGTGCTGAATGTATTTTCGTTTGAAAAAATCCATAACCAGCTCATTAAGTCAGTCACAAATGAAGGGACACATGTACAAACAGATTTTATTTGGAGATAAAGAATCAGATTGCAATGTGTGGAATATTTGCACAGAACAGGGTGACCTTCAATGTACATGGCTATAATACTCTAAACTCCTGGACATTTATACCACAAGAGTTTTGAGATCACAGTACGTCCACCACCATCATTGTATACACAAATATTCAAAGCAAAATGAATTACATTTCAACTCATGCTTTTGACATAATGTTTGCATTAGAAGATAGAAAACACACACACACATATATATATAATATGTATACCTTATAAATAACTATATTGATAAATATTATACATTATAACTATATATTGTATAAATAAATATATATTAATATATGTTATACATTATAAGTACATATATATTTTTGTATATATACAAATATATAGAGAGAAAAATGATCTTCTAAACATATATAAATGGATAAGGTAAAGCCTGCTTACTAAACAAAAACACAGTGTAGAAAAATGTAAAAATTTATTTTTATTTTTCAATTTGAAAAGGAAGTAATATAAAATAATATTTACTGTATGAAATATTGAAAAGCTATATATGTTATATACAGCATTAAGCTTGTCTTTTTCTCTCCACAGCAATGGATAAATACTTAACAGTGATGTTCTTATATCAGTCAGGGCAGAGAGCTGGCAACCCTTTGTTCACCCTAACTTGATGCCTAGCTTGGTGGTCAAAGCTATTTCATGCTTAGGACACATAAAAATCAAATCAAAACAAAACAAATAAAGTTCAGGAAGCATAGTAATTGGAAGAACAAGGAGAGATCTGTGCTTCATCATGAACACAGTGTATTGGAGGAATTTGCCCACAGACCCTGTACAGGTGGGTTGTAGCTATACATAAACTGGACTACCACCACATTGAAGGAGAAAGCAGACAAAGACGGCCGAGCTACCCACAGATGTGCATAACCAAGAGAGAGTCGACCTTGTCACTTGTATCCTAGGAGACGGCATAGATACTGGGCAACAGGGTGGAGCTGGCTCTGGAGAAATGGGTGTGGGTAAGCAGGCCCAGAAGGCTGTCAAGAGCTGCTTACTGCTTCTCTAAGGCAGAGAATATGAAGGAGAGAAATAGTCTCTCTGCCAGGCAGAGTCAAGGCAGGTCAGGGCCTCTTGGTAGTTTTTCCATCCAGCAGAGACATGGAATGATAAGAGGAGGTGCACTTGAGGCTCAAAGCTAGAGGTTCAAGATAGCAATTACCTTGGTGGAAGGAACAGGGAAATTTTGGGTTGAGAACAAATGTCTTGTGAATATTTCAACAAATTGTTTCTGTTAGTTTATGGCTTTGATTCCCATAGTACTGTAGCATAATAAGGCTATAAAAAATGCAGTTGCTGTTGCTGTGATATAGATTTGCAGCCCTCCCATATCTGTCTTTTGCTTATTCTTTCTATATTTCCTATAATCACCCTCACTCTCCCCTCAGAGGACTGTTCAACTTCATACTGGCTGGATTGGTACAGAAAGCATGAGAACAGGAGAGCTGTCCCTGTCTATTCCAGATCGAGCAATTGGATAGCCTAGCTAGAGAGATGGTAGAAAACTCAAGCTGGCAGTGCAGATAAGGTAGAGCCAGCACCCTGACCAGCTCAGCTACATCATAACTATGCAGTGGAGAAATGGAGCACTCTCTGCTCTTCCACAAGCCTTGAGTTCAATGTCTAAAACCAATATTGTGGTACACAACTCTTTCCAAGTCCAGTTCCAGGTTGTCTGATGTGCTTTTCTGACTTTGATAAATGTCAGTTGCAAATATAGTGTATATCTATATCTATATCTATATCTATATCTATATCTATCTATCTATCTATATATATATATATATATATATATATATATAATTTTAATCCAGCAACATGGCTGTTCTGGCAAGGGATCACATCCAAAGACCTAGGTCTGTATGATCTGGCTAGAAGGCAGACATATCAAACATATGATATGTCTAGCTGAAATACAGATATGTCCTTAATACATAACTTTAAGGTAAAACTAGTTTTTAGAAGGAAGCAGCTATGTTTGAAAGTGACATGTAATTGAGGGGGAAACAATGTGATGAATTAGAGAAAACTTTGACAGTAGAGTCAGAAATAGGATACTTCCAACATTCACTAGAACAGCACAGAAAAGAGAAGCTATTTAAGAGCAGCACCAGGAGAGACTCAGTCAGTTGGGAGTCAGTGCTATCTAGTTCGTTCATGACGCTGTCAAGTGAACTGAAACTTATCAGAGGCTGTTGAAGCCAGCGAATTAGAAGGAGCCAGAAAAATAAACCAGATAGTCAAATATAGTTTGCTGCCTAGCAGAATAATTCACCGAGAAGCTGAGAAAAGCCAGTTTGAATCAGAGAGCTTGGAGAGGCATTTGAGCCAGAACAGCTCAGTTGAATCAGCCATGTAGTGTTCACAGGAGCTAGAAAAGGTGAGTTTAATCAGCTGTAGTCCTCAGAGATGACCATTACATCTGGCTAATAAAAGTTACAGTTACAACTGGTACCCAAAAAGATTGGAGAAGAAGAAAGCCAAACAAGATTGGAGAAAGCATAAAACATCTCCCATAAACATCACAGAGGAGAGGGGACATCTGACAGAAAGCCTCAGAGGAGAAATGTAGGTATTCTTTGCAGAAGAAGAATCAGTTATTCAGGTTTGTCTGAATATACGAAGAGACTTTGGAGATTCTAGATCTATTGGATCCTGGAGCCCAGAGCAAGAAATGATGCAGGAGCCAATGAGACATCAATCAAATAGATAACAAGTCCACCAAATAAAAATAAATATCTCTTTATAAAATAATAACTCTCATGTGACAACAGATGCTGGCAAGGATGTGGAGAAAGAGAAACACTCCTCCATTGTTGGTGGGATTGCAAACTGGACAGAGTACTGGTACTCTGGAAATCAATCTGGAGGTTCCTCAGAAAATTGGACATTACATTACCTGAGGACCAAGTTATACCTTTCCTGGACATATACGCAAAAGATGCCCCAACATATAACAAAGACACATGCTCCACTATGTTTATACCAGCCTTATTTATAATAGCCAGAAGCTAGAAAAAACCCAGATGCCCTTCAACAGAGGAATGGATTCAAAAATTGTGGTACATCTACTCAATGGAGTACCACTCAGCTATCAAAAACAATGACTTAATGAAATTCATAGGCAAATGGAATGAACTAGAAAATATCATCCTGAGTGAGGTAACTCAATCACAGAAAAACACATTTGGTATGCACTCATTGATAAGTGGATGTTAGCCCAAAAGCTGGAACTACCCAAGATGCAATTCGCAAACCACAGGAAGCTCAAGAAGAAGGATGATCAAAATGCTGATGCTCCCACTCCTTCTTAAAAGGGAAAAAAATATACATAGGAGGGGATATGGAAGCAAAGTTTAGAGGAGTGACTGAAGGAACGGCTATTCAAAACCATGCCCCAGATGGGGCCCATATATTTATAGCCACCAATTCTAGATAACATTGAAGAAGCCAAAAACTGGATGCTGAAAGGGACTGGATATAGATCTCTCCTGAGAGACATATCCAGAGCATGTCCAATACATAGGTCAATGCTAGCAGTAAACCACTGAACTGAGAACAGGACCCTTTTAGGGGTAATTAGAGGAAGGATTGAAAGAGTTGAAGGAACTTGCAACCCCATAAGAACAAAAAAGTCACCCCGAGGATCCCTGCCTGCAGCAGCTCCCTGCTCCCAAACCCCATGGGAGAGAGACCTCACCTCCTGGACAGGTGGGCACTCCTGAGACTGCAGAGCAGAAGAGACAACCAACACTGCCCACCCCTGCCCACATCCCTGGCCCAAGAGGAAACTGTATACAGCCTCTGGGTTCCCTAGGATAAGGGCACAGCAGCAGCAGGTCCCCTGCATCTGAGACACTGACAGAACCTGGAGGGACCAACCAGATAAACAGTTCTCTGCACCCAAATCCCGTGGGAGGGAGAGATAAACCTTCAGAGAGGCAGACACGCCTGGTAAACCAGAAGAGAATACACTCTGCCCACATTACTGATTCCAGAGGAAAACACCAAATTCCATCTGGAACCCTGATGCACGGAAGCTCCCAGAAAGGACGACGCAGATCTTCCTGGTGGCTGCCCCCACAGAGAGCTCATAAGCAACACCCCACGAGCAAACTCGGGCAACAGGACCATAGGTAAGACAAATCTTCCTACTCCAAGAGACCTGCATAGTGAACTCAGGACACAGGCCCACAGGAAGACCTGTAGATAGGAAAAACTACACGCCAGAAAGCAGAACACTCTGTTCCCATAACTGGCTGAAAGAAAACAGGAAAACAGATCTACAGCACCCCTGACACACAGACTTCTAGGACAGTCTAGCCACTGTCAGAAATAGCAGAACAAAGTAACACTAGAGATAATCTGATGGCGAGAGGCAAACGCAGGAATCCAAGTAACAGAAACCAAGACTACGTGGCTTCATGGGAGCCCAAATCTCCCACCAAAGAAAACACGGAATATCCAAACACAACAGAAAAGCAATATCTAGTTTCAAAATCATATTTGATCATGATGCTGGAGGACTTCAAGAAAGACATGAAGAACTCCCTTAGAGAAACACAGGAAAACATAAATAAACAAGTAGAAGCCTACAGAGAGGAATCACAAAAATCCCTGAAAGAATTCCAGGAAAACACAATCAAACAGTTGAAGGAATTAAAAATGGAAATAGAAGCAACCAAGAAAGAACACATGGAAAAACCCTGCATATAGAAAACCAAAAGAAGAGACAAGGAGCTGTAGATACAAGCTTCACCCACAGAATACAAGAGATAGAAGAGAGAATCTCAGGAGCAGAAGATTCCATAGAAATCATCGACTCAACTGACAAAGATAATGTAAAGCAGAAAAAGCTACTGGTCCAAAACATACAAGAAATCCAGGACTAAATGAGAAGATCAAACCAAAGGATAATAGGTATAGAAGATAGTGAAGACTCCCAGCTCAAAGGACCAGTAAATATCTTCAACAAAATCATAGAAGAAAACTTCCCTAACCTAAAGAAAGAGATACCCATAAGCATACAAGAAGCCTACAGAACTCCAAATAGATTGGACCAGAAAAGTAACTCCTCCCGTCACATAATAGTCAAAACACCAAATGCACAAAATAAAGAAAGAATATTAAAAGCAGTAAGGGAAAAAGGTGAAGTAACATATAAAGGCAGACCTCTCAGAATCTCACTAGACTTTTCGCCAGAGACTATGAAAGCCAGAAGATCCTGGACAGATGTCATACAGACCCTAAGAGAACACAAATGCCAGCCCTGGTTACTGTATCCTGCAAAACTCTCAATTAACATAGATGGAGAAACCAAGATATTCCATGACAAAACCAAATTTACACAATATCTTTCTATACATCCAGCACTACAAAGGATAATAAATGGTAAAGCCCAACATAAGGAGGCAAGCTATACACTAGAAGAAGCAAGAAACTAATCGTCTTGGCAACAAAACAAAGAGAAGCACACAAACATAACCTCATATCCAAATATGAATATAACAGGAAGCAATAATCACTATTCCTTAATATCTCTCAACATCAGTGGCCTCAACTCCCCAATAAAAAGACATAGATTAACAAACTGGATACGCAATGAGGACCCTGCATTCTGCTGCCTACAGGAAACACACCTCAGAGACAAAGACAGCACTACCTCAGAGTGAAAGGCTGGAAATCAACTTTCCAAGCAAATGGTCAGAAGAAGCAAGCTGGAGTAGCCATTCTAATATCGAATAAAATCAATTTCCAACTACAAGTCATCCAAAAAGATAAGGAAGGACACTTCGTATTCATCAAAGAGAAAATCCACCAAGATGAACTCTCAATCCTAAATATCTATGCCCCAAATACAAGGGCACCTACATACGTAAAAGAAACCTTACTAAAGCTCAAAACACACATTGCACCTCACACAATATTAGTGGGAGATTTCAACACCCCACTCTCATCAATGGACAGATCATGGAAACAGAAATTAAACAGAGACGTAGACAGACTAAGAGAATTCATGAGCCAAATGGACTTAACAGATATTTATAGAACATTCTATCCTAAAGCAAAAGGATATACCCTCTTCTCAGCTCCTCATGGTACTTTCTCCAAAATTGCCCATATAATTGGTGAAAAAAAACGGGCCTCAACAGGTACAGAAAGATAGAAATAATCCCATGCGTGCTATCGGATCACCATGGCTGAAAGCTGGTCTTCAATAACAATAAGGGAAGAACACTCACATATACGTGGAAGTTAAACAATGCTCTACTGAACTATAACCTGGTCAAGGAAGAAATAAAGAAAGAAATTAAAGACGTTTTAGAATTTGATGAAAATGTAGGTACAACATACCCAAACTTATGGGACACAATGAAAGATGGGCTAAGAGGAAAACTCATAGCTCTGAGTGCCTGCAGAAAGAAACAGGAAAGAGCATATGTCACCAGCTTGACAGCACACCTAAAAGCTCGAGAACAAAAAGAAGCAAATACACCCAGGAGGCGTAGAAGGCAGGAAATAATCAAACTCAGAGCTGAAATCAACCAAGAAGAAACAAAAAGGAACATAGAAAGAATCAACAGAACCAAAAGTTGGTTCTTTGAGAAAATCAACAAGATAGATAAATCCTTAGCCAGACTTATGAGAGGACACAGAGAGTGTGTCCAAATTAACAAAATCAGAAATGAAAAGGGAGACATAACTACAGATTCAGAGGAAATTCAAAAAGTCATCAGATCTTACTGTAAAAGCCTATTTCAACAAAACTTGAAAATCTGCAGGAAATGGACAATTTCCTAGACAGATACCAGGTACCGAAGTTAAATCAGGAACAGATAAACCAGTTAAACAACCCCATATCTCCTAAGGAAATAGAAGCAGTCATTAAAGGTCTCCCAACCAAAAAGATCCCAGGTCCAGACTGGTTTAGTGCAGAATTCGATCAGACCTTCATAGAAGACCTCTTACCAATATTATCCAAACTATTCCACAAAATTGAAACAGATGGAGCACTACCGAATTCCTTCTATGAAGTCACAATTACTCTTATACCTAAACCACACAAAGACCCAACAAAGAAAGAGAACTTGAGACCAATTTCCCTTATGAATATCGATGCAAAAATACTCAATAAAATTCTGGCAAACCAAATCCAAAGGCACATCAAAACAATCATCCACCATGATCAAGTAGGCTTCATCCCAGGCATGCAGGGATGGTTTAATATATGGAAAACCATCAACGTGATCCATTATATAAACAAACTGTAAGAACAATACCACATGATCATTTCATTAGATGCTGAGAAAGCATTTGACAAAATTCAACACTCCTTCATGACAAAAGTCCTGGAAAGAATAGGAATTCAAGGCCCATACCTAAACATAGTAAAAGCCATATACAGCAAACCAGTTGCTAACATTAAATAAATGGAGAGCAACTTGAAGCAATCCCACTAAAATCAGAGAGTAGACAAGGCTGCCCACTCTCTCTCTACTTATTCAATATAGTTCTTAAAGTTCTAGCCAGAGCAATCAGACAACAAAAGGAGGTCAAGGGGATACAGATCGGAAAATTAGAAGTCAAAATATCACTATTTGCAGATGATATGATAGTATATTTAAGTGATCCCAAAAGTTCCACCAGAGAACTACTAAAGCTGATAAACAACTTCAGCAAAGTGGCTGGGTATAAAATTAACTCAAATGAATCAGTAGCTTTCCTCTACACAGAAGAGAAACAAGCTGAGAAAGAAATTAGGGAAAGGACACCCTTCATAATAGACCCAAATAATATAAAGTACCTCGGTGTGACTTTAACCAAGCAAGTAAAAGACCTGTACAATAAGAACTTCAAGACTCTGAAGAAAGAAATTGAAGAAGACCTCAGAAGATGGAAAGATCTCTCATGCTCATGGATTGGCAGGATTAATATAGTAAAAATGGCCATTTTACCAAAAGCGATCTACAGATTCAATGCAATCCCCATCAAAATACCAATCCAATTCTTCAAAGAGTTAGACAGAACAATTTGCAAATTCTTCTGGAATAACAAAAAACCCAGGATAGCTAAAACTATCCTCAACAATAAAAGGACTTCAGGGGGAATCACTATCCCTGAACTCAAGCAGTATTACAGATCAATAGTGATAAAAACTGCATGGTATTGGTACAGAGACAGACAGATAGACCAATGGAAGAGAATTGAAGACCCAGAAATGAACCCACACACCTATGGGCACTTGATTTTTGACAATGGAGCCAAAACCATCCAATGGAAAAAAGATAGCATTTTCAGCAAATGGTGCTGGTTCAACTGGAGGGCAACATGTAGAAGAATGCAGATCGATCCATGCTTATCACCCTGTACAAAGCTTAAGTCCAAGTGGATCAAGGATCTCCACATCAAACCAGATACACTCAAACTAATAGAAGAAAAACTAGCGCAGCATCTTGAACACATGGGCACTGGAAAAAAATTCCTGAACCAAACACCAATGTCTTATGCTCTAAGATCAAGAATCAACAAATGGGATCTCATGAAACTGCAAAGCTTCTGTAAGGCAAAGGACACTGTGGTTAGGACAAAACGGCAACCAACAGATTGGGAAAAGATCTTTACCAATCCTACATCTGATAGAGGGCTTGTATCCAAAATATACAAAGAACTCAAGAAGTTAGACCGCAGGGAGACAAATAACCCTATTAAAAATGGGGTTCAGAGCTAAACAAAGAATTCACAGCTGAGGAATGCCGAATGGCTGAGAAACATCTAAAGAAATGTTCAACATCTTTAGTCATAAGGGAAATGCAAATCAAAACAACCCTGAGATTTTACTTCACAACAGTGAGAATGGCTAAGATCAAAAACTCAGGTGACAACAAATGCTGGCGAGGATGTAGAGAAAGAGGAACACTCCTCCATTGTTGGTGGGATTGCAGACTGGTACAACCATTCTGGAAATCAGTCTGGAGTTTCCTCAGAAAATTGGACATTGAACTGCCTGAGGATGCAACTATACCTTTCTTGGGCATATACTCAAAAGATGCCCCAACATATAAAAAGACACATGCTCCACTATGTTCATAGCAGCCTTATTTATAATAGCCAGAAGCTGGAAAGAACCCAGATGCCCTTCAACAGAGGAATGGATACAGAAAATGTGGTACATCTACACAATGGAATATTACTCAGCTATCAAAAACAATGACTTTATGAAATTCGTTGGCAAATGGTTGGAACTGGAAAATATCATCCTGAGAGAGGTAATTCAATCACAGAAAAACACACATGGTATGCACTCATTGATAAGTGACTATTAGCCCAAATGCTTGAATTACCCTAGATGCCTAGAACACATGAAACTCAAGACGGATGATCAAAATGTGAATGCTTCACTCCTTCTTTAAAAGATGAACAAGAATACCCTTGGCTGGGAAGGGAGAGGCAAAGATTAAAACAGACACAGAAGGAACACCCATTCAGAGCCTGCCTCACATGTGGCCCATACACATACAGCCACCCAATTAGACAAGATGGATGAAGCAAAGAAGTGCAGGCAGACAGGATTCGGATGTAGATCTCTCCTGAGAGACACAGCTAGAATACAGCAAATACAGAGGCGAATGCCAGCAGCAAAGCACTGAACTGAGAACCGGACCCCCGTTGAAGGAATCAGAGAAAGAACTGGAAGAGCTTGAAGGGGCTTGAGACCCCATATGAATAACAATGCCAAGCAACCAGAGCTTCCAGGGACTAAGCCATTACCTAAAGACTATACATGGACTGACCCTGGACTCTGACCTCATAGGTAGCATTGAATATCCTAGTAAGATCACCCGTGTAAGGCGAAGCCCTAGGTCCTGCTAAGACTGAACCCCCAGTGAACGTGATTGTTGGGGGGAGGGCGGCAATGGGGGGAGGATAGGGAGGGGAACACCCATAAAGAAGGGGAGGGGGAGAGGTTAGGGGATGTTGGCCTGTAAACCGGGAAATAGAATAACACTCGAAATGTAAATAAGAAATAGACTGTACATGGACTGCCCCAAGGCTCCGACTGTATATGTAGCAGAGAATAGCCTTGTTGGGGCACCAGTTAAGGGGAAGCCCTTGGTCCTGCCAAGGTTGGACCCCCAGTGCAGGGGAATATGGGGGGTGGCAGGAAAGGGGATGGATGGGGGAATATCTGTATGGGGGAGGGAGAGGGGATGAGGGGGCTTATGGACAGGAAACTGGGAAAGGGAATAATATTTGAAATGTAAGTAAAGAAATATAGCTAATAAAAAAGAAAAAAGAAAAATTAAATGTAAAAAAATCCAATTAGAGGGAAAATGACAATTTTTATTTAATTATCTACCTAAAAATAATAACTCGCTTCTATTTATATCTGATCAAATGTGTCAAACAATAATTTATAGGTATAATGATAATTCCTGAATAGTGACAATTGTATATGAATACTTTTTCACCATATTTTGTCTTTTGTACATGATATCTTTTTATTGTATTTTAATAAATATATGTATATGCATTTATACATATCACACCACACATATCTCTGATAAATCCATCTGTGTGTGTGTGTGTGTGCGCGTGTGTGTGTGTTCTGTGTTCATACATATATGCACATATCTCTGATCCATATGTATATATGTCAGAGAAAGATTTGACAGCATGAGTTAGAGGTGAGATACACCCAACACTCTCTCTCTCTCTCTCTATATATATATATATATATATACATATATATATACATATATATATATATACATATATATATACATATATATATGTATATAAAATTATTTATCTATACCTATCTACTCGAACAATGTGATGATTTTAAGAATGAAATCTGTGACTTCACAGTCTATGATAACTAACGAAATAGCTCTTAAGTGTTATCAAGAATTATGTAAAACCCATTTTTTTTAACAGATCATACTTGAAGTTCCTTTTCATGCATTTCTTATTCTGTATTCATTGAGTGAAACACGATGTAGTCGACTGCTCAGTCTTTCACAGGTGTCTCCTTCAGAACAATCATCTTTAATCTTTTTTCAAGTAAACTTAAGGAATCTCAGTTGGAGGATCGTTTCTCATTCTCTTACTGACATGCTCCGGAGCCTCCGCCATGCTGTATTTTGAACATAAGTATGGTTCTGAGTTTACTTCTTCCTTTTTATTTTAATGTTTTGTCTTGTTTTGTGTTTGGGTATTGAGCAGAAGACACAGTCCATGTTGGGATGCTGGCTTTACTTGTGTGAGCAAGCAAGGTGTCAGATCTATTAAGACCAGGGAACTGGGGGAGATAATATTCAGAAAATAGTGTATTGAAAAAAGAACATATCAGGCACAGATCACTGATGTAGCAATGACTGGGAAATTTGCACTTAATGAATCCATTTGATAATTTGTGTGAACTATTGCTAGATGTCATGTTTGATCAGGGTTATTTGAAGTATGAAGAGTGTACTGTGAAAAGAATGTGTGTAAACAAGTAGGTTCGTGTAAAGTTGTGTTGCTACTGTTAGTTACAGCAGAGGAACTGTTATGAGGAAAACATGCTAAATGAAGAGTTAATAAATTTATATTGATTTTGTTATCTTCCTTCTGAAAATATTAATAACCTATCAGTTGTTATGTTTTTGTGAAAAGAAAATAGTTTTTAAAGAATACAAATTACAATTAATCCCATGTTTTCCACATTTGAAGTTAATATAAATAGGAAAGGAAATGTTCTAAATTTTCAGTGTCATAAATATGAATAATTTATGTTTTAAGTGTTAATAATTATATCTTTTAAAATTCTATACAAGCTATTAATAACTTTTTCTAAATACTTTAAAATTTGCTATTTTAGAAAAATAAATATTGTTAGTAAGTGTTCAGGAGGGTTATATTAGTTTATTCATTTAATTTTGCTGGTAAAATATAGGCATCTGTAAAATAACATCTATAAAATGAGCCAAGATGTATATAATCATCATTTTTACAGTCCGTTTTCAAATTGAACAAGTTGGCATGAGACACAAGTCTGACAAGACTAACATACTAGGTTTCATGGCTCAGAATTGAAACTTCAATGCTATGATTCATATTCGTGCCATCCGTCCTGCACTATTGGCCTATTACCGACTGCTTTCCTTTGTAGAATGTCAACACTCCTTTATAAGGCCAGACAAATGATTGTATTATTCCCCATTTAGAATGATTTTTAACTATTTTTCAGACAAATATTATGGTTGCACTATAAATGCTTGATATTCTATATAGCGTTTTATATACACTCATTTTATATCCGATCATTATACGTAGGGTTTTAATACACTCATTCTATTTTTATAAAATAACACATCCATCTAACCACCTGTAAGATCATACAAATTATGAGAGTTCTGAGGACACTTGTTTTGCCCCTTGTCACTCTTTTTCCCTTCCGTGATCAAAGCCAGTGTTCTTAGCATTATGGACATTTGTTCCTAGACAATATTTTGAGAATATTTAATTATACAATTTTGCATTATACCAATGTAAAATGAGAATTTTAATTATACTGGAAGAAAATTCTACTTATTCTAATTATTCTTATTTAATATTTTTTTGTCATTGAAAAGACAATGCTGTCCATCTTCATCAGTGACAGTATTAGGTTTTCTATTATGTTGCATTCATTGGGTTCTTTATTTCTTGAGGGCTGTGATCATTGTGTAAGGGTTGCTCGCTTTCTGAACTAAAAAAATGACTCTACATGCAATATAGATGAAACAGGTAGCATTTACTGAAATATCAAATATGTATGCAGCACAAATATGCACACATATTTATTTTTGGTAATTGTATTTGTAAAAAGTGATTTAATGTGCAAATTTTGAGTTGGAAGATCCTGAGATTTCTCAGACTCCAGAGTCATTTGGCCAAGAGCATATCATATTAGTGCCATCAGTACAATGTTATAACTTTAAAATATTTATTTTAATTTTAATCAACTACTTCATTAGTTGTGCGTATATGCACATGTCATAGTATGTTTCTGCAGGTCAGAGGACAAATTAAAGAAATTGGTTCTCTCTTTCATCCATATGCATTTCTGAGATAGAGCCTGTTAATAAGGCAGAAACCATTTTGCCCACCACTGAGCCAACATGCCAGACCATGATCTGCATTTTTTACTGGATGTGTTGGTATTGTGTTTGCAAGGTTTGCTTCCTCAAGACATATAACACTGTGTATAATGAAACAAATTGACAGCACAGTTATCAAAATTAGAATATGAAATTTTATCTTATATTTTCCTATATATTTTTTTAATGTTAAAATAGAAAAAAATTCCTATTTTGAGCCTCCGTGAAAGACTTTTCTAACAATAAGGCAATAAGAAGAACCAAGAAGACAAATATAGCATGGAGCTTTTTATAAGGGAATCTCAAGAAGTGGCACACAAAACAATACAGGCCATTGGTACTGCTTCTGGTTACTTAATATATTTAAAGGATAAGACCATATAATAAAGATAGCATATACCTTGGATTCAAGACACAGAAAGAACTGTCAGTAGCTTCCTAGGAATCCTGCTTTTTATAAGTTAGCTTTCATAATAGTGCTAGACTATGTTATGTGGTCTGCTGAAGAAGAAAAGACATTGTAATCTCACAGGGTAGATGAATAATTTTGCTCCAATAACTGGGCAAAGAGGGACCCAGGAGGAGAAGACAGGGCTCAGGAACCATGAAGCAACTGGGGACAGCAAACTTCTGGCTTCCTTTTGTAACCCAGAGTTAACCCTGTGGCAAAGCTCTCCAGAACCAAATCTGGCCCAGAAATATCTGGTCTCCCAGTAGCACTGTCAGTCCTAAGTTCACGGATTCACAGGCTCACAGGAGGGACAGGCTCCAGTCAGAGTCAGCAAGACTAAATAACACCAGAGATAGCAAGAGGCAAGAGGCAAGCTCAAGAACCTAAGCAACAGAAACCAAGGCCACTTAGCATCATCGGAACCCAGTTCTCCCACTACAACAAGTCCTGGATAACTCAACACACTAGAGAGGCAAGATTCAGATTTAAAATCACATCTCATGATGATGATAGAGGACTTTAAGAAGGACATAAATAACTCCCTTAAAGAAATACAGGAGAACACAGGTAAACAGATAGACGTTCTTAAAGAGGAGACACAAAAATCCCTTAAAGGATTACAGGAAAACACAACCAAATAAGTGAAGGAATTGAAGAAACCCATACAGGATCTAAAAATGGATATAGAAACAATAACGAAATCGCAAAGAGAAACAACCTTGGAGATAGAAAGTCTAGGAAAGGAAGGAGTCATAGATGCAAGTATCACCAACAGAATACAAGAGGTAGAAGAGAAAATCTCAGGGGCAGAAGATACCATTGAAATCATTGACCCAACAGTCAAAGATGATGCAAAATGCAAAAAGTCCTAACCAAAAATATATAGAAAATCTAGGACACAATGTGAAGGCCAAATATAAGAATAATATGTATGGAAGAGACAAAAGATTCCCAACTTAAAGGGCCGGTAAACTTCACTAATCTAAAGAAAGAGACAACCATGAACATAAAAGAAGCCTACAAAACTCCGAGTAGACTGGACCAGAAAAGAAATTCTTCACATCACATTATAGTCAAAACAGCAAATGCACAAAACAAAGAGAATATTAAAAGCAGTAAGGGAAAAAGGTCAAGTAACATATAAAGGCAGACCTTGCAACAGGGACTATGAAAGCTAGACAATGCTGGGCATTTGTCATACAGAACCTATGAGAAAGTAATGCCAGCCTAGGCCACTATACCCAGAAAAATTCTGAGTTAACATAGATGGAGGAACCAAGATATTCCATGACAAAACCAAATTTATACAACATTTTTTCCACAAATTCAGCCCTTCAAAGGATAATAAATGGAAAACCAATACAAGGAGGGAAACTATACCCTAGAAAAAGCAAGAAAGTAATACTCTTTCAACAAACCCAAAAGAAGATAGCCACACAAAAATAATTTCACCTCTAACAACAAAAATAACAGGATGCACCAATCATTTTTCCTTAATATCTCTTTACTTTGATTGACTCAATTCGCCAATAAAAAGACATAGACTAACCAACTTGATACATAGGGAGGAGTTAGCATATTGCTACACCCAGGAAACACACCTTAGTGCCAGACCTAAGATAAAATCCGCAGACCATATGAAGCTCAAGAAGAAGGATGAACAAAGTGCAGATGCTTCCGTCCTACTTAAATAGGGGAACAAAAATATTCATGGAAAGACATATGGAGATAAAGTTTAGAGCAGAAACTGAAGGAATGGCCATTCAGATTCTGCCCCAACTGAGGATCCAGCCCATATGCAGACAGCTCCCAAACTCAGACAATATTGCTGATGCCAATAAGTACATGCTGACAGGAGCCTGATATAGCTGTCTCCTTAGATGCTCTGCCAGAGCATGACAAATACAGAGGTGAATGCTCAGAGCTAACCATTGAACTGAAAAGTTAGAGAAAAAATTAAAGAGCTAAAGGAGTTTGCAACCCCATAAGAACAACAGTGTCAACCAACCAGAGCTCCCAGGGAGTAAACCACCCTTCAAAGAGTACATATGGACAGACCCATGGCTCCATATGCTTATGTAGCAGAAGATGGCCTTGTTGGGACCTCCCATTGGTCCTGCCACGGCTGGACCCCTTCACGACCCCCCACACAGTGTAGCAGCATGTCAGGGCAGGGAGGCGGAAGGGCTGGATGGATGGTTCATGGAACATCCTCATAGACAAAAGGGGAGGGGGTACGGGATAGAGGTTTTATGGAATGGAAACCAAGAAAGGGGATGACATTTGAAAAGTAAGTAAATAAAAAAAACAATAAAAATAATTTTTCAATGGGAAAAATGAATTGAATTATATCACACTGAAGCCAGAGTCACAGATATCTTCATTCCTATATAAACTTTTCATTTTTGATACTGACATGGCTAAATCTCAATTCAAAAAAACCTGCTAAAATGATTGGTTTTTCTTTATTTTGTTTGTCTTTCTGTAATTAATGTAGGCAAAGTCCAGATAAAGCAATGGTTAATTCTCCTTGACATTTTGTAAAAGGATTTATTAAAAGTGACATGATCACTGGATAGCAATCTCTATCTCTCACTGTCTCTGTCTCTGTCTCTGTCTCTCTCTCTCTGTCTCTCTCTCTCTCTGTCTCTCTCAACAATCCTCATAACACAGTAACAATTTTAAATGGAAACATACTAATATATGATGATATTATACATTTTATTTTATTTATTTTGAACCAACTGGTATGAACAAATTAAATACCTTAGAAACAGATATTTAAGAAACATAGGGTTCCAGGAATCATAATACTAGAGTTTAGGAAAATCACTAAGCTTTTGCCAATAATTTAATATTTGAAAAAAATGACCTGTAATTGTTTAAGAGTGAGCCGACGCTCTAAATAAGAAAATGAAAAAAGTGAGTTTAGGAGGCTAACAATATTATTTCAGTATTATAGCCAAGAATGTAAGGGATTAGGAGAAGAAAAATAGGTTTAGAAATTAAATTGCCTGTCAGGAAGAAATGAAGAAAAACAAACAGGTTACTCATGCATAATTTGTAACATTCAACATTATAAAGAATCCTTATTGCTTAATAGTAATAGTAAAAAACAAAATTTAACAGTTTGTATATAAAAAAGAATTTAAATCACTCTATTTTACATTACCAACTGAAATGTATAGCAGTATTGTTATATGTATCAGGATGACATGGAAAATATTTCAGGGGCTCACTAGATAGCTCAGCGATAAAGGCACTTTCTGCTAAGTCTTCATGAGAAACATTTTGTTCAGTACAGAACAGAAGTTAAATATGACTCTCACAAGTTGTACTCTGACTTCCAACAGGGATATGTGGAAAATATATTCCCCAACATAAGTAAATAGGTAATTAAGTAAATAAATAAAAAAAATGTTTCTGTTGCACAGAATTCACACAGGAAAGACTCTGCTAGGCTGAAGAAGTCTAAAATCAGAGTATACATTAGGCTATATTTAGAGTTATAGCATGAAAGAGGTACATCTAAATAAAAATCAATGTTAGTTGCAACTGTTACTACCTATGGGTGACCTCGCTGGAAAGAATTTCCAAATTAATTCTTGAATTGTATCACAATTCCATAATGAAATAATCATTCAAATTGTGTGAGAATTCAAGAATTCAGTAGCAGTAGAACATAGGCTTTGACTATAAAACAATATGAAAAATCCTTCTCTTTCTGTATGATAACAGCAAAGTTTATGACAAAACAGCCATCATCCAGGGGGAAGGCAAAAATTTAGGAGCCACAGGATTGCTGGGCTCCCAGAAAGCTCCAGTGCCTTACCATAAAGGAACAGTTTGAATCCTCAGTGTAGAGAAGAAATGAAACAGTAACAAAGAGCTGGAAGTGGTTTCAGTGTCTGTATGGGTCATTTTCTGGCAGGAACCCTTACTTCTTTTCGAAATGAAGACCAAATTCTAGCGATTGGTTGCCTTTTCTACCCCTGTAAATTCTATCGTTTGAATGAAGAGTTCAGGGGCACCATCCTTATGTGGAAAGCTGTGTTATTAGCATGTTAAAAACATTGTCTATATTTGTAAATAATGTGTGGAGTTTCTTACCAAAAGTGTTTTAACGAAGACTGTCAAATCGATCATTTTTGGGATTGTGTCATCTGATAAACTGTCTTCCACGTGACTAAGGAAGTAGTAGTAGCCACAGAATGTGACACGTCCACATCTGAAGTGACTTCGATCCTCAAATGCTCTGTCTTGCATCTTTTTTGCATCTTTTCTTTCATCGGAATAAAGTAACCAAAACCACATCAACCCCTTGACATGGGTAATCCAAGCAAAATGTGAAAGAGAAAAACAGTCTGACACACAACTGACATGAAAGACTGTGGGGAAAGATTCTGTTTCTCAGAGTCATTAAATCACATTTGAGTGTTGCAGGAACCACCTTAGAAAATCATGGGACACAAGAAGTTAAGTCTTCTGCCTAAAATATGACAGTTGCAACTTGGTAAAAAGCCTTTTGCCAAATTTTTCTTTTTTACAAGTCACTTTCTTAGTAGTATTGCGATTTGTCAATATAGGATATTTTCACGTTTGTTGTGTTATTTTGTTTAAAGTACTACAAGTGTTTGTGGACTAGGGAAAAAACACCAAGAATGGCAAAGCCCAGAGTGTTAATACATCTGCTGAATATTAATCGTCTTTCTTATAAATCTTCCACCTGCATTATCTTAACACTGGCGGGTTTCGTTTTTTCTTTAAAAACAAACTCAAACTGCAAATAGCATGTAATATTCAAGGGAATTATAGCCAAACTAAATATATTGCTGTTTACCACCTGAATAAAAGTGAAGAAACCCCCAAAAGAAAAAAAAAACTATGAATTGGAGGCTATTTTTAGTACAAAACAGACACACTAAGCCAGGGAGTCTTTTGATGTTTTATTCATATGCTGAAAAATATGTTTGATCTCAGTATGCTCTCAATAAGATTTTAATTTCTGTTAGACCTGGAAATTACAAATAAAAAATTAAATCACGTTATTGGTAATTGCTTTTCTTTTTAGGGAGATTTTTCTTTTGAAAGTTGCCTTACAGTTTCATTCAAAGAATAATCAGATGAATCATTCCTAATTTATTAACAATAAGATCTGAAAGTGAGTGATAGATATATTTAGCTTTTTAATTAAGATAATACTGTCTGCTTTGCTGCTCTTTGAGAATATGACTCATTGACATTGAACAATGGCATAGGTTCCTCTTGAAACTGAATCCTCTTAAGAACATGTTTTTTAAAGAGATAGGTGTATAAAGTATCGATTTAAAATATGTGAAAGTAATTTCACCAGCTTGCAGTCCCACCAACAATGGAGGAGTGTTCCTCTTTCTCCACATATTTTCCAGCATCTTCTATCACCTAGTTTTTGATCTTAGCCATTCTGACTGGTGTGAGGTGGAATCTCAAGGTCATTTTGATTTGCATTTCCCTGATGACTAAGGATGTTGAACATTCAGGTGCTTCTTGGCCATTCAGTATTCCTCAATTAAGAATACTTTGTTTAGCTCTGTACCCCATTTTTTAAATAGTGCTATTTGAGTCTAACTACTTAAGCTATTTGTGTACATTGGATATTAGCCCTCTATCAGATGTAGGGCTGGTAAAGTTTTTTTCCCAATCTGTAGGTTGCTGTTATACCCTATTGACAGTGTTTCACCTTACAGAAGCTTTTCAATTTTATGAAATCCTATTTGTCAATTGCTGATCTTAGAACCCGAGCTTCTGATGTTCTGTTTAGGAACATTTCCCTTCTGCCTAAGAGTTTGAGGCTCTTCCCCACTTTTTCTTCCATTAGTTTGAGTGTATCTGGTTTTATGTGGAGGTCCTTGATCCACTTGGACTTGAGTTTTGTACAATAAGATAAAAATGAAGCTGAAGGAGATTGCCATCCCATAGGAAGAACAACAATATCAAGTAACCGGACTTCACAGATCTCCCAGGGACTAAACCACCAACCAAAGAGAATAATTAGAGGGATCTATGGCTCCAGCTACATATGTAGCAAAGGATTGCCTTATCTGGCATCAGTGAGCGGAGAGGCCCTTGGTCCTGAGGAGGCTCGATGCCTCAGGATAAGGGAATGCTAGGGTGGTGAGTTGTGTAAGACACTATTAAGACATGACTGGCAGAGAAAGATTTAATTTTCATATTACTGCTTATTACTAGTCAATACTGTACAATATCCAATTTGAAGGATCAATTGTGTCTATCAAGTATTTTGTCCTTAATTATGTTTCTATTGCTGTGATAATACCATGAACAAAAGCAACTTGGGGGATAAAGGATTTATTTGGCTTATAGGTTATTGCCCATCATAGAAGAAAACCAAGGCAAAATACAGGAAAAGAATCTGGGTTCAGGAACGGAAGAAGGGATGTTGGTGGAATTCTGCTTTACTCTATTACTTCCCTGGGTTTACTTGGTTACTCTTTTTATACAGACCTGGGTTACACGCTGAAGGATAGCACTACCAACAGTGGGTAGGGCCCTCTAACAGCTTTCATCAGTCAAGAAAATGTACAACAAATATAGACACAGGTCAATCTGTCAGAAGCAATTCTTCAACTGATGTTCATTCTCCTTGTATGAGTCAAGTTGACAAGATTAGTCACCACAAGCTTTCTCCTGTCAACTTGACAAACCTATCACTTTACGAAAACCTAATCTTTAGAAACAAACCTATTGCTGGTTTCTAAGATCTTATACCCCTGCCATAAAAAAATGGTACAACTTAAAGGCTCCATAATCTTTAAAAATATCTAATGTAAATCTAAGTTCTCTTTAAAATTCAAAATTATGCTAACTCTGGGATCACATAAAATTAAAATTAAACAAGGCAAATTATTTCTTATTCCAGGAAAGTTGAACCAGGGCACAGTGATAATCAGATCAAAGCCAAACTGAAATCCAACAGTGCAAGCTCAATGCTGAGCAGATCGAAGACACTCATAATTTTCTTGGAACCAAAGGGTTTGGGAAGACCCCCTTCTACATCTTTGCAATCTACAACACATAAAGACTTTTAGGTCTGCTCCATACTTGATGCTGCCCTTGGTTCTGCCATTCTTCGCTCCTGATATCTTTAATTCCCTGCTACTGATGCTGAACCTTCATCAATAGCTTGCTATTCTCTTCTTTGTGGACTCCAGCCAAGCTACATGATGCCAAGCCTCAGCTTCTAACCATTACCCCTTTAATCCTGTGATTTCTATTGCAGCTGTGCCTGCACCTCCAACACTTGCCCCTTCTGAAAGCTCTTCGGAATATTCAATCTCTGTCACATAGTGCTAAGCATCAGTGAATCTCTAGAACCTTTTCATGTCTTGAAAACTAGGACTGTGTATGAAACCATAAACCTTATTTTCTTCTAGTTTGATATAAAGCTTTGCCTCCTCTGCCAGTGAACCAAAATTCTGCTTTAACCCTGTGTCCATATTTTCCCCAAATATTTTTGCCTTAATTGTAGCTCTTTTCTTTTCACATACCCTTACTAGTATTCATTGGCCTAATAGAACAACAAAAAGTTTATACCTCCAGTGACTATTAATTGGAAATATAACAATGACAGAAAAAAATCCTGAAGATTCTTTGTCTCTCTTCCTGACAATCTATAAACCATTCTTCACTGAGTTTCACTCAGCATTGTTATGTTACTTCCAAACTCACACAGAATACCTCATTAATCTCCGAATAGTCACTGGGTTTTCCAGTCTAAGGTACCAAATTCTTGCATCATCTTACAGAACAAAATCAATAAGACAAACAAACCAAAAAGAAAAAAAAAACTTATAAAATTGATGTAAGTTCATCCCAGCCATACTACACATTCCTCATAATTATCCATGTTCTAGTTCAATATATGTAGTAATATATACTATCACCAAAAGACACTTGGAAAAAAGAAAGGAGTCTACTTGGCTAGCAGATAACATTTCTCCATAGAGAGAAGGCAGAGCAAGAGCTAAACACAGGAAACTAGACGTAGGAACTAAGGCAAAACCTGTGAGGGAATGTTGCTTATTCGGTTCCTCTTGGCACTTCACTGAACTACCTCTCTTTTATGGCTGAGACACAGTGTGGCACGTCTCACACTGAACCTCAATATTGTAGGTCCATCTTTAGAAATTAATAAAATGCCTAACTGAAATGGGAACAGGGTGATGTAAGGTATGCAATGCATCATTTTACGGTTCCCCTTCCCAGGTGCATCACATTGATAACTAAGATTGGCTATGGCAACTTTCTTCCTAGATATGAACCATAATTAGACTTCGGGGTAGAGTACCCTGGAATGACCTCTCTATTCTAAGTTGTTAGACATGTGTCAGTGAATTTACCAGTTCAATAACTCCATGTTTCTCTGTAGACATCCCCCATGTAGGAAAAATGAAGATAGACATGATTTCATAGATAAAATAAAACAGTGCAATGAAATGAGTCTTTAAGATAATTTTAAAATTCTCTGGCTTTTACAATCTTTCTGTCCCCTTTCCAAGATGTTCTCTTGTTCTTGCAGGGGGTAATATAGTTGTATTTCTCCAGACTGAGCACACAATAGGAAATTTTTCTCAGCATTTTGAACATTTATGAGTCACTATAATAACCACTGTCAACTGCAGAAAGAAGTTTCTGTGACCAAGCGAGAAAGCATCCTAGTCTAAGTGTATAAATATAAGTGTTTTAAAAAGAAATTTGATTGGATATTTATTTAGCTTAATAAAGAAGTAAGGACCTCCAGAGTCTGTGCTTTTCCCATTAATAATATCCTATCCTCAAAATAACAGATTCACCTTCTTCCAGGGAAGAGAGCCTCAAATTATCATCTGAAAATACTTGGTTGCCTCCCAGAAAAGTATGCCACTATTGAACTGCTAAGTATTTCTTAAGTGTCAGATTAGCATTCTAACACGAAGAAACCAGAGCTGGGTAATAGCACTAATGCCAGTCTCCCCAACCAACTTATCTAGAACCTCTGGTGCTACAAAAGCTATTCATTCAAGTGGAGACTCCAAAAAGCAACTGTTTTGTTATCTAGGTGTTGTATCCCACATTTATGACCACTTCAGCAATAGGGATTACCATCTAGTTTTGATTAGTGACCAAGAAAAATACCCATAGTATAAATTTTTCATAGGGAGGGGATGGGGCTGTGTCAGCTCGTACACTAACAACTCATTGGGAACAATTACACACCTGGTATTTTGGATTTTGATAAAGAAAAATGGTGCCCTTGAGAGACTTTATCCAATTATGCAGGGTTCCTTTGTTTATACAAATTTAAAAACTGATTAACTAAAGAAGGCTAGAGAGCTTCCTCAGTAGTGATAAGCATTCACCTAGAACTAGAATTTGGATAGGAGCACCACATGGCACTTCAGAACTGTCTATAACTCTAGGTTTAGAAGAAATGATACCTTCTTATAATATTTATAGAAACCAGGCACACAAGTGACATGCATGCAAATGTGCAAGAAAACACTCTTACGTATGTAATTAAAAACAAAGTTTAATATCTACTTACTTTATAGCTTACAGGCTTCTATATATTTTGCTTATGAGCTAAGTCTTGTTTATGTTATCCCTCTAGACTCAGTTTCCCCAATCCAGGCCTCAATTGTTGTTTAAACCTTTCCAGATTAATATATTCATTTCATTTTTTCTCTAAAGTCTGGAAATCTAGATTTAGATTACCACTCATAAGCATGCAGCCAAAAGACATTACACAGACAAATGTTATTCCACATTTTGTGCTATTCTAGTCACAATAACCAAAAATTAGAAACAAAATAGATGTTCATCAACAAGAGAGCTGATAAAGTGTTATACATTTAAGTTATGGAATATTATAAAGCCAATAATAAACAAACAAATAAAATCATGTAATTTGTGAGCAAATGGGTGGAGCTATGAGAAAAGATCATTCTCAGATAACCTTGAGTCTAAAACACAAAAACAGATCTATTTTTTGTATGATACAAGCATTTAGGCCTTTGATAGTCAAGTCATAATCTGTATAATGACAGTGGTTAGGTTTGCACAAGAGACTAGGTGAGGGTGAAGAATCTCTCAAAACAGGGGTTATAGAAAAAGAAAGCTATTGTAGGACATTTCCAAAACTGGATCTTGGTACTGTTCAAACACTTTGTATTTGGGGAAGTGGGGAGTGTTGTTTGGTTGGTTGTTTGGTTTGGTTTGGTTTATAAACAGGCAATATATATATATATATGTATATATATATATATGAATAATCAGAGATGATGAAGAAATAGGAAGAAACAGAAAGAAAATAGTTCTTGTTTTCAGAGAGTTTTCCTGATATTTAAATATTCTTATTTTTGTCAAGTAAATATTAAAAAGTAAGAACTCTCAAAGTTTAACAAGCTGAAGGGCCCATGTGGGGATGGCTCAATCCTACTTGGGAGGAAGAAAGCAATCATAAGGACAGGAAGATGGAGGGACCTGGGTAGGAAAGGGGGCGGGTTGGGAGAAAGAGGGAAACATGATCTGGTATTGGGTCAGGGGGAGAAATGAAGGCTAGTGGGCCAGCAGAAATAATGGAAACAGGCAACCTTTGGGAGGCAGGAGGTTTGGAGGACCCTCCAGAAGGTACCAGAGACCTGGGAAGTGAGAGGTTCTCAGGACTCAAAGGAAAGAACCCTAGATGAAATGCCCTACAGTATAACTTGTAAAAAAAAAAAACTTGTAGAGCCAATCTCCATCAGAAAGACAAGGTATCAAGTGAGAGATGGGTTGCTATCCCACAGTCAAAGCTCTGACCCATAATTCTTCCTGTCTGAAAGACCTTCAGGAATGGAAATGGAGAAAAGCCTGAGGAACAGAAGGTCCAGCAACATGCTCAAAGTTGAATCCAGCTCAAGGGGAGGCCCAAAGACCTGACACTATTACTGAGGCTATGGAGCAATCACAGAAAGGGACTTTTCATGCCTGCCCTCTGAAAGACCCAACAAGCAGCTGAAAGAGTCAGATGCAGATATTTACACTCAACCCATGGACAGAAACTGCTGACCCCTGTAGTTAAATTAGGGAAAAGATGGAAGGAACTGGGAAGGAGGGAGACTTTGTAGGAGGACCAGCAGTCTCAATTAAACTGGACCCCCAAGAGCTCTCAAATGCTGTACCACCAACCAGGCAGCATACACCAGCTGAGATGAAACCCCAACACATATGCAGCAGAGGACTGCCAGGTCTGGGTTCAGTCAGAGGAGATGCACCTAACCCTCAATAATTGGGAGGTTCTAGGGAGTTGCGAGGTCTGGGGAGCTGGGGGGTGGGTTGGGTGGGGATATTATCATAGAGATGGGGTGAGGAGGAAGTGTGTGGTGGGGAACAGTCAGAGGGTGGACTGGGAGAGGAATAAAATCTGGAATGAAAAAATAGAAAAAGATTAAACAATATTTAAACAAGAAATACATAATTATTTCACAGCTACTTCAGCTATGAAATTCGTGTTCTAAAAATTCAAAAATCAATACTGATGAAATGAAACCTCATGAAAAACATACAAAAGTTTTATCAGTTTAAGGGGAACCATATTCTGATACTGTAATCACAAATTAGGATGGCAATTATTTGAAATCATGAAAAGAGTTGTTTTGGATGTATATGCTTCAATGAAAATACTGGCAGTCTTGGGTAATACATATATTTATTCATATATTGATCACATATATATATATAAATAATAAAAATGAAGAATACAAGTTCCTATATATGTTTTTTCAATGCTAAACATATTACATTTTGAAGATAGAGAAGGTTTACATACAAACGATATTTAAAAATACCTTTGGTCACATTTTAAAGAATGGCTAATATATGTGAAATTACAGTAATCTACAAAACTTTATTAAATAAAAATCTAAGGTGGAATCAAATAATCTTTTCAATAAGACTCAGGTATAATACTGGTGAAGCTATAAAGACACAATTTGGGCTTAGCTCAAAAATATTGTCTGTAGATTTGTGCTTTACCAATCTTGGATTTGAAGAATGCAGTCACTTTAGAGAGAAAGACATTCCAGAAAGACATGAAAATTAAGAAAGTTATTAAAATGGTAAGTTTGAGTGCAAAAAAATCTTTATAGCAAGCATGTGGATATACATATAATATGACAAGTGAGAGAAAAGTATGTTTGATTCACAAAATTGTAAATTGAACAAGGATAATCCACAACACTGCAACATTACAAGGTTTCAAACTGTGACAAGATGTCAAAAAAAAAAGAGTCAATTACTTGAGGATATAAAACTTCTGAAACCTAAATAGTTTTACTATAGGCTATGATGTAATGCATTTAAAATATGCCAACTGCTGGGTTGGGGATTTAGCTCAGTGGTAGAGCGCTTGCCTAGGAAGCGCAAGGCCCTGGGTTCGGTCCCCAGCTCTGAAAAAAAGAACCAAAAAAAATAAATAAAATATGCCAACTGCTAAATTACATAATTTTAGAAATTAGCATTTCTCTGTATCAGTAAAAAACATGTAAAAATAACCTTCGAATTTTCTCTGAGATTGTAAATAAATTCACTAGTACAATTAACTTATTTTCCTCAAAGGATAACCTCACATCTGTTTCTAAAAATATTAAATGTGTATTAGGCTTTAAATTATCATTTGTATACTTAATTTTGTTTGATTAAGATGTTGATATTTTCCCTGTAAAGTGGATTTTAAACATAAGATGCCTACTTGCCTTTCAGTTTTTAATGTTTTCCAGTTCTTACCAGGTTAGATCAATTAAATGCCTCACTGAATTAATAAATTTACATTCATCAGGACTCCTATTTAATGTTAATACAAAATGTTACTTGGTCCTTAGGTAACTGTTCAGTAAATTCTCTTAATCAGTATTGCCAAAAGACTCGAAATAGGAGGCTATTCCCTCAGTGTGAACTTCTGCCTTCAAATGGGAAATCAGCAGTAAGAGGTTCTAACTTTAGTGAGGTAACCTAAGAGAACACCTTATACTGTTGCAGAATAATTGATCTAAGTCTTTAAACTCCAAGTTGACGCCACATCTTTTAGAAAACCCAGGCAAACATATAGTTTCTCTTTACAGTTTCCCAGAGGCTTTTGCCCGACAGCTCTGCCGTCACTGGAAGCAGCAAACGTTTCTCAATAAGAAGGCTATTAATTTTTCTATAATCACCGTGACATGTTCTCTAATTGCTGTTATTCAACTACTCTTGTATTTCCCTCTATTGTTCTGTGATCTTGTATTGACCGTGCCAGCATTTAACCACTCATCTTTAGAATAAAAAAAAAAGTGATGTGGAATGGGAAATTTTTAACATATTTTATCTGATCTGGCATCGCAGCATGTCATTGATGGGAATAGAAGAAATGAGATTCTGTGGAGTTTAAAATGAGAAGATGCAGTTGGAACCACATGGTGTATTCATAGCTCTGACGCTGACACTACTCATGGCATCAGGATTACAGAACGGTTACCACACTCTGCAGTTTTGGTAATACTGGTTGAACATGTTGAAGACTGAATACTAGAATTTCATCACTGGTTTGCTCTCTCAATCTCTTTATTCCTATTTCTCAAATGGCCACAGTATTTGATTCATAAAATCTAAACCTTCATGCAAATGAACAAATATTATGAAAACCAAGCATTATCCTATATTCTTCACAGCTTTTTGTGTATATTGCCAAATACTTAATATTTTTAAAAATGCCCTGTAAATATCTAATGTATATATTTTCTAACCAGCTTTGATAAATGAGATTAAAAATATCCCAATTATTATAAAGTGTCTATGAGATGATAAACATAATTTCAAATTCTACATGCATGTTTTATGAACAACTTTGGAAAAATTAGACATTTATTACTAAACGTTGAACATAGCTTAAATTGGCTAGGATTATGACAGCAAGCTATTTAGCTCTGAGAAATTGATTTATGCCAATGATACCAGTATGCTGATCTGTCTACTTATTGCTTATGAATGTTAATGAAGCTTAAAATACTATTTTTATGTGAAAAGAACATTGTTTTTCCTAGAGTTTTATAATTTACTGATACTAAAAGGTTTTGATGTCCTGTGTAAATAGAAGACCAGTGACCAGCAAACTATGACCAGGTCTAATGGGAGCAATGAAGCGTTATTTGAAATTTAATTGTTTTAACTAAATGTGCATATAAATACATCCTTCTGAATTGAGAGACATCTCCTAAGTATGATATTAATGATATTAAATATATTACTTTGAAATGCTAGCTTTGCATATAATTTGATCCCAACAAAACACATACTGTGCCTTGAAAAATAGTGATTTCTGAAATGTTGGGGCTTTGGGAGAGATTATAGCTTTGTTCATAGGAATGAGGTTTCCCTTGCATAGACATGGATTTGCTATATTGTTAGAAAGGAAATCCTGTTGGTCTTCTCACTGCTTTCTGCATATATCTGAGCAGTGCTCACAGCACTTCTCTCTGTAAGATCTCAACTACCTAGCTGTGACACTTCAAAGGACTCTGGCCAGAAAATATGCTCTTTAAACATTCCAGGCACTGAAATCTTGAGATAATGAAACCAGTTTTCGTTATTCACAACCTAGTATCAGATACATGCATTTAGAAAAAGAAAAGAGTCTCAAACGATTGCTTATTCTGTCTTCATTTACTCACAGTATCAGTATCTGAATTAATTTAAGTAGTACCTTTGCCAATACAACAAAACAAAGAAATGCAAATATAATCTCGTACAACTGTAGTTTCTGGGGAAAAAAAAACTGTTAGGAAATATTTTGTATAAAAACAGTAAAATAAATATCAAGCAACTAATTATTACGCAAAACCGTAAGAGGCACTTAGAGCTAATTATGCATTTAGAGTAAGAGAAGACTTTTATCTGAGGTAATTTGTATCATTCATTAAGAAAAGTACAAGTGGCTATTGATTGTTAAAGAATTTTAGTTTGGAATAACAACACATATAAACACCTTTTTGTTGTTAATAAGAATGACATGGAGTTAAAAAACTAACTACAAGGTTTTTTGTTATCCTTTTTATTTCTATTGAGACTGTATTTTTATTTTACTGTGTGTACCAGGTTGGCCTCAAAGTTAATAATATCCTACTGCCTCAACCTCACAAGTGATTGAATTACAGGCAGGTTCATTTCATTAATTATAAATTAAGTAATTATTTATCATTCTTCTTTTATTGGTTAAAATATGTGGATTACACATAGATCTTTTCAGCTTTACAATAAGTTGATTTTGAGCTGCATGTATTTTTATCTTATAAGTAAAACAGTAAAGTAAAGCACAAATCATCTAAAAATGTGATTTTATTGCTGTGGAAATGTTAAATCTCATTTTAGTTTGAAAAAAAATCCTCATACTCATACATATTCAACTATTTTTACTATACATAAATAACCACAGCAAAATAATACCTCTTTATCTGTTTTGTATGATAGAGAGACAGCATAATTTCCCCGTATGAATTTTCTTCAGTTCTGGGAACTCCTTAAATTTACTTTACATTACTTCAGAATTTTCAAGGTTTTAATATTTACCATTATTGTATTCTTGCTATTTCAGCTATTTTTCCATTTAAACTAATAAACATAATTATATTTAACTAAGAAAAAGAAAATTTTATAGACTGACTAAAGACTTTGTCTCTTTAATATGTTTTGGAAGTTATTAGTATTCTAAAGCAATGTATCATTTTAACTTTTATATCATCACTACCTAAAAAATATTTAGACTTTTTGTTATACACACACACACACACACACACACACACACACACACACACACACATTTCACACATTTCAGATGGGATGTCTTTTGTTTTTGTACTCTTTTGTGTATATTAAAATTGATATTTAACATCTAACGGGAAGCTGGTAGTTAACTGTGCAGACAATGCACGAGAATCGATGTCTGTCTAATACAAACATGAAGCTGCATTGCTTACATTCAATACATGAGCTCTTGTCCACGGCATTCAAGTATTCCAGTTTATCAACGTCAGTAATCTTCCCTGGGTGCTTGAGAAGAATGTGTGGTGTGTAGCACTTGAAAGGGAAGTTCTATATATGTCTGTTTGGTTCATTTGATCTAGAGTGTAGGTTAAGTTTGATTCTTTCCTATTGATTTTCTATCTGGATGATCTATCTACTAATAAAATAGTGAGGTAGTGAGTCACTTGCTGCAATTGGACTACAGTCTATTCCTCTTTTAAGATATAATTGATAGTTACTTTATTTATTTGTGGGTTCTGACACTGGTTCCAGATTTACTTTATAATTGGTATGTACTCTTCATGAAGTAAAGCTTTTAATACTGTAAAGATTTTTGTCTCCTTCTAGCATATTTTAATTGAAGCTGGTTTGATCTCAAATAAACCTAACTCTGCCTTCTTTCATGTTCTGTTAGTGTGAACTATCCCTTTCCATTTCATAAGTCTCAGTGTTTTGAATTACAGATGTAAGGTATATTTTCTAAACTAGTCTCTGCTGTTATTTTAATTTGCCAAAAAACTCTGACCTTAAGTTGTATAATTTAACTTATTTATACTCAAGGTAATTATTCATAATCAAATACGGCTATTGAAAATTGTTTCATTTTAGTTTTAAAAATTCTGTTCTATTTAATTACACATATAATGGTGTTAGGGATCAAATGCATTTTAAACAAATTCCCCTGTATAACACCATTGTGCATTCTATTTTACTCTTTGGGTAATGGTTATTGCTATTGGTATATTTTGGTTCCTGGCTTTTTGGTTGTTGTAGATTTGCTGTATGTAGGCCTTTGCTTTGTAGTTATGCTAAAAACTTACATGTCATTTAGCTTTAAAAGACCTTTTGAAATAAATCCTGGTCCCTTCACCCCAAAATAGCGATGCATTCAGCAGCAAATAGATAGCATAAATTACACAAATGAATCTTAATTTTTTTAAAAACACAAACTTCGGTGGGTAGGGAAAGGGAATGGATGGAGGAAGTTGAAGAGGAAGATTAATTTTATCAAATAAAATAATACAAAATCTTCAAGAAACTAATATTATAAACCAAGAACTAGAGAAGATCATGCTAGCACATGTCAAGGTCATACAGATGGTGAATTTTATTGTCATGTACCTTTTGTTAGGTAAAGTATGTTCAAGACAAAATAGTAGTCTTACTCTTGTTTTTCTCTATGTTTTTCAGCCTCTGGCATCAGCTCCTAATTCTTAGTCTAAGATTAAGAAATCACAAGGAATGCTGGAGCCTTTTTTCCTTGTAAACTATAGTTGTTAAAATATAACAACTATATTGCTCTGTGGCAAAGGGGCTCACAGAGACAGAACCCACATCAGGGAGCCTGCATGCTTCCAACTTTGGTTCTCTGCATTTATGTTAATGTTGTCCCCTCACAGAGGGAGCAGGGATTCTCTCTGACTCTTTTGCCTGATTTTGGGACACTTTTCTTCCTACTGGCTTTTCTCATCCAGCTTTAATATGAAGGGGCGTGCCTTGTTTTATTACAAGTTGATATGCTACATTTGGTTGGAATCCTTGCATACCTGCCCTTTTCTATAGAAAAATGGAGGAAGAGTAGATCTAGAAGAGAAGGTGGTGGGATAAAGATGGAGAAGAGGAGGGAGGAGAAAGCGGTCAGAATGTAATATATGCAATAATAATAAAATAAGCATGATGGAGTATCATTAATAGTGTTAGGCATTGGTTCTTGCTATGGGGTGAGTCTGAATTTGGGACAGTCGCTTGTTGGCTCTTCACTCAGACTTTGCTCTTTGTTTTTGCACGTATTGTAGACAGGACACGTTTTGGTTGAAGGCTTTGTGGGTGGGTTGCTGTTCCTTCCACAGGGATTCCTGCTTGTCTACAGGAAGTAACCACTTCAGGATCCATATCCCCTACTCCTAGGAATCATGGCTAGATTTGCCCTCTCAGCTCCTCTGGAACTTTTCCTCCTTCCAAGTCTCTGACACATCATAGAAGTTGCCCCTCGCCCCAGCTGATCTCTCTTCTCTCTCCTCTGTTTTCCCTGTATATGATTCTCCTG
This sequence comes from Rattus norvegicus, assembly GCF_021556685.1. Lineage (NCBI taxonomy): Eukaryota > Metazoa > Chordata > Mammalia > Rodentia > Muridae > Rattus > Rattus norvegicus. The sequence goes on along the minus strand of NC_141544.1, from coordinate 52,735,891 downwards.
ACCATCTTCTCTTCCAACCAGTTCCTCCTTCCATCAACCTCCTATATCTATTTAGTTTCTCCTTCTGAGAAAGATTCAACCATCCTCCCTTGTTATTTGGTGTACACAAGGGGTGTTGGGTACCCGGAAGAGAATGGGGGACAAGAGACACAAAGAAGGATGCCAAGACAAGAGTCTGATCAAGGCAACAATTTTATTTTTCCCCAAGGCTGAATTTATACCATAACAGGGGTAACAGAGGGAGGGGGGAAGTAAGAAACATTTACGCAAGCCAAGGACACAATATTCGTGTGGTCAGGGAATTGGCTGATGTTGACAGGATGTCAGTAGGGTCATAGATTTGTCATATCTATTAGAAGGATGTTGGTTTTTCAGAAAGGTTACAGGTCATCACATCGGGTATCTTGACATATATGATTATTCATTTTGACCACCAGATATGTATTAGTCTTCTGCAGCTGGCTGGGGATTTTCCATGAGCCCAGTCATACTTAATTCTAACCATAATAATAATGTCAATAATGGAGGGCTTCAAGGGCATTGCTCCCAATAATTTGGTTTCTTTGGGTTTGCTGATAATAGCATGGTTATCCTGTTATAGTGCATATCCACTTACAAGTGGGTTCATACAATGCATACTCTATTTGCAGACAGGAGTCTAACATAAATGTCCTCTGAGAGGCTCCACTCAAACAGCCAATGAAAGGAAATGTAAAAACTTAGACCCAGGGGTTGGGGATTTAGCTCAGTGGTAGAGCACTTGCCTAGAAACACAAGGCCCTGGGTTCAGTCCCTAGCTCCGAAAAAAAAAAAGAAAAAAAAAAGAAAAAAGAAAAAAGAAAAAAACTTACACCCAAATAGTAGATGGAGCATGGAAAGAGTTAGGAGAAAGATTGAGGGACTGGAAAAGAACAGGGACTCCTGAGAATGGCCAACAGAGTCAACTAACATGGACTCTTGGGAGCTCCCATAGACTGAATCACCAACCAAAGAGCAAGTAAAGGCTGGACATCAATCGCCTACACCTATGTTGTAGATGAGCAGCTTGCAGGTCCCCCAAACAACTGTAACAGGGGCTGTCTCAGAGCTTGTTGTCTACCTGTGTTCTTGTGGGTCCCTCACCTCTAAATGGACAGCATTTTCTGGCCTCAGTGAGAGAGAATGTGCCTAATCCAGCAACAACTTGATGTTCTGGTTGGGTGAGGGATGGGAGAATTGGGAATGGTGGTTAGGGAACTTCTCCTTCTAAGGGAATTAGGGGAAGGTTTTACATTAAAGGGCACTAGAAGGAAAGAAAGGGCTCCTATTGGGTTGTAAAGTAAAAAATAAATAAAAATCTTTTAAAAGAATAAAAATAACCTTCATGTCTCTATCTGTACTTGGAGCTACACCTGTTTTACAGATGTCCAGACCAAAAACCTTCCCTCAGAGAGCTGGTCTTCCAGGCATGCTCTTACTCCTAAAATCACATGGTCACAGATCCATAGGAGGGACAAGCTCCAGTCAGAAACAACAAGACCAAGAAACACTAGAGATAACCAGATGGTCAGAGGCAAGCACAGGAACTTAAGCAACAGAAAACAAGACTATTTGGCATCATCAGAAGTCATCTCTCCCACCATAGCAAGTAATAGATAACTAACACACTGAAAATGTAGGATTTGATTTAAAATCCCACATCATGATGATGATATCGGACTTTAAGAAGGACATAAATAACTCCCTTAAAGAAATACAGGACAACACAGGTACACATGTAGAAGTCCTTAAAGAGGAAACACAAAGATCCCTCAGAGGAGTACAGGAAAACAAAACCAAAAAGGTGAAGGAATTGAATAAAGCCATCCATAATTTAAAAAAAAATGGACATAGAAGCAATAAGGAAATCACAAAGAGAGACAATCCTGGAGATAGAAAACCTAGGAAAGAGATCAGGAGTCAAAGACACAAACATCACCATCAAAATACAAGAGATAGAAGAGAGAATCTCGGGGCAGAAGATACAATAGAAAATATGAACAGGACCTTCATAGAAAATGCCAATATCAGCAAGTTACTAACATAAAACATCTAGGAAATTCAGGACACAATGAGAAGACCAGACCTAAGAATAAGAAATAGAGAAAAGATAGAAGTTTCCCAACTTAAAGGACCAGTAAATATCTTCAACAAAATTATAGAAGAAAACTATAACCTAACCTAAAGAAGGAGATGCCCATGAATATACAAGCAGCCTACACAACTATAAATAGATTGGACCAAAAAGAAATTCCTCCTGTCACATAATGATCACAACACCAAACACACAAAACAAAGAAAATATTAACCAGCAAAAAGGTCAAGTAACATATAAAGGCAGACCTATCAGAATTATACCAGATATCTCAACAGAGGCTATGGAAGCTAGAAGATCCTGGACATATGTCATACAGACCCTAAGAGATCACAGACACCAGCCCAGGCTATTATATCCAGCAAAACTCTCAATTAACATAGATGGAGAAAACAAGGTATTTCGTGGTAAAACCAAATTTACGAAATATCTTTCCACAAATCCAGCCCTACAAAGGATAATAGATGTAAAACTCCAACACAAGTAGGTAGGAAAACTGCACCCTAGAAAAAGCAAGAAAGTAATCTCCTTGCAACAAACCCAGAAGAAGATAGCCACACAAACATAATTCCAACTCTAACACCAAAATTCACAGGAAATAACAATCACTGTTCCTTCATATCTCTCAATATCGATGAACTAAATTCCCCAATAAAAAGACATAGAAAAAACAGATATGTAAACCAAGCAGAATATCTTGCTGCACACAGGAAATGTATCTCAGTGAAAAAGACAGACAGCAAATGGTCACAAGAAACAGCTTGAGTAGCCATTCGAATAACAACTAAAATCGACTTTTAACCAATAGTTATCAAAAAGATAAGGAAGGATACTTCATACTCATTAAAAGAAAAATCTACCAAGATGAACTCTTTTTTTTTTGCCTTAAGTTGACAATTATAGAAATTAGCAGTTTTTTTTAAATTGGAAATTTTTTTATTTACATTTCAAATAATACTCCCTTTCCAGGTTTCCCAGACATACCCCCTATCTCATCCCCTTCCCCTTTTTTAAGAGTTTTTCCCTCCCTATCCACCCCCCTTCCTGCCCTTTTACATTCCCCTATACTGGGGGTTCAACCTTGGCAGGACCAAGGGCTTCTCCTTCCATGAACTCTTAATTCTAAACATTTATGCTCCAAATGCAAGGGCACCCACATTCACAAAAGAAACTTTACTAAAGCTCAAAGCATACATTTCACCACACACAATAATAGTAGATTTCAGTACCACACTCTTAGCAATTGACAGGAAACAGAAACAAAGCAGAGACACAGTGAAACTGCAGAAGTTATGAACCAAATGGATTTAAGATATCTATAGAACATTTCATCCTAAAACCAAAGAATATGCCTTCTTCTCAGCACCTCATGGTACTGTCTCCAAAGTTGACCATATAATCAGTCACAAAGCAGGCCTCAACAGATACAAATAGATTGACATAATCCCAGGCATCCTGACAGATCACCATGCACTAAGGCTGATTTTCAATAACAACAACAACAACAAAAAAAAAAACAAAAAAAAAAAACAAAACAGATGCCCACATACACAGAGGAGCTGAATAACACTCTACTAAAGGATAGCTTTGTCATGGATGAAATAAATAAAGAAATTAAAGATGTTTTAAAATTTAATGAAAATTCAGGCATACCATACCTCAGACCAGTCAGAGTGGATAAGATCAAAATCACCTGTGATAGTAGATGCTGGAGAGGATGTGGACAAAGAGGCACACTCTTCCATTCTCTGGAGGGATTGCAGGATGGCACATCCACTCTTAAAAATCAGTCTAGTGGTTCCTCAGAAAATTGGACATAGTACTACATGAGGACCCAGTTATACCAGTCCTGGGCATATACCCAAATGATGCTCCAACGTATAACAAGGACACATGCTCCATTATGTTCAAAGCATCATTGTTTATCATAGCCAGATGCTGGAGAGTAACCAGATGTCCTTGAACAGAGGAATGAATACAGAAAATGTGGTACAATTACACAATGGAGTACTACTCACCTATAAAAAAACAACAACAACAATGAATTGGTAGGTGGGTGGGGGAGACCCCTCATGGAGGGAGGGGGCGGATGGGAGGTTTCCAGTGGGGAAAGTGAAAAAACATTTAAAATATAAAGAAAATATCCAATAAAAATAATTTAAGACAGTGTTCCCTTTACGATTTTACTATATATTTTTATTTTCTAACAATATTATGTCAATATTAAGAAGCAAAAATAAATAAGACAATGAGAAAGAAAAGACGACCACCTGAAATTCTTAGGCAAATGGATGGAATGAAAAAATATCATCCTGAGTGAGGTAACCCAATCACAAAAGAACACACATGATATGCACTCATTTCACTGATAAGTGGATATTAGCCTAAAATCTTGGAATACCCAGGAAGCAATTCACAGACCATATGAAGCTCAAGAAGAAGGAAGACCAAAATATGGATGTTTCAGTCCTTCTTAGAAGGGAGAACAAAATACTCACGGGAGGAAATACAGGGACAAAGAGTGGAGCAGGTACTAAAGAAAAGGTCATCCAGAGACTGCCGCACCAGCGGATCCATCCCATATGCAGACACCAAACCCAGTCACTATTGCTGATGCCAAGAAGTGCTTGCTGACAGGAGCCTGTTATGGATGTCTCCTGAGAGGTCCTTCGAGAACCTTACTGATACAGGTTAAGATGCTTGCAGCCAACCATCTGAGTGAGCAGGCTACCCAATGGTGGATTTAGACAAAGGACTGAAGGAACTGAAGGGATTTGCAACCTCAATAGAAAAAACAACAATATCAACCAGCTAAATATTCCTACCCCAGATCTTCCAGGGATTAAACCACCAACCAATGAATAAGCATGGAGAGACCCACGGCAAATATAGCAGAGGATGGCAATCCCTGCCATCAATAGGAGGAGAAGCCATTGGTCCTGTGAAGGCCTATTTCCCCAATATAGGGGAATGCCAGGGCGTTAAGGTGGGAGTGGAAGCATTATCATAGAAGTATGGGAAGGGGATGTGGCGGGGGAGGAAGATAACATTTGAAATGTAAACACATAAAACATCCAATAAAAACAGAAAAAAGGAAATAATGTTTTAAGTTTAAAATATAATAAATGTAAAAACCTAACTTCTGGTGATTATTCTACAAGACAGATTGATTGGACCTTCCATGCTCACAGAAAGTTGGAATTTTACATGCCGTGAGACATGCCATCTTGCGACATGTTAGCCTTCTTCAGAGTTCTCTACAGCCCATCTCTGGATTGGTTGTACTAACTGAAATGTATTAACTGGTGCCTACCTTGCATGAAAGACTGAGAATGTTATCAGATTATAAGTGAAGCCTGAAGAGGGGATTCCCACCTTTTTGCTCTTACCCGACTTACTGATTCTTGCACCAAAGCTTTTGGAGAAGAAGATGACTTATTTTACGCCACTGTTTTGTTCTGGAACTACAAAATCTCCACAAACTACTAGCATGTCGGAGCATGATGTCTGGGGAAATTCAAATCCATGTCCCTGGGCCATAATCATCCACAGTGGCTTCAACTTAACCTCTCTAATTTACTTTGATACGGGAGCTACCGTGTTCGTGTCATCATTCTCAGTGGGCTACTTTTTAATATAAATGAAATTATTATGTTTCCATGATGTCTGAGCTAGACAGAAAGACCAAATGTTTAAAAGGTATTTATGCTATAATAAATTTTGTGCCTATTTTAATTAATATGAGATTCCTTTTTAAGAAGCACTGTGTGTAATTTTCAAAGATTGGAAAAGCTGGATTTTATTTTGCTCTTTCTAACCACAAGGTATTCAATGTTGAGTAGCGTCTTATTTCATAAAGTTTAATGTCCTTTGCAAAACAGAAAAATCTCGAGTATTTTTAATTTTTTTTTCCGGAGCTGGGGACCGAACCCAGGGCCTTGAGCTTGCTAGGCAAGCGCTCTACCACTGAGCTAAATCCTCAACTTTTTAATTTTTTTTCTCTCTAGTATTTTTAAAGGACTTTATTTTTAATTCTGTGTCTACTTGTGAGTCTGTGAGTAGATAAATGTATATGGAGTACAGGTATCCTGTGAAGCCAGAAATGATCTCTGACCTACGGTTACAGACAATTGTGAGTCACATGATTCTGGGGACCAAACTTAGGTTCTCTCTAAAAGCAATATGTGCCCTTAACCATTGAATAATTTCTCCAGCTCAAGAATGAGAAAATTTGAAATACTTATTTGCAAAATGACCTAAAATTTTAAATAAATTCATAGGCATTAAATACTATAAAATTCTAAATATTAGACTAATGTAAACTATTAGGATGGACAAAACTTCTCTGGTACAGTAAGATTAACTTCTACATCATTATATAAATTCTGTTACATGTAAACACTATATAAAGTTACCATATGTTAAAAATGAAAAAACAATTAGTTACCTTGAGCTATTGAGGTATTACTCATATTTCAACCACTTTATATACTCTATTTACTAGCTACCCTTTCATTCAAAATATAAAATCTAAAATAATTTTCTCTCAGTTTAGTGGCTATTCCTCATGTAAAAGTTTACAAGAAAAAAATTCTGGCCCAACTCAATTAAAGATTCACATGATAGTTCACTAGAGTTTTTTCCAGCAGAAACTGAAGAGTGGTTTTCTACTCACTCAAATGTAAAGTAAAATTAGAAGTCTGTTATCACTACAGTAATATATCTCAAATTTATTTATATCAATATGGAAATGTTTAGATGCTTAATGTTTAATTTTTAATTTATGTATCACTCCATGGCATTCGTGAAAATATGCCATGTTAGCGGCATAGGGCACGACCTGTGCACGAGATGATTAAGTTGCTGCCACTAAAAAGAGTAATTGATGGCCAAGGTTTTCATACATAGAGAAGCATATGCAATGCTATGTATTTATTTTGACTTTAAATTGCAAGTTTGTTCTGACTGGGTTATGGAGGACATAAACTAACTTGTGGAAACATGTGTTGTGAACAGACAAAATGCTCTGCTAAGACAGGGTGTTTCCTTTTGCTTTTGCAGCTACTTCTAAAATCAAAAAGAGAATAATTTGGCCATATTCCTTTACAGAAATATTTACATGCTTACCAAAAAGAAGGAAGAATATAAAGCATTCACTTCCATGTAAGTGTGTTTTCTTATTACCTGATATTCAATAAAGTATTAATTTTATTACTTTGCTTGGCACATGATCAATTACAGACCATTTTTTTCTGAAGTACTCCAGCTCTTAGAAAAGTGGTCCAAATATCCTTCACAGTTGGACAATAAATAAATCATCACCCTGACAAAAGTATGCTGTTTCTCCCTGGGACTCTTTGATGTTCCTTTCTTTCTGAACCAGTCTAGCAATACTGTCAATCCTGTACATCTCAGTTTCAATGAGCTTTGCTCCTGGGATTGTGTTAATTGAGTTTTGCGAAAAGTGTAAAGTGTTGGATATAAAGAGTCTTTTCAAACTAAGGAAGGCATTTGTCATCTAAAAGTCTTCATTTTATTTTACATGCAGTTCTGGAGAAATATCTTCCTGTGTTATCTTTTTGACTGTAAAGTTGATTGGAAATATTCAGAACTGTCTCTGAAGTACCTGTGACTTCTGTTTTTTTCTAAAATTTGAAATACCTGTAAATGTATAAATCATGAATGCATATTCTAAGAAAATAACCCAAATAACAAATAAAGTATTATTATGTATAAACAGTAATTTTACATGTCAATTTGGCTGTAGCTCTCTTTATAATTATTGATTAGATCTCAATCTAGATGGAAATTCTGACCATAATATGTATATCAATAACTTAGTAAAATGTATTATCTTACATAGTGGTATTAATTAGCCACTTCTGAAATGAACGTTGCCAAATAAAGAAACGAGAAATCTCTGATGTCTAGAGAAGCACTAGATGTACAGGAAAAGCACAAGAATTACAAGCCTGAGCGCTGAGGACGACCTCTCCATGCAGGAGCGGTAGACACACACTGTCAGCTTCACACACATGAGTGATCTGACCAGAAGCATTTGTCCTGTATTCCCTCATGTATCCTTTTCCATGCCTCTCTCCATGTGTAGCAGTCCAACAAGCAATGGCCTTATCCATCCCACTCAACATCCTTAGCTTTATTTGAATGTTGTCTTTCTACATGTTATGTACCATAAGTTGGTATATATCTAAAATATGTTGCAGTATAATAAGGCTTACCTTGAACTTCTTGGTCAATTTTAGTCAAGGTGTATTCTCATATTGAGCTGTCAGGTTTTTATACCCCGTTCAGTAATCACTTTTTGTTTCTTTTTTAAATATTAAGTGGTTTACATGAAAACAACTTGAAATGATTTGAATGAAACTGGCTTCCTTAAGCCCATAGTGAGTAGCACCGTTAGGAGGTGTGGCCTTATTTAAAGTAGCAATGGCCTTGTTGGAGGGAGTATATGTCACTGGTGGTGGGCTTTGAGGTTTCAGGTAGTCAAACCACGCCCAGTGACGTTCTCTCTTCCTGCTGCCTTCCATTGCAGATGTAGAACCCTGAGCTACCTCTCTAGCACCATGTCCTTCTGGTGGCCACTGTGCTTCTCACCATGAAGATAATGGAAATCTCTGAACTTTAATCTAGCCCCAATTAAATGTTTTCCCTTACAAGAGTTGCAGTGGCCATTGTATCTATTCAGAGAAGTAGAAGCCCTAAGTAAGACACTAATTTTTTTTTACATTTTTTATTGAAATTAGTCTTCTCTCATAAAGGATATGCCAACCTTTCCCAACTCTTTTTAAAATTGCAGCATAAGAGTCTTCTTCATTTTGCTTTGTTTGATTCCTACTCATATAATGAATACATTTGTTAATAGTTTGGAGTCATTTTGACAGTTTCTCCATAACATTGGAAGTAGACTCGGTATATTTGTGTTTATTTTGTACTCATAGCTATAATGAATTCACTTATAAGTTTTCAGAAAATTTTGAGAGCAAAGTTTTTTAATATTTTCTTTACAGACAATAATGTATCTAAAAACTGGGGCCCTGTATTTCTTTTTGGATCTGTATGCCTTTTATTCTTTACAGTGTTTATTGGGAAATGATACAACTAAACATGGTATAGCAGCTATGAAACTAGGTATCACGTTTTGTCTCATATTAAGGGAAAATGTTCTTTCTTTCACTATTACCTTTTATGTTTTGAGTCTTACAAAAGTAACCTCTATGAAGGTTTTCTAGGAGTTTATTTAACTCCTATGAATTACTGGAATTTTCCACAATCATTTTTGTGTCCAAATTACTTTTGTGTTTATTCTGTTGATAGTATGGTTGATGTCACTTGAGAATAGCAAACTGGTTGGCTTAAACATCTAGAATAAATGATGGTTTGTCACATAATAACAATAATAATAATAATAATCAGACAAAACAATTAATTATTTAATGGAAAAATGTGTTTATGTCTAATATGACTAAATTAAAATAAATCTTTGATGGTGAAATGTTTACTTTCCACAATCTAAATATTTTTGGGAAAAAAATGCATTAAATTAGGATGAATAATTGCCTAAAAGTAAGACATATGTTAAAATTATTCATTTAAAGAAATAAGGTCAATGTTTAAATTAGCACGGTATTTTGTAAACATGAATAGTATGATTAAATTTCCCATTTATAGTGTAAATTTCTTAGTCAATAGCAACAACAACAACAACAAAGTGATTTATTACAAATTTCCTTCAGGATGATTCTGACATCTGAGATCAATTGAAAATTTAGGTATAAGAAGATGATTAGGAAAAATAGTGATACAATAAAAAGACAAATTAGCAGGTGAGTAATAAAACTAGGGGGAAAGGAAGTATAATACCTCATAAGGATTTATCTAAGAATGATGCCAAGTACTTGATAGAATTATGAAGATATAAAATTTAAGAAAATAGATGCTGTAATAAACGTATTTGTACACTGAGGAAAATTGAAAATTCACACAGAGTAATGAGAGAGGCCATTTTTTAATAAGACAACAAGTAAATATCAAGTTATTAATATGTTAATCAGGCTGGGAATTTAGTATTTATTGAATTTTGATTACACATTTAAAATTTTATGTTGTTAATAAAATGACCAGTGATGCCAATATAAATGGGCCCAAGGAACTCAGGTCATCAGTTTAATGGCAATCACAATTACTTTCTGAGCCAACATTTCCATCCCTAATGACCTTATACATACTAGATGTTCTGTACTCTTAAGATACTTAAGTAATATGGTACATAGTGTTCAATAAGTGTGGTTGTTTGTTCCCAAGAAATTTACCTTCACCTAGGTTTAAATTACTCTAAAAATCTTTTCAAAAAGTTATGTAAGCAAAATCATAAGAAAAATTCAAAGGGCATTATATGATGTTAATTGTTCATATTTAAAGTTTACTTAACATAAATATTTTGAAATATCGGGATTTCACATTATAGCATTAAGCTGTGCTTATTTGAATGTTAGAGGAAACTTGAATTTTAATGATTAATTACAATGTGTTCTATAAAGAACAAATATAAAATATATACAATCAAACAGGTTTTCTAAATATATATAAATATGGAATAATTTAGGTTATGTCAAATTATTATATTACCCTTAGATTATCACTCTCTTTATAGTATAACTAAGTTTTATAACATTTGTTCTAAGGAAATTAAGTATTCTTTCAATGAAAGGATATACTTCACAAAACAGAAATAAATGCCTCATCCAGTTACAGAGGTTCAAAACAATTTCAGCCATATTTGCTTAACTCTCTGATTGCCGACAGAATTCATTATCATATATCCACTTTTGCTATTTGCTAATACCTAGAATATTATTAAGTGAAATTGCTTTAAACAAGTTTTTTCAGCTAAATGCATAATAGGATGTGACATGTATTTATTTTTAGATTTTGACAATGGAGCTATTTTCACCACGTATGAAGTGAATAGAGATGAATACATTATTTTCAAGTTTTAGTTTATATAAGTGAGTTTTGATTCCTCTTCAGATTTTCAAAAGCAGCTCAGATTCTGGGAAAACTGCACCTTGAGAAACTGCCAGCCCAAGAGTTTGCATCATTACCCATTTGCATTCAACATCTCATTACAAAATTTCTAAGATTACAAAATAGTGCTGATTTAAATGGCAAAGACTTAAGCCCCTGTAATCCAACAATTCAGAATAAGATTTTTTTCAATTTAATTTCTACATCGCTTGAAAGAAAATTCTTTCCCCATGTACCAAAGCCTAGAATAAAACCATGCTGTTAACCCCTCTGCATGTAATTTTTGTCACTGTGATAATAGTAGAAGCTATTATGTTCATTTCCTTCTGTCAGTTTCTTTCTCTCCATTGAAATAGCTTAAGGATTAAGACATTTACGAACAAACTACTACAATGTCAAATTCTATTTCCCTCTAAATAGCACCTGTCTAGATACCATGTCAGCACATTCGTCACTTTGGCGTTTGAAGGAACATCAGTTTTAGATGACTCATAAGTAACTGGAATGTTTGGCTCTATAATATCTACCTGTGGTGACGAGTTCTGGAAATTGGGATGTATCAAAGAAGTATTCAGTAATAAAATAGAATCAATACCAGCTAAATAGATGTTTGAGTTGTAACTTTTCAAATTACTATTAGAACACATTTGTTAAATAAGTTTCTCAAAGATAATACTATCAGTTGAAGGCATGGCAGGCATGATATGTGCAGGAAGTCTCTGTCTTTCTAGACAAGACGAAAAGTGATAAAATATGAAAACAGCAACTTACAAAGATGACTTACACACATCAAGTTTTGATCTCTAGGGAAAACTGTGTCTTTGGTGAAGAGTCTGGATAGAAGACATGATCAGCATAGGACACTGACTATTTGAGAGATGCCAGTTGGCTCGCACTGGTATCTGACAGAGGTGACTGTAAGAACTGGAAAGCCTGATAATAGATTTGACTCCAAGTACACAAAGGATCTCTCTAGAGCATCTACGTGACCTTCAGAAGAATCAGGAGTAATTGGGAATCATCTGAAAATACATATAAGACACAGTGGAAAGCAGAGAAATTCTTTTCGGGTGCCTTCCTTTCCCACTATCCAAAGGATCAAGATCTTAAAGCAAAACCCAGAAAAGATGGATATTCAAAAACATTAAAGAAAGAGATGCCAAGAATATGAAAGAGGACAGGAATGGTTGGTTGGGGGAATTATAGAGAAAAAGGAAAATGATGTATTTATAGCATAATCAAACCGTAAAACAACCTATAATTTACCTATTTTTCTTTTATCTTTCACGTGTAATTATTATACTCAAAGACATGTTTAATATATTACGTTATGATAATGAAGAAGATGATGAAGATGGTGGTGGTGGTGGTGATGGTGGTGGTGGTGGTGGTAGTGGTGTTAATATGAAGAATACCTGGACTCTAATGAAATATCCCAACACTGGGTTCAAGAAAGTTCTTTACAAGTTATTAGAAAAGAGAGTCCAAGAGACTCACAAAACAATGGATGCTATACTGCTGTCCGTGTTTGCTCGTGAGAAGATGAGGTAAGTATAAGTTCTTCCTTTATTTATTTATTTATTTATTTATTTATTTATTTACATTTATTTTTACACTCAAGATATATTCCCCTCCTGTTTGATCCCTCTTACTGTTCCACATCTCATGCTGCCTCCTCCTCCCATGTCTCCAAAAGGATGTCCCCACCCCACCCAACCAGACCTCTAAACATCCTGGGCCCTCCAGTCTCTTGAGGGTTAGGTGCATCTTCTCTGATTGAACCTAGACATAGGAGTCCTCTGCTGTATATGTGTTGAAGGCCTCAAAACAGCTGGTGTATGCTGCCTGGTTGGTGATCCAATGTCTGAGAGACCTTGGGGATCAAGGTTAATTGAGATAGCTAGTCCTCCTACAGGATTACTTTCTTTCTCAGCTTCCTCCCACTTTTCCCTCACTCAACTAGAGGGGTCAGAAGCTTCTGTTCATTGGTTGGGTGCACATATCTGCATCTGACTCTTTCAGCTGATTGTTGGGTCTCTTGGGGGATAGTCATGATAGGTCCCATTTTGTGAATGCCTCATAGCCTTAGTAGTGGAATTAGGTCATGGGGTCTCCCCTTGAGCTGGATTCCACTTTGGACCTGTCACCAGACCTTGTTTTCTTCAGGCTCTTCTCTGTTTCCATCCCTGCATTTCTTTCATATAGGAACTAATATGGGTCAGAGTACTGACTGTTGGATGGCAACCCCCTCCCTTACTTGATGCCCTGTCTTTCTGCTGGAGGTGGGCTCTACAAATTCCCTCTTCCCACTGTAGGGGGCTAAATTCCCCACTTTGAGTCCTAAGAATCTCTAACTTCCCAGTTCTCTAGTACATTCTGGAGGATCCTCCTGAGGTTTCCTGTTTCCATTCTTTCTGGTAGCCCTTAGGGCTTCAGTCCTTTTCCCTTCACCCATTACCTGATCTGCCCCTCCCCCTCTCCCCCTTGTGGTTGCTTGTGGTTGCTTTCTTCTCCCTTTCATGTGGGACTGAGCTGTCCTCAGCTTGTTGACCTTTTTGAGTTCTGTGGACTGTATCTTGGGTATTCTGTACATTTTTTTTGGGGGGGGGAATAATATCAATTTATTAGTGAGAACATACTGTGCATGTCCTTTTGGGTCTGAATTACCTTACTCAGGATGATATTTTCTGGTTCTATCCATTTGCCTGCAAAACTCAGGATGTCCTCCTTCTCAATAGTTGAGTAGTATCCCATTATGTAAATGAACCACATTTTCTGTATCTATTTTTCTGTCATGGCAGATTTGGGTCATTTCAAACTTCTGGCTGTTACTAATAAGGCTACTATGAACATCATGGGACATATGTCCCTGGGGCATGGTGGGGCATCTTTTGGGTATATTCCCAAGAGTGGTATTTCTGGGTCTTTAGGTAGGTCTATTTCCAATTTTCTGAGGAACCTCCAAATTGTTTTCCAGAGTGGTTGTAGCAGTTTGCAATCCTGCCAGAAATGGAGCAGTGTTCCTTTTTCTCCACACCCTCACCAACATGTGTCACCTGACGTTTTGACCTTAGCCATTCTGACTGATGTAATATGGAATCTCTGGGTCGTTTTGATTTCTCTCATCACTAAGGACTTCAAACATTTCTTTAGGTGTCTCTCAGCCATTTGAGATTCCTCTGTTGGGAATTCTTGGTTTAGTTCTATGCCCCATTTTTATTCTAAATGTACAATAGTGGCACTCATACCTTGGTGATAAACAAGTATTTTTTTTATTGGTCATGAAACCTTCTCAATGGGAAAGATATCATGACTAGAAACTGTGATTCCAGTACTTGTGTCAATTGAGGTTCTATGTTTTAGAATAGAAGCTAGTACTACCATTCTATTTGACTAGCACAATTTCTCAGTTAACATTGCACTTACATATCTCATTGCTTCTACAGTAAATGTCTCTTTATGTTAAATAGAAATCACTAAAGAGAACCACAACAGGCCAAATACACAGGATAACAGAGTATTGACTGCTCAGCCCTAACAGAGACATCAACAACAAAATTCTTATATTTTGGCTGACGGAATATTATGGAAAAGGCAAAAAAATTGTAAGAACCGAGGGCAAGAAAGTATGCTGTGAGATTGTGTCTTCTCAAAATGACAAGGGAATTATCACCATAATACTGTATTGATATGACTGCCTAAACAAGAGCTAAATAATTGTAACATCAATACATATGCTCACTTGGAAGGTGAAAATATCCTATAGCTCCACCCCTCGATAAGGAACTATAGATAACTAATGACTGATGAGACACTGGAGAATTAACCTTCCACAGAAATTTAACATAACAGTTTGGTATCCAATTCCAAGTAATAAGGCCTGAAATCATGTACACAGCAATAAATAAACTCAGCATGTTGCATTGAGAGAACATTATAGGTGGAGGTCTTTGGTGAGATGAGAATGAGAAGAAAGAGGACCCTTTGGATAGGGCGTCAATGACAATGTAGGTAATATGATTATATTTTAATTAAGATAAAAGGGAATTATGTACATCATCATACAGAATATAGAGCCTCAAGATGATTTGTGTCTTGTAAGCTCTTTAGCTTCAAACAACAGTTAATATTCTAGTGGAATGATATAGAGTGGTAAATTACAGGAGAGAAGCATATTATAATCTTCTAATTAAGTCTAGTAAATCACAGATCTCATAACCATGTGTTCCTTTGAGTTGTGGCATTCATAAATGTATCTCAATAGAATATTTTCTTCTCCTTGGCCTGCTGCCTTCCCTGGGTGACACATTTTTTTATTTATATCTTTTCAGTTGAGACTGGCTGTCTCCTACTTTTTGGTCCTCACTGGTACACTTAAGTGAGGAATTGAAGTGATTGGAGTAAGGAGGAAGATGGTAATGTTCTAATCATTTTAATTTTTATAGGCACAAGCCATTTTCTTACCTACTAGACTATGTGTGTTTTACACTTGTTTCTTTTCTTCTCTCCCAGTCCTAACCAGTAGAAGATCTACCTTAGTTATTCATTAATATAACTTGGTTATTTTGCCAAAAGGAAAGCAAATGGAGTCTGAGCTTTCCTGTGAATAAGGATATGAATTTCTCACTAAAAGAATAGCCACATAGCCTCCTGTAATTCATTAGTAGTACCATTTGTTTCTCTTATGATATATATTTAAAGAGGCTTTTTCTTGTGTATGTTTAAGTTTTGTATGTGTATATATTCTTCTGCCCTTTCAGAATTGTGAAAGCGTGGTTCTAATGTATCCCCATTTTTTCCCTATCATTTCCCAGGAGTCCGACTTCCTTGGAATAACAGGAAAAACAAGTTGTGAGCTCATCACATTTAGGAACAGATAGAATTATCTCACATTAATAAAGTACAGATTAAATCTTCAACTACAGGAAGGCAACTTTAGCAGGTAAATAAATTGGAGATACAAGATAGGAGTTTCTTCAAATAATCTGGTACAACTTAACCTCCTTTACAGTTTTCACTGTACTTGGAAATTTACAGTGTACAATGACTAATTTCTTATATACAGTTGAACTGGTTGGGTTCTTTGTTGTTGTGGTGAAACAGTAACCAGAGTGCCTTGGAGGAGTAACTGAATGATTTAGCACACAAGTTTCAGTCTGTAACCTAAGGAAACCAAGGCTGAGGCTCCAGGTGAGACTTTAAAGTAAGAACTGGAAAAAAAGTTTATAGGCTTATTCTCCATAGCTCATTTAGCTTACATTTTTAGGCAATGCAGGTCTATCTACCCAATGAAGGAACAGCACACAGTAGACTACAGCACACAGTTGCAGTCCTTTCATATTAATGATTAATCAAGACAGTGTCTCACATTCTTTCTTACAGGCCAGTCTAGTGGAAATAATTTCTCAAAGGATTCTCCCTCCTTAGTGATGATCCTACTTTATGTCAAGTTGATAAATCTTAAATATTATGTGAGTATTCATTAAAAAACTTCACATAAATTTTCTGAATTATATTTAGTATTTATCATCAAAAGTATGTATTTTAAAGATACCTTTAAAACTTAAATTACTGCGTAGTTTTTGACATGCACTGAAGACCATCAGAAGGTTGAGCATACCACATTGACAAAGAACTAATTTTTTTCTTTATATAACCTTTAATGTTGAATGTGAAATATTTCCAGTTCTAATTAAATTATGCTTAAAATACAATCAAATAAAACATTGGGGGAAGTTGTATGACTGACAACACTAACCTCAAATCTTATAGACTTATTTCCAAAAATAAATTAAAAATAAATACTCAAATATATATTTACAAACTTTTAAGCATCAACTAACTTAATTATAATAGTAAATATTACTCAATAAGTATACAATATTGTTCATAAATATAATTTTCTAAAAACAAAATTATTTCTTATATGAAATTTTTTCCTATGTATGAAAAATATTTTTTCCTCCCACAATTTATCCTGAGTTTATCCATTTCCCCTCTACTCCTCAGTTCTCCCTTTCTTCCTCCTATTCAGATCTACCATTTTTATCTCTGATTAAAAAAAAGCTTCCAACAGATAATAATAAAATAAAGTATATTAAGACAAAACAAAAACTAAAACATATTTAGAGGAAAACAAAAAGAACAAATATAGCCCAAGAAAAGGCACAAGAAAAAGATATAGACTCAGCAACCTATTTGAATGCCCACTCAGAAATCCCATGAAAACATATTTTGTAAAAATAAGTTTATTTGCCTGAAGTAATTGTCATCTTGGAGGCTTACTGCTGGATAAGCTCACTATTTCTAGTTGTTTTGCAATTCTTGATTGGCTGGTTCAACTCAGCTGTCCTGGCCCAATCTCCTTTCCAAGCTCACTGATTCAATCTGACTTCTCTCAGCTTCTCACTGAATTGCTATTCTTGGCTTGAAACTAATTCAGGCAATTTTTTTTCTAATCTTCTGGTTTCCTCTTATTCTCTGGCTTCAACTGTCTCTGCTGCATGAACTGAATGGAACTGAATTTAATTCCACTGCCTTGCCTCCTGAGGTGACTGACTAAACTCAATTCAACTGACTGCCCTCCAATTAGATGTCCCTTTCAAACATGGCTTCTCCTTCTGCAAACTAACCTTCCCTACATTGTTTGTGATTAAATTTAAGTACTAAGAGCATGTCTGTATTCCAGCTATAGCACCCACATTGGGTTAAAATTTCTCTTCCAAACTGGAAGCCATAAGGCTGAAGAGATGGTTCAAGGGTTAAGAACACTGATTGCAGTCCTTCAGTCTCTGCTCTACTCTTTGTCCCTGTATTTCCTTCAGAAAGGAGCAATTTTGGGTTAAAATTTTGGAGATGGGTGGATGGCCCCATCTCTTAACCAGGCACCATGCCTAACCTCTAGATATATTCTCAACAGGTTCTCAATCCCATTTGTGGGGTATTTCAGCTAATGTCATTCCTGTGGGGTCCTGAGACTTTCTTGCTTTCCTGGCATTTGGGACTTTTTGGTTGCTACCCCTAGTTCCCCATCCCCCATTGGTACACAATTTCTTGACCCTCTGTACATCTCCTCCATCTCCTCCCATACCAGATTCTGTCCCTCTTTCTCCCCTCCCCACTTTCTTCCTACCCAGTCCCTACCACCCTCTACTTTCCCTGATTATTTTGTTTCCCCTTCTAAGTAGGACTGAAGCATCCACCTTTTGGTTTTCCTCCCTCTTGAGCTTCATGTGGTCTGTGAGTTGTATTGTGGGTATTCCAAGCTTTTTGCCTAATATCCATTTATAAATGAGTACATACCATGTGTGTTCTTTTGTGACTGAGTTATCTCATTCAGAATAATATTTTCTAGATCCATCCATTTGCCTGCAAATTTCATGACGTCATTGCTTTTAGTAGCTGAGTGGAATTCAATTGTGTTAATGTACCACATTTTCTGTATCCATTCCTCTGTTCAGGGAAATCTCAGTTGTTTTCAGTGTCTGGCTATTATAATCATCCCACTTCTAGAGACCAAACCCAGACACTACTGCTGATGCCAAGAAGTGCTTTCTGACAGGAGACTGATACAGCTGTCTCCTGAGAGGCTCTGCCAGATCCTGAGCAATACAGATGCAGATGCTCAAAGCCAACCATAGGACTGATCATAGGGACCCCAATGGAGGAGTTAGGGGAAAGATTGAAGGAGTTAAAGGGCCTTATCTGCCATTCATATGAAAGGAGGCCCTTGGTTCTGTGAAGGCTTAATGCCCCAGTGTAGAGGAATGGTATTGTAGTAAGGTGGGAGTTGGTGGGTGAGTGGAAGGGCACCGTCATAGAAGCAGAGTAAAGCGGTGGGATAGGAGGTTTGCAGAGGAGAAACTGGGAAAGGGGATAACATTTGAAATGTAAATAAATAAAATATATAATAAAAAACAACACTGATTGATTTTCCATAAGGCCTGAGTTTAAGTCCCAGCAACCTTATGGTGGCTCACAACCATCTCTAATGGAACTCAATGCCTACTTCTGGTGTGTCCGAAGAGAGCTAGTGTGCTCTCATTCATAAAGCAAACAAACGAACAAAACTCTGGGAGCCATAATATATACCTAAAGAACCTCAAGGGTTAAAACAAGAAAATATACAAATCAAATAAAAAAACGTGAAAATACTTGATTAGGCAACAAATCGCCACAGGTAATTCTTTTCTGTTGGCCACTGACCGCTGGACATGCAGCCTACACCTAAGAGAAGTCATTTTCCAGGTGAGATACCTGTGGTGAAATCTACATTTTAATTTGGAAGTCATTATCAACTGTAGATTGTTTTGGATTAGTGATGCATTGTCTTTGGAACTGTCTACTGGTTTTATCTCTAGGATATCATGAGGTAGAGTCCACTCAGTCCCTGTACCTTCTGTTCCAGTCTCTGTGAATTTATATGTGCAATGATCACATAGATTTACAAGATCATATTTCCTTGGTGTCCTCTCTTTCCTCTGGCTCTGCACTTTTTCTGCCACCTCTTCCACAGAATACCCTGATCCCCAATAGGAGCAACTTGATGGAGACAACTGTTTAGGGCTGAGGGTTCAAGTCAAGTTTTCTCATTCTCTGTCTTGTTCTTTGCCTGTGGGTCTCTATATTTCCTTCCATCTGCCATAGAAAGAATAGAAATTCATTTGCTAAGCTTCCAGACCTTTAAGTACCTCATTATAATGGAGATCTGTCTTCAGCATACATGACCTGTGGTCATTTCCTCTACTTGTGAAGGGCCTTGGGTATTGCCCTTATGTGACTAATGGTCACAAATTTATAAAGAGCTGTGGGCTAGTGATGGGCTTGGTTTCCTGGGAGTCAGGAGAAATGCCTATTATCCCTTCAGGGTCTCTGGGGTTTAAGCATCCTCAACAGGGAAAAAGGGTGCCTTTCACTGCCCCACACATAATACCTTTGGAGATAATGAGAGCTAGTGTACAATTAACTTTTATTCACCAGATGTGTTGTCTCAGAGACTTACTGATGAATAAGCTCACCCTTTCTAGTTCTTTCTGAACTCTGACTGAGTGGTTCAAATCACCTGATCTAGCTCCATCTCCTCTACAAGCTGACTGCTTCAATCTGAGTTCTCTGAGCTTCTCACTGAATTGCTGTACTTAGCCTCACAATGATTTAGGCAGTATGCTTTAATCTTCTGGCTTCCTCTCATTCTCTGGCTTGTACTGTCTTCATCTATGTCTAGATTGTTCTCTCTGCAAGCTGTCTCTGTAAAACTGTCCCAGCCAAATTGCCATACATGCACATATAACCCACTCTCCCATTACTGCTCTTAAATTGTCTCTCCTTGTACTGTTCTCATGAGAGTTGGACTTATCTGATCTCTGACTCATTTGCCAAGTCGTTCATTCTATGATTCTACGATTCTTTGTCTGCCCCTCAACTAGTTGTCACTTTTAAACATAGTTGCTTGATTCTACAAACTTACACTATCTTCACGGTTAAGGATTACAAGAGTTTTCTTCGGCTTGTCAGTCTTCCAGCCCGATCATAATGTAATCCCAGGCTTGTCTTCATATTTTTGGATGCTATTCAGAGCAGCCATGTTGCTGGATTAAAATTCCTCTACAGTCTATTCCTTAATAAGAAAGAATTTTAGGATAAATTCTACCTCCATCCCTCAAATTTCTGTGTCTGAAATGTGTGGTGTGTTCTCACTAGATTCGTTTTGTTGCTGCTATTGTTATATTCCCAAAGATCCACCCCTTTCCCCACCAATCCAACTTTGTGTCCTTTTATTTTTCCACCCATTGACTCTAATTTCTGCTGCCTATAATTTCATGGTTATGTGGCCTTCTACTGGAGCTTAGTAAATGTGCCAATAACAACTCTTAAAAGGAAATGGACTCTTTTTCTACCAGACTAAGATTTCCAATATAAATTGCAAATAGCTCTTGGTTGCCATATTCCCAGAGTTTTATAGGGAGATAACATAGAGGTCTCATTTGGGGATGAGTATAAAATAGTTATTTATTCTGATTATTTGGCCAGTTCTAAGCCTTATATTTGATCATACACACTTCCAAGAAGCTTCTCTAAGGCTAGAAGCTACACTATTTATGGATTAAACAAAAGTGATTAGTAAACAGTTTAACTACATGTTTGATCCTTGGAAAATCAATACTATGCTCTCCATAGGGCCTATGACCTTATTAGCCATAGTCATTTAACCAAGTCATTAAACAGTAACAGGCATGTATGCTCTCCTACATAAAGAAATGAAATCTAACTTGGAAGTGGTTGGTTGCTCTGAAAACTTCTATACCAATTCACTAGTGGGGATATCTTTCTAGTATACTCAGTATTATAGCTCCCAGTATGTGCAGTTGAGTACAGTTGAGTGTGATCAGTTGCACCCCATTGACAATCTTCAGAGCCCCTCTGGCACTATAAACTCTAGCCACCAGGGAGAAAGCTCCCACTTTAGTTTCAGCTTGTTTACCTGTGTTCTGCATCCAGAGTGTGTGAAACATTCAGCCATGAGATACTCTGATGTTGAACATTTGCTAGCTATGGCAATAACTATCATTTGGTGGGAGTACATCTGCAGCCTCACTGCCTAATACCTGGAGAGAGATCATTTACTGAGTAGAGCAATTTTATTAGATAACATATCCTTTCTAAAATCAATGCAGACTACATGTTCAAAAGCCTCCATTCAAGAACCCCTTATTTTGATAGAATATTATTTATTAGTTTGCTTATAAAATAATATGCTTTTTTTAACCTTTCCTTGTTACCAGTTTCTATAACATTTTCTAAAGCCTTTCAGCCCTAACATCACCTTCTTTTCTTTCATATTACATAGGTGGTACTAAATTCTTCCCCTTGGGCAATTTTAATCTCCTGATACTTCTCGTGACTTCTTTTGAATTTCTTAAATAAAATTTACTAATACTTCAAAATTTGATATTTTCTATTTATGAAGTCTATAGAGTTATCCTTATCATATTTTGGTACAAATTATTAGTAGATATTAAAGAACTACAAGCGCTGAAGATATGGCTCATAACTACCATTTATTATTAATGAACTCTAAAGATATTTCTTAGCAATGAAAACCAGAAATAAGTACACCTAAAATGCAAATGATAAAATGAATGGCATAAAACTACCTGTCTTTATGTTTGTTCAACTGAATTTCTAGTTTTGGGGGAGGGGGCAATAGAGATTCCTCTGTGGAGAACTCTCTGTTTAGCTCTGTATCCCATTTTTTAATTGGTTTATTTGGGTTGGTAGTGTTTAATTTCTTGAGTAAATTACAAATTTTGGACTTGAGTCCTCTGTCAGATCTATATCTGGGTGGGTAAAGAATGTTTACCAATTTGTAGGCTGCTGCTTTGTCCTGTTTATAGTGTTCTTTAAGCTTAAAGAATCTTTACAGTTTCCTGAGATCCCATCTACAAATTGTTCATCATGGAGCCTGAGCCATTTGTGTTTAGCAAAATGTCTTCTGCACAATTTGGATAACCTGTACCTTGTGTTCAAGGTTATTCTACACTTTCTCTTCTATGAAATTTAGTGTGTTTTGTTATATGTTAAGGTTCTTGATCCACTTGGACTTGAGCTTTGTTCAGGGTGATATATATACTTCTATTTGTAGACATCCAGTTAGGCCATCACTATTTGTTGAATATGTTTTTTCCCCCATTGTGTGGTTGTGGCTTTTTTTTTATCAAAAATCAAGTGTCCATAGGAGTCTGGGTTTATTTCTGGGTCGTCTACTCAATTATGTTGAATAACATGTCTGTTTCTGGACCAATACCATGCACTTTTTAGCTTATTGATCTGTATGTAGTACAGCTTGAGCTCAGGGAATGGTGATTTCTCCCAACTTTATTTTATTGTTCTGGATTGTTTTGGCTATTCTGGGTCTTTTGTTTTTCCATATGAAATTGAGAATTTCTCTTTTAAGGTCTATAAAAATTATGTTGAAATTTTGATTGGAATTGCATTGAATCTATAGATTGCTTTTGATAAGATGGCCATTTTCACTATATTAATCCTAGGAACATGGGAAATCCTGCCAATCCACAAGCATGGGAGCTCTTTCCATCTTCTGATATCTTCTTCAATTTCTTTCTTCAGGGTCTAGAAGTTTTTTTTTTTTCATATACATCTTTCACTGGTTTGGAATTTCTATTTCCTTAATGTTTGAGGCCATCATACTATGCAAATTCAGATTCCCATTAAATTGTTAAAAATTTTATTTTTAATGAACATTTCACAAAATTTTAAAACAGAAGCTTAAAATTGAAAGGAAGAAGAATATGTTAAGAATATAAACAAAATTGTCCCTATAGAATTTCAATCTACTCTAATGTAGAACTACAATATATCACAATTATCAGCCTACTTATCATTTTAAACCACACCAATATGCTAAAAGTTTCGCAATTTTAATGTTTAATTTGAAATAATTTATGTTTCTTGCTTATTTTTCCAATTATTATAAAAATAATACATAGTCATTCATGACTTGATGATACTAATAGTATTACATTTTTCTGGAAAGCTGTTTTTCCCTTTTTCATAATTATGTGTATGTATTGAACGTGCATGCATTTTTATGTTTTTATGTCTATGGGTTCACTGTGCAGGTTTGCACGTGTAGAGACCCAATAAACATCAGAGTCATCTTTGATTGTCCATTACCTTATCACTAAGGAAATATCACTGAGATGAACACAAAGCTTTGTGACTTTAATAGCCTAGCTAGTCAGATTCCCCCAAAGATTTCCTGACATTGCTTTTCAGAGATGGATTTGTACACAAGGTTCCATGCCTTCTTATCACATATATACAGTCTGGATACCTGAATTCTGATAGTTACTTTGTTGTTTTGTGGCAATCACTTCTAGCCTATATCTCTAGTCAGGTATCACCTGCTGTCTTATCACAGAATTGTGATGTAAACCTGAGTTGTGTAAAAAAGAAGGATTATGCCATATCAGAGTGTTTGGAATTTAAAACTACTTAGTGTTCAGTATGTAAATGACATTGAAATTTTCATTAAACATAATATTAGAAATTTCATTAATGACAATTTATAACATGGGTATTATTTTATAAGCATTACACTGTGAAACTTTGTATGTTATTTAGAGAACTACTTTTGCATGATAAGTTATACTACTCCTTCAACTTCCCATATATTTTAAGAAATATCCTTAGAAATTTTATATTGGTATATAGAGATATAAATATTTATTGGTATTTTAAAAATCAATATAATTTTGTGCTTACTGCTTTATTTATAGATAAAGGCTTCTATAGTCAAAGTTGGCCATCATATCTCTTCCTCATTGCTATGCTTAGAAGAATAGATTTTAAAATGGAAATGTAGATATTTTCAAATGTTTTTTCAATGGTAGAGTAAGGGTTAATACATTTTTCTATGATATGTTATAGGTTTACAATAAAATATTATATATAAAAACTAATTCTGAACAGATGTTTATTTATATTTTTGATATAAGTATTTTGTCATTAAGTGACTTTGTGATTTTATATGATATACAGATTTATAGCACTGAAGATGTAAAATATTAGAAGATCATGGCTTAGAAAATCCCTAAATACAACCATTTCATATAAAATTCCATTCTTGTAGAACATCCATTCTCTATTTCTCTCCCTAACTCTGTCTTTTTTTTCACTAAACTGAGAAAATGGTAAGCCTGTGGGAAGTATTAAATAATATTTCTCCTTCTCTAAGGTCATGACTCAGCACTGGTACCAGGTCATTCCTCCCGAAAACGATTTTGACTAGGCAGTTCCCTAGCAACAAAGGTCTTGATAGCTCCAAAGAAGGCATCAGGGATGTGCCTCAGGAAACTTTGATATTACAGCTCTGCACTGCCTATGGGAGTAACGCTTGCGACAATGTCTCTGACCTTATTTTCATCTTTTGCTGTTTCTTTCCAGTCATTACATCCACTTTTCTACCAAGTATTCACCTAAGCCAGTAGAGGCTGAGATGATACTTTTCTGTGAGATAAAAAATATAGGAATCATACTTTTCTGTGAGATTAAAAAAATATAGGAATCACATTCAGCAGTAAGGATGATATGGCCTACATGCTCAGTACTATAAAAAAATAACAAAAAAAACCCCTTATACTATCATTCGTAACTTTATTAGATTTAAATCAAGATAATTGGCTAGATCATATTTTCAAATATATTTTAGGTAATGTTAGGTTTGGATAGCATATAATGGGAAAATAAAAGCATTACTATAAGAACACTAAAAAATTAATCTTTAAGTATTTATATGGAAATTTAAACATATGTTTAATTTCTCAAATAACTATTTGCTTTGAATTATAAATATGTCAAGCTTCAATTCTGCAATAAATAAATCTGAAATTTTCTTTATCTAATTTGGAAGATAATTTGAGTATAATCAAATGTAGTTCTTTTTTATTTTAGTTTTGATGAACATACTTGGTTACTCTATAAGCTGTGTTTCAGTTGTATGCATTTGTAGCATAAATTCCATAGTGAAAATTGACAGATGACTAATTGGACTTCACTTATTTTAAAATCTAAGTGATTCTCTTAGAGTCTGCATAACCTCTGACCAGGCTGTTCTGGATTTCATAGTCTCTGTTGAGAAGTCTTGTGTAATTCTGATAGGTCTGTCTTTGTATGTTACTTGGTCATTTTCCCTTGCAGCTTTTAATATTCTTTCTTTGTTCTGTGCATTTAGTGTTTAGATTATTATTTGATGAAAGGATTTTCTTTTCTGGTCCCATTTGTTTGGTTCTCTGTAGGCTTCTTGTCCCTTTATGGCCATCTCCTTCTTTAGGTTGGGGAAGTTTTGATTGAAGAAAGTTTCATGTACTTCGAGCTAGGAATCTAAGTTCTCCTCTATAACAATTATTTTAAGATTTGATCCTTTCACTGTGTTCTGAATTTCCTGGATGCTTTGGGTTAGGAGCAGACTATTATAACCAAAACAACTCTCAATCAACATAAATGGAGAAATGAAAATATTCCAGGACTAAACCAAATTCAAACAGTATCTATCCTCCAACTTAGCCCTACAGGTAATACTGGAAGTAAAACTCAAATACAAGAAGGATACCTGCATGAAAACCACACAAAATATTAAGGATTCCACAACAGAGCCAAAGGGAGAGCACACACAGCACATAAAGCTACCTACCAAAACAAATATAACAGGAACCAACAGTCACCTAACTTTAATATCTCTCAATATTAACAGACTCAACTCACCTATAAAAAGACATAAGCTAACAGATTGAATATGCAAATAAGATCCAGCAATTTGCTGCATACAAGCAGCACATACAAATAAAGACAGCACAATCTCAGAGTAAAAGCATAGAAAAAGGACTTCTAAGCAAACGGTTCCAATAAACAAGCTGCAGTTGACATCCTAATATCCAATAAAATAGACTTTCAACCAAAAGTTATCAAGTGTGATGAGGAAGGACACTTCATATTCATTGAAGGAAAAATCCACCAAGAGAATGTCTCAGTTTTGATCATCTGTGCCCCCAATACAAGGACACCCACAGTCATTAAAGAAACTTTACTCAATCTTAAAACACACATTGAACCACACACAGTAATAGTGGGAGACTTCTACATCCCACTCTCACCAATGGACCTGTCGTTGAAACAGAAACTAAGCAGAGACACAGTGAAACTAATAAATATGAACCAAATGGATTTAACAGATATCTCTAGAATATTTCTCACTAAAACAAAAGAATACATCCACTTTTCAGCACCTCATGGTACCTTCTCCAAAATCGATCATGTAATTGGTCACAAAACAACCCTCAACAGATACAAGAAGATTGGGATAATCTCATGCATCCTATCAGACCACCATGTCTTATATCTGGTCTTCAATAACAGCAAAAACAACAGAAAACCCACATAAATGTGGAACCTGAACAACTTTATACTCAATGATAATTGAGTCTGAGATGAAATAAAGAAAAAAATAAAGGACTTCCTGAAACTTAATAAAAATATTGTCACATCATACCCAAACTTATGGGACACAAAGTAGTGCTAAGACGAAAACTCATAGCAATAACTACACCAGTAAAAAACTGGAGAGATCTTACACTAGCAACGTGACAGCACACATGAGAGTTCTATAACAAAACGAAACAAACTAACCCAAGAGGAGTAGATGGCAGAAAATAGTCAAACTCAGGGCTAAAGTCAAACAAATAGAACCAAAGAGAGCAATACAAACAATTGGCAGAACCAAAATCAGGTTCTTTGAAAGTATCAACAAGATAGATAAACTCCTAGCAAAATTAACTAAGAGCACAGAATCAGTGTCCAAATTAACAAAATCAGAAATGAAAAGAGAAAGATAACAATAGAAATGGAGGAAATTTAAAAAACCATCAGATCCTTCTACAAAAGCCTATACTCAACAAAACTGGAAAATCTAGATGACATGGATGGTTTTCTAGACAGATACCACATACCAAAGTTAAATAAAGAGCAGGAAATTTTTCTAAACAGGCCCATATCCTACAAGGAAATAGAAGAAGTCATTTAAAAATGCCCAACCAAAAAAGGCCCAGGACCAGATGGATTTAGTTCAGAATTCTAGCAGACCTTCAAAGAAGACCTGATACCAATGTTCCTCAACCTATTCCATGAAATAGAAATAGAAGGAACACTATCTAATTCATTCTATGAAGCCAGAAGTACTCTGATACCTAAACCACTCAAGGACACTATCAAAAAAGAGAACTTCAGACCAAATTTGCTTGTGCATATTGATGCAAAAAATATTCAATAAAATTTTTGACAATTGAATCCACGCACAAGTCAAATCTCTCAACCACCATGATCAAGTAGGCTTCACACCAAGAAGGCAAGTTTGGTTCAATATATGAAAATACATTAACGTAATCCACCACATTAAAAAAAATCAAAGAAAACGTATCACATGGTCATTTCCTTAGGTGTAGAAAAAGCAGTTGACAAAATACAGCACCCCTTCATGTTAAAAGTATTGGAGAGATCAGGAATTCAAGGCCCATACCTAAACATAATAAGAGCAATTTACTGGAAAACAACAGCTAATATTAAGTTAAATGGAGAGATACTTGAAGCAATCCCACTAAAATGAGGGACAAGACAAAGATGCCCACTCTGACCATATCTATTCAATAATACTCAAGCTACCTAGAACAATAAGAAAAAAAAGAGATCAAGGGGATGCAAATTGGCTAAGAAGAGTTAAAGATATCACTATTATATGAAAATCTATGTAAGCAACCCCAAAAATTCTACCAGAGAACTTCTTCAGCTGAAAAACAACTTTCAGCAAAATGACAGATATAAAATTAACTCAAATAAATCAGTAGCCTTCCTTTATACAAATCATAAACCGGCTGAGAAAGAAATTCAGGAAACCACTTCTTTCATTAATAGCAATAGATAATATAAAATATCTTGGAGTAACTCTAACCAAACAAGTAAAAGATCTTTATGATAAGAACTTCAAGTCTCTGAAGAAAGAAATTGAGCAAGATTTCAGAAAATGGAGAGATCTCACATGGTCATGAATTTGGAGAATTAACACATTAAAAATAGCCACCATACTGAAGGCAATGCCCATCAAAATCCCATCCCAATTCTTCAAAGATGTGAAAAGAACAATTTTTAAATTCATCTGGAATGGCAAAAAAAATCATAATAGTGAAACCAATTCTTGACAATACAAGTATGGCTGTTGGAATCATCATCATTGACCTCAAGTTCTACTACAGAGCAGTAGTGATAAAAACTGTGTGGTATTGGTACAGAGACATACAGGTTGAACAATGGAATAGAATTAAAGACCCAGAAGTAACAACACACACTTGTGCACACTTGATATTTGACAAAGAAGCCAAAAATATACAAAATAAGCATCTTCAATAACTGCTGCTGGTCTAACTGGCAGTCTCTATGTAGAAAAATGAAAATAGACCAATATTTGTCACCTTTCACAAAGCTCAAGACCAAGTGGATCAAGGACCTCGATATAAGAGGAAATACACTGAAGCTAATAGAAAAGAAAGTAGGAAAGAGCCTTGAACTGATTGGCACAGGGGACAAATCATTGGAGATCTAAATAGAACTCCAATGGTCCATGCTCTAAGATCAAGTATTAATAAATGGGGCCTCATGAAACTGGAAGGATTCTGTAAGGCAAAGGACATAGTCAATAAGAAAAATAGACATCATACAGATTGGAAAAAAATTTCACTAACCCCATATCCAATGGAAGGCTAGTATCCAAAATATATAAAGAACACAAGAAGCTAACCTTCCCTCAAAACCAAACAACCCAATCAAAAAATGGGGTATAGAACGAAACTGGGAATTCCCAACAAAGGAATCTTGAATGGTTCAGAAGTACGTAAAATGAAGGAATCAGAGAAAGAACTGGAAGAGCTTGAAGGGGCTAGAGAACCCATATGAACAACAATGTCAAGCAACCAGAGCTTCCAGGGACTGAGCCACTACCCAAAGATGATACATGGACTGACCCTGGGCTCCAACCTCATAGGTAGCAATGAATAGCCCAGTAAGAGCACCAGTGGAAGGGGAAGCCCTTGGTCCTGCCAAGACTGAACCCCCAGTGAATGTGATTGTTGGGGGGAGGGTGGTAGTGGGGGGAGGGTGGGAAGGGGAAGCCTATATAGAAGGGGAGGGGGAGGGGTTAGGGGGATGTTGGCCCGGAAACCGGGAAGGGGAATAACAATCGAAATGTAAATAAGAAATACTCAAGCTAATAAAGATTAAAAAAACAAAGAAGTACGTAAAGAAATGTTCAAAGCTTTTAGTGATCAGAGAAATGCAAATCCAAAGGACCCTGAGATTCTACTTTTTACCAGTCAGAACGGTTAAGACCAAAACCTCAGGTTAAAACACATGTTGGCAAGGATGTGGAGAAAGAGGAACACTTCTTCATTGCTGGTGGGATTGCAATCTGGTACAACCACTCTGGAAATCAAATTAGAGGTTCCTCAGAAAATTGGAAATGGACCTACCTAAGGACCCAGCAATGATACTCTTGAGAATCTACCCAAAAGATGCCCCACCATGCCACAGGGGCACAGGTTCCACTATGTTCAGTGGCCTTATTTGTGAGAGCCAGAAGACAGAATCAATCCAGATGTCCAATGATAGAAGAATGGATACACAAAATGTGGTACATTTACACAGTGGAATACTACTCAGTTATTAAGAATGGGGACATCCTGAGTTTTGCAGGCAAATGGATGGAACTAGAAACTATCATCCTGAGAGGTAACTCAAATCCCAAAAGACAAGCACAATATGTTCTCACTAGTATGTGGCTATTAACCAAAAACTGTACAGAATTCCCAAGGTATAGTCCACAAAACTCAAAAAAGTCAATAAGCTAAAGAGCCCAAGTGAAGATTCCTCAGTCCCTCTTGGGAGGGAGAAGAAAGCAACCCCAAGGGTGGAGGGAGGGGAGAGAAAGGGGATGAGCATATTGTCAGAGGGGAACATGATTAGGAATTGGGTCGGAGAAAAGGAGTGAAGCACTGAGGACCAGCAGAAAGAATGGAAACAGGCAACCTCCAGAGCAAGGAGGTTAGGAGGACCCTCCTGAATGTCCTAGAGACCTGGGAAGTAAGAGACTCTCAGGACCCAAAGGGGGCACTCTGTATGAAATGCCCTAGAGTGGGGAGAGGGAACTTATTGAACCCACTTCCAGCAGAAAGGCAGGGCGTCAAGTCAATGATATGGTTGCCATCCCACAGTCAATACTCTGACCCATATTTCTTCATGGAAGAAATGCAGGGCTGGAAATAGAGAAGAGCCTGAGGAAAAAAATGTCCAGCGACAGGCCCAAGGTGGGATCCAAGTAGGCCCCATGACTTCACACCATTACTGAGGCTATAGGGCGCTCACAAAACAGGACCTTTCATGACTGCCTCCCAAAGACCCAACAAGCAGCTGAAAGAGTCAGATGGAGATATGAACCAATGAACAAAAGCTGCTGACCCCTCTGTTTAATTAGGAAAAATCTAGATGAAGCTGAGGAGGAAGGCGAACCTTTGGAGGACCACCAGTCTCAATTAACCTTGAGCCCCAAGATCTCTGACACTGAATCATCAACAAGGTCGCATATACCAGTTGATATGAGGCCCCCAGCACATATACAGCAGAGGACTCCCAGGTCTGGGTTCAGTCAGAGAAGATTGACCGAACCATCAAGAGACTGGAGACCCCAGGAGGTTTAGAGGTCTGGTAGGTGGGAGGTGGGGACATCCTCACAGTGACAGGGTTGGGTAGTGGGAGTGGAGGGTTGTGGGGAGGACGTTCGGGATGTGGGTTGCAGGATGGACCAGGAGGGGGATAACATTTGGAGTGTAAAAGTAAATAAAAAATTTAAAATAATCTAAGTGATTGCTCATTGGCCCATTTTTGTTTAAAATTGATAGCAATTACTATATTAGAAGAATTGGAGACATTTTCCTGACCAATACTTTGCTTCATACATGGTTGTTACAGGCAAAGGACCATCTCTAGTGATGTATTGATGTTTTACATTATTGCTTTTGCTTCTGCATGAGGCTTGTTCTATGGGCAGCAAAAACCTTCCACATATGAAACAAGAGGCTTCTATAGTAATGGTAATATTGTTGAGTCATGACGGTAACCTCAGAGCTGATTTCTTCTGAAACCCTTTCAAGGGAAACATATTCAAGTATTGTTAAGTTTTTCATCTGTTCTTCCAATTCCTGAAAGTAGTTCTGGGATATTGAGTTAATAAAACAATTTATCTTATAATTAATGATATTCTTAATATTTTATGTCCATCTACTTATTTTATTTGAATAGATGGCCATTACTCAAATTTTCAATTTCTTTTGTCACCCAAAAATCTACATAGGAGAACAGAGACAGCTATTAGTGTAACTAGTAGATTAAAATGTTTCCTTGTAGTTATCCTCCAATTCACAGTGACTGTGATTAAGGGCTCATCAAATTATTTTTGGGTATGTTTGTTGGGGACTCTCCTAAATATGTTGGAGCATTTAGGAGTATTCTTGGTGTCTACCTATGTGATGATAGCAGTAACCACCTTTCAGAGTTTAACAACTGCAGTACCATTTGCTATTTTTCATTTTTTCTGTTGAATGTTTTTATTGGATATTTTTATTTACATTTCAAATGGTATTCTTTCTTAGTTTCCCATCCATAATCCCCTATCACATTACCCCCTCGCTTTCTTCTATGAGGGTGTTCCCCCTCCCCAATTCCTCTCCTTCCCACCTCCCTGCCCTGACATTCCCCAACACTGGGGGGGTCTAGCTTTGGCAAGACCAAGGGCTTCTCTTCCCATTGGTGCGCAACAAGACCATCTGCTACATATGCAGCTGGAGTCATGGGTCTGTCCATGTTTAATCTTTGGGTAGTGGTTTAGTCCCTGGGAGCTGTGGTTTGCTGATATTGTTGTTCTTATGGGGTTGTCAGCTCCTTTAGTCCTTTCTCTAATTCCTCAAACTGGGACCCCGATCTCAGTTCAATGGTTTGCTGCTAGCATTTGTCTCTGTATTTGTAACCCTCTGACTCAGCCTCTCAGGAGACAGCTATGTCAGGTTGCTGTGAGCATGTACTTCTTGGCTTCATCAATATTGTCTAGTTTTGTGGACATATATATCCAACAAATATATATATGTATATAGATAGATATATAGATATATAGATATATAGATATATAGATATATAGATATATAGATATAGATATATATAGATATAT
Organism: Rattus norvegicus; assembly: GCF_021556685.1. NCBI lineage: Eukaryota > Metazoa > Chordata > Mammalia > Rodentia > Muridae > Rattus > Rattus norvegicus. The sequence goes on along the minus strand of NC_141544.1, from coordinate 52,702,898 downwards.
AGATATATAGATATATAGATATATAGATATATAGATATATAGATATATAGATATATAGATATATAGATATATAGATATATAGATATATAGATATATAGATATATAGATATATAGATATATAGATATATAGATATATAGATATATAGATATATAGATATATAGATATATAGATATAGATATAGATCCCCAAGTGGGACAGGCTCTGAATGGCCATGGAACATTATTCTAAGCATAGAAAAGCATAAGACAAATTTAATGTGTGCAATAAGAAGATCAAAATAGGAGATTAAAGATAATGCAGACATAGCTATAACCTATGAGGAAGAGATATTCTACAACAACCAGAAAATAGATACATATTTGATATTGTATATTGACATCTCATATAATATGGCTATATTTTTTCTGTGTTTAAATGGTTGAGAAGTCCAGCTTGATGGCATAGAGTCAGGAATGTAATATGAGTGTTTCAGTGTCCTATATATACATGCATTCATAAATATCTAATTGTATCTGAAACAGAAAGGGGGGACCAGGTTTGTTGAAAAATAATAAATTGTAGAAAAACTGCTGAATTAGACTGACCTTTATACGTTAAGAAAGTTTTAATATCAGAATGGAAATGAAGACATATGCTGATTTTGTCTACAATTTCACAGATGATGAAAATCTATGAATTTCATTAAATTGATAAAGATATGATCTGAGTAAGAGAAACTTCCACATGAATGGCATGGCTCAAGAAAGGAAGCCACACATAATGACAGGAACTCAGAAAGATGCAGAAACTGATCCCCCATGCATGAGGACAGCTCAGCAAACCACTGTGTACAATTTAAACTGCATACAATTTTTAACTTAAACAGAAAGGAAGAAGATATATTGGAATTTCAATCCATCAATATGGCTGCTCTGTCAAGGGATCAAATCCAAAGGCTTTCAAGGTCTGTGTGATCTGCCACTGACACACCTTTAATCCCAAGCAATGGCATCTAATTGAGGGGCCGGAAATGAGATGAATCAGAGAAAGATTTGACAGAATGTGTAAGAGATAGGATGTCCCCAACTCTCAAGAGCACAACCAGGAAAGAGAAGCTACTTAAGAGCATTACAGGGAGAGAGAATTCTGTTCAGGATTTAGTTCATTTGAGAAGAGTTCAGTTCAGTACACTTGCAAGTCAGTGCAATGAATGTAGTGGAATGGAGTTGAGTTTGTTCATGAGTTAGTACAGTTCAGTTCGTGAAATTCAGAGGCAGTTTTCCAAGTAGAACAATTACTGAGAATATGAGAGAAGCCAGTTTGAATCAGTTAGCTTCTAGAGTTATTTGAATGAAAACAGCTGAGTTGAACCAGACAGCCAGAATTCAAAGACCTAGAAATGATGAGCCTATCGTCAGCAAGCCTAGTAGATAACAGTTATGTCTGTCAAATAAGTTGCATTTATAGGATATGCAGCCAGGTAACCATTACTAAGGAATTTGATTTAAGTAGGAATATTGTATTTTTTTATATACAAGAGAATACAAATGATCATTTCAGTTAGATTCCATTATTCTATGTAGATATCACCATTTATACATATTTATTTATACATATTTATATTTACTTACAGGATGTTCTTATATTCAAGAAATAAATTACCAATAATAATCAATAATAGTAAATATTTAATATACAATCAATATAAGGAATATACTAAATGTCTTCAGTGTAAAAACATTTGAACACTTGTAAAAAGAAAAACATCTCTCTTGGTAGAATGATGAGAATTTCAGGGGAAAAATCGAATCTAGCTTTTATCTCATATTTGTTGAAACACATAAACAGAAGTATAATATATAAATATAAAAAATATATAAAGGACAAATTTCCTTTTCTGTGTAATGAACTGACAGTATATTTTCAGAATAAACTTAAATGTAAATTCATATGTTTTCATGATTCATTAAACAAAAATTGTGCAATGGACAATTTAAAGAAAAAAAAAGAGGCAACAACAAAAGTTACAAAAAAAGTCAAAGTGGAGCCTTGTATGGCAACAAGGTACATATGGAAGCATCTCAATTTTTAACTGTAAAAGCACTAGAATGACTTTTATCTTGACAGGTAAAAGTTCTGTTAGCATGAGCAAGTTCCATGGGAAGAAAGAGCATTTTTGTTTCCAGAATAAAAAGGACTATGGATCACTGGTGCTTTGCAGTCACTGAGCACATAGTAGCTGAATGTCAAAGGTACAGAGCACTCTCTAGTGAAATTTCATTGGATTGACTAATTTACTTGTCCTCCAACAACGATAATTAACATCTGAGATAAAGAGAGGTGGCTGAACAAAACCATGTCTGAATCAGTACCTTGGGAAATGCTTGTATGATAATAAGCGAATCCTGTAATTATGACCAACTTAATTATGTGATATAAAGACAGTAAATTCTAGAACAAGGTGTTTCTGTGTACCAAATTATTTGAAACATGAGACAGAACTATTTCAGGAATCTGAGAGGCATATTGGGCACATTTTATCAAATCTGCCACAATATCCTCACATTCCTCCAATATATGCACCAAAGTAAAGAACTTTGAATCAAACCTAGTAAAATCCTTTATTGGCATTTATTTTTCTGAACCACTTGGGATGCCTTTTTTGTACATCTCTTGTCAGATATTCTTAAATGTGTTAAGCAATGACAGCTATTTCTTTATCTTGAACTTTGGTGTCTTCAACTTGAAAATGTTAATGTTAAGATCTGTGAAAGCATTTTTTCTCTCTTTAATATTGTGATGAATACTGAGAGTGAAACTTTTAATGCAGAGATTTCAGAGATTAGATATCATTTATAATAAGAAAAACACTTCCAAATTAAACTATCAATTAGTGTTATTGAATGTTGGTTTAAATATGCATGCTTGTTACTACTAGATTTTTTTTATATTCTCTGATATAATCTGAATGGATACTTCCTACCAAAGCTATAGACAGTTTTTCAATGTGCTTTAAGATACTTTAGGACTGCAAAAGGTTTTTTTTTTGTTGTTGTTGTTTTTTCTTATCTACAGTGCTTCTGTTGCAGCTTGATATTCTTCTGGTATTTTATTATATTTAATGATACATATCAATCAGTAAGAATGTTTATTGTATAATAAAGTAATTTTTTTGCAATCAGGAATAAAATAGACAGAGGACTACTTTTATCTTCTTGTACAAATTTCCTCCCAGATTAAAATCTTCCATATTAAAGAGAAGTTCTTTAAGACACAGGGTGTCAAAAGGGAATTGAAGCAATAAGATACTCTAGGAGGATATTAAACAATTCAGCTCCCAGCATACATAGTCAGTAAGAACTGCTGAGAATCACTCAGATAACCTGGAAGAATATCAGACCAGTGGAGCTGCCTGGAAAATGCAGAAGCAAACTTTTCTGCCTAAAAAAAGACACCATTCAGCTAACTTACATTTGTGTGGTACAATACAGGTTTTGAGACTTGGTGAAACATCACCCATGCTGGGGCGCGTGATTGAAGAAATGATTTTTGAATAATTTCTGTACCTGTAAAAAACACCTCTCTCATACATCTGTAAATTACACCAATATAACCCATTGGTCACTTCAACCTCAGCCAGCAGTATGCTCCCCAATCTCCACTGTAGCTGCACTTCAGCTTAGCCTTCTAGAATTTTCCTACACCTAACCTCAAACCCTAGGCCAACCTGTATTTTCCAGTATACTCACTGATATTTGTACCAGTTACATGAAGTAAATGAGGGATCTGATGTTCCTCCATTACTCACTTGAACAATACAGACATAGATGCTTACTTATATTTTACTTAAGGATGAATTACACACTTTGAGGGTATGATCTAGTTTCTGAACCTCATATCATTGATGTTGTTTTGTAAACATGCAGAAGATTAGTTTTTCTAGTGGCATCCACACCCTGGAGGCTATAAAGAACAAAGCTGGATATCATAAGTAAATCTACTATTATACCAACCAGAAACATAAACCAACTTGTAACTGTGAATCTCTAGAGGAACTTAGTCTTGGCATTGTATAAATATCCATTGATGAACTTTTTAAAAATTTACTGGACATAAAGAATCACCTGGAAACATATTGATACAAATTTTTCTTTGAGCATCAAACCATGTAGTAGTATCATGAAATCTAATAAAGAAAATTGTGTTTGAAATAATTTTAAAAACAGTTTATTGGGTCACCAAGTTGAATTTTAGTGCTATCCTTACTTCAGCCAGCAATCAGTTACCTATTTGGCATGAGAAAATACTTCTTCATGTCTGCTCAAGAATAATTTTACAAAACAAGAGTGTTTTTCAATTTCGGTGCAATATTTTAAAATTATTTGTTTTATAATGTTGGGTTATTGTGGGATATCTTATTTCGGCCCAAAATGTGACAATTTGTCAGAATGTGGTTATTATAAGAATCTTAAAAAGTAACATTTTCTACAGGTAGAAAAATTAATGTTATACCCTAGAATCCATGATGAGTTACTAACATTAAAACAATCATAAGAGGAATTAAATCTCCTGGAAGAGTAATGCAACCTTCCAATTTCAGTTCTAAGTCAGACTTCTAGGTCAAAGTTTGTGTTAGCATTTGGGAACTGAAATGAATAACTCCAATGTAGCATCACTTAGCAGAATTATGGGTGGATAATGTCCAGAACACTAGACTAAAAGATGGAGTTTCTGCATATTCTTCATTTTTAATGGTGTAGCTGAGTGACAGAATTGCACATTATCAAGTAACTCAAATGCTGCCCTACACTCATTGACCTCAATCCAAATGTGCCACAAAGATCCTTATTTTCAGAAAAGATGTCGATTATTCCATTAGGTGTACTCAACACCTATTAGCTTAGACAGCATTGGTGCCTCAGTTTTGTTGCTTGGCTTTCTGACATTACACATTTTCTTACTAGTCAGGAACATTTATTAGTGTGAGTGTTCATTCACCCGTTTTCTCTTAATTAGAAAAAAATCAATATTATGGAGGCTACAATGCTGCATATTTCAATTACCATTTAAGTGAATGAAAAAGAGAGAGAACAGAGAGATTGAAATAGAGTTATATTGAGAATAAATACATAAGTTGAGATCTTATAATAAATATTGTGTGCTTTGCAGCAAGATTTAATATAACATGAATATAAAGATCAATGGAAAACTACATATTTGATTGGTTTGATTATCTTTCAGTTTAATTTTTTTGTACTCACACAGTTTTAAGGACTATAGAGGTAGCATGTGCACATGTTACATACTACATGACAAGGTTATTATATTTTATATTATATTATGAATTACAAATACTGAAAGTTATACATAATCAATGGTTAGCTTAAACATTTAAATTAATACAAACTAACATCAACTGGGAAGATTGTCAGTCAGCTTGCCTGGGGAGGACTGTCTTAATTTAGTTGCTTTGGGAAGACCCAGCTTTCTCTGGGCAGCTTTTTGTCCTAGGCTATGATTCCTGAACTGTCTTGAGGTGAAAGACTTGAACAAAGAAACATGAAAGTATGTGTGCATTTCTTTCTTTTTTCTGTGCCCTGTAGGTATTATGTGACTCGCTGCTTGCATTTCTGGCCCCCTTTTTCCTTAAAACTGTAGACTGTTAACTGGAACTGTGAGTTAAAATAAACCTCTTTTTGTCTAAGGTGCTTCTTATCAGGATATTTTAACAGGAACAGAAATAAAGCTACAACAACAGAAAATTCATTTTGTAACATCTTCAATATCATTGAAACGAGTCTTAGATAAGTTATAATATCTAAGCACATCAACCAAAATTTATTATCAGGACACTAAGAAGGTTTAGAAGAGAAGAATCTGAAATTTAAAATCATCAAAGAATATAAAACAGAAAATGAAAAGATAACAAAAGAAACACATCAGATTTACTGTGTTTAGCTCTATTGATATTAGAGTGTATACACACACAATATTATAAAGATATCCTATACATCGCCATTTTATAAATTAAATTACTGTTAGATGTTTTTATTTTTCATCATGTTAATTTTTATCACTGGGCTAAAGTGATACCAATATGTACTTCACATTGACGATACAATTTTCCTTATAATTGATTTATTAAAAGGGCCTCAGCTTATTTACTAGGCCAAAGTCACATCACATGTCTTTGAGGAAAGAATCCAGGCTTGGGTTTGAGAAGCAACAGCAAGACTGAGGCTGTAACAATTTTACTGAGAGCAATCAGACTTTTTACACCTTTATCAGAAATCAAGTATAATGGCAATCACCAGAATCAATACAGTTGTAGTTATCAGGATACAATGACATTTGCATGTTATACAGAGGCACAAGATTAATGTGTAAAACCAATTGTCCTGTCAAGCTTCCATGCTTCCTTGGCTACTAAAGGAACATATAAAGGAACACAGATTAGCCTGAGATTTCACTGCCAGAGGGAGTGCAGACATTTATCAGTAATTACAAGACCTATTGTGCCCCAAATGCTATGGAAACTACCCTGAAAAACCTATGACTCATGTCTTTCATGGCAGCTAGTTCAAACCAACCTCATGATTTCCTGCAATTTATGAAAGATGTTTACAACCAAACATCGAACCATGGGTGTGGATACATTCAAAACATTAAATCAAGATTTTCAAATGTATTCACACAAAGCCTTCCAAAGTAATCTTTTTTACTCTTTATAAGTGATCATTTGTAAAGGAATTAAAGTATAAATACAACTATTTTTGTATGCTGGGAATAGAGCTATATGTCATGAATGTAGGCAGAACTGGTTAAAATTGAAGTGTTTCTTTTATTAAAGTTATGCTGAGATGAAGAAGACTATTATGAAATATATTAAAAAATTCTACCACAAATTAGTATAGTTTAATATGACCAAAATATTACTAAAATTGCTAATACATTTTTTTATTTTTAAAAATTGCCATCTTAAACCATACATGAATATTAAATTGATGAGCACTACTAAAAGTTTATATACAAAAAACTCAAACATTTTAATACAAATGTTATAAGAAATAAAAAAAAATATTCTGGCTTTTGAATATACCCAAACTGTTACTAATATATCGTTGATTCATTAAGTGAGGTCGTATATTAAAAATGTTCAATTTATGGAGGAAATAATTATTTTATCAAAGATGTATGGACATAGGTATGCAACCGCCCACTGAAAGAATATCCCATCACAAAAAGAACTGAAAAAAGAGAGCATTTTATTTCAGTGAAACATTTTAAACATGTTAATAATGCTGTAGCAATTTATCTAAAAGCAAAGAGAACTGTCTGCTTTGATAAACACATGCACACTGTTTTTTCATTTCAAAAAAACGTGATTGTTTTAAAAAAAACATTCAAGTAACAGAAAAGCTAATCAATTCTTCCCATTGTCTTTTGTGCTCAAAAAATACATTATTCATCAGCTGTCCCTGATCAGCTGGCTTTACCGTTAATAACAATGCGCTTTAACATTGACCCTGTGACACAACATCATTAATTTTTAATTTATAATTGCTAGAGACATTTATTTCTCATTGTGAAAACCAATTGAAATAGCACAAGCTCAAATCCACACTTTTGTTCTTCACCTACTGGTGTATTAATCCCATTTCTACCACTTACTAAAAGATTTGAGAAAGTGTTAACCAATCTATTTACAATTTTAGGATCTGTTGAAGAAGTATGTTGACGTGTATTTCTTCTCTGGTTTAAATTGAAAATATTTTTCAAACACCTACCTTGGAATTGTTGAAATTCCCTTTGTCTTTTGCCCCTTATCCCCTCTGTAGAGCACTCCAATTCATCTTTCAATGCTAATATCTACCTCTCTATTTAAGTACTTCAAATCAAAAGTTGAGCCTTCTGCACTTCTTATGGGCCAGGAAGTTTGTGAGAAAAATTGTCAACTGTAAGTATCCCTCCTGTGACTTAAAGCAAGTAACTCTTAAAGCATCTAGCATTCTGAGGAATATGTGAATTTTGTACTTCCTACAATATAAATCCAGTTGAAATAGTTTGCATTTCACCGTGAAAGGTGGCTCACTAAACAGTCACATTTCCATTATCTTCTCTCTCATGCCCCAAATTAACTAAACACATGATTTTTTCCCCTAATATTAACACCTGCAGGATGACTTCGTTCTCAAGAAGTGTTTGTGGATCAACAGGTCTCCTGTATAAGATGCTGAACCTTAAACCAGAAAATCATTGTGGTTGATAGATTGAGAGCTGACCGTTCTTGACATTTTTCACAGATAGCATTGGGATGACAGGAAAAGAAACAGCAGAGACCGTTCTTTCTTACATATCAACTCCAGAAAAACACACAGAACTTTAACAGACAAATGAATATAAAAAGATGTCATGGGACCCTGTTTGTTTCATGAGCTAAGAGCTCAATCATCCACAATTATAAGCCAAGTCTAGGGTTTCACTCTTTCCACAGGCTCTCACCACATAGCTTCTTACATATACAGCTGTCTTTAATAGTCCTGACCTGAAAATGTAAAATGTAATGATAACATGTAATGATAACATGTCATGGTAATTCATCTATTATTTTAAAAACAGATCACTTTGTCAATCTGTTCAGTAACACCTATGCTGAGTAGGTCAATTGATCAAGTAATGCTGTAGAAGCCCTAGAACTGTAGTCCTCGTTCTGAGGGACTGATCATGAATGATCATGAATGATGTGGCATTTCTAATGGAAAACAGAGAACAATAATTGCTCCCATAACTTAAGTGCTATTGAAATGGTTTACTCAATTTTGCTTTTACATAATTTATTACTTATATCCTCACAAATCACATGGCGAGTGTCAACCAAGTTGGCTCAGTTAGTAATGTACTGGCTTGGAAAGTCCAAGGACATGAACTAGATCCTAGAATCAAGTGAAAAACAGGAGACTGGGAGGGAAATAATGTCTGTACTATAGAAAAAGAGAAAAGCAAATTTAAAAAAAAGAGATTGCTGAGGATGGCTGAACAGTTGACCTATTCAAGGTAGAGAGCTCCAGGTTTATAAAGAGATTATGTCATAAAACTATAAGCTGGAGAGTGATGACAAAAGATACCCAAAATCATCACCTACCCCTACACATGTACCTTACCAAATGTGCTTGTTCACATGCACACAAAACCACACACATATACACACATATATAAACACACACACACATACACACAGGGACACACATATACACGTGCACATGCACGCATACAGAGAAGTGAAAGAGAGAGGAGAGAGGAAGAAGGAAGGGAGAAATGAAGAGAGTATTTAAGACTACAATGAGGTAAAACTTTGTGTCTATAAAAATGCTGTTATATAAAAATAATAACAAAATTTATAGTCAAATTTTGGACAAGATTTGCCAAGTTCAAATGTATGTACATGATATTTACAATGCAAAATAGAGCATAAACTTACTTATTTGTTGTGACATTCAGAATAAATGGTCCTTAAATTATGAAATATAAAATTTACACATTTAGCTATTCCTTTTCTTTGCATTCATTCAAAGCAATTGAAATTGAGATCTTTCATTTAATGCTGAGCAGACCCTTTCCATTAATTATTTTTTATTAATTTTAATATCGTTTTGACAATTTCATGCATGTGTTCCAGTGTATCTTGATTGTATCCACTCTGTCTCCCACTCATAGTTTTCAGAACCCCCCTAGTCAATATTCCTCCATTCTTTTCCATTTTAAACTTTATTTATTTATCTTTTGGCACACTCAATCCTCTTCCTTTGATCCATATGCAAATGGGTCACCATATTTTTCACATCCTATGGAAGATCTTGACTGACTCTCTTTTGTAGCCATCAACTGACAATAATTCATCAGATAGTGGTAGTGTCTTAGACACTTTCCAAAATCAATTACATTTTCTCTCCCCAAGGTAGAGTTTTCTGTGCAATCCTGTATGTCCTATAATTCTCCGTTTAGACCAGACTGGTCTGGAACTGAGACTTCTTCCTGTCTCCACCTCCCGAGTGCTGGAATTAAATGCATGTGCCACTACCACTCAGCTAAAGCCTACAACGCCTGATGTTTCCAGGTGTTTCTCATCCAAGTACTAACTAGACCCAATCCTGATTAGCTTCTGAGAGCAAATGAAATCTGGTATAATAAGAGTGGTATGGCCAGAACCCCATGGTGGAATTTTTAACTGGCTTAATCTTGTGGAGATGTTATACATGTATCCTTAGCTGCTATGAGTTCATGTGTGCAAGAGGAAAGTTATATCCAAGGAAAACATTTCAAAGCTCTCCTCCAATTCTGTGTCTATTATATTTTTTCTCCTTCCAGACTCCTCTCTTTCCCCTTTCTGTTCTGTCTCTGTTTCTCTCTGTCTTCCTCTGCCTCTCTGACTCTGACTCTGACTCTGACTCTCTCTCTCTCTCTCTCTCTCTCTCTCTCTCTCTCTCTCTCTCTCTCTCTCTCTTTCTCTCTCTCTCCCCCTCTCTCTCTGCCTTTCTCTGTCTCTACTACTCCCCTCCTAGTACTGTCTCTGTCCTCAGCTCCCCTCACCATGCCCTAAATAAACTCTATTCCACACTATATCCATCCTATGGCTGGTACCTCAGCGGGAAAGGATGCCTCAGGATGGGCTCACATAGGCAACCCACCCCCTGATCCTCCCACTCACCATACTGCACCTCTATCAAGCATATCCCTGGCTTCCCTTTCCTTTTTATAAAACACAACAAACTCTACTACATCCTTCTCTGTTTTCATGTTACCTACATTTTACTATAGCTCTCCTTTAAATGCAACTCCCATGCCAATGTCATGTTTTTAGTTTCCTATGCTCCATGATAATCACACAATAGATTTGAAGAAAAGAACCCCATTTGTAAGGGGATTTGAATGTTTTTCATTTTTGCAAGGCAATACCATTCACTATAGTTTTTTTTTTTCAGTTCAACCCATTTACCAGCAAATTTTATGATTTCCATTATCTTTACAAATGTTCCATTGTCTGAATGTACCTCATTTTCACGATCTATTCATAAGTGATGAACATGTACACTGATCCCATTGCCTATTGTGAATAGAGTCTTACCACTTAGTCCAACCACTAAATCTCCCCGCTTTCATCTGTCATTTCTATAAACCTTTCAGAATTCTGATTCAGTAACAAGCCTGGAGTTTTTCTTATACTCTCATGAAAAATCATGTAATATCCAATTTTAACTTCATCATTCAGGTGATAACTATGTGCCTGTAACTGTCTGAAAACTACCCCCATCAGAACCACACACTTATGGCAGCAGCCTTTATAAATATACTCTATCATAACGTTGTATCTCTATTTCAATTAGCTTTAAAGAAATTGAAAAGAAAATGATTCTGAAAGGATGTCTTCCCAGTACATGGAAACTGCACAAATAATTTCATGTTCTCAAATGTGATGGCATACAGGACAGCAATGATGTTCTGTGAATTTTTATTTTTGAGAAATTATCTTTTTATGCTGTCAAATAATCACAGACACATTTTTATGCTACTGAGATCTTATAATTTGCTAGTTTTTTTTTAACAACTCATACTTGTTACTTAAGGGACTTGTATAAATGATTTAAAATGAAGTAGGGAAAAGATCTCTTTTGCTTTAACTTTAACTGCATTCATAATGTCTCTACTTTTATCCCCTAAACTCTTTCCTAAGTAAAAATACTTACTATATAACACATGTACCTCAATAGACTTCCTTGATCATTCCTATCCAACAAGAGAATAAAAAAAACACACTTCATTATTCTCAATATTAGATACTTAGAGGCTACAGAGATAGTATGTCAGTTAAGAGCACATGGTTGCTTTTCTAGATATCTGCAGTTATTTTACAGCCCTGACAGCTAATAACCACCTGTAACCTCAGTTTCAGAGGATATCTCACCCTCTTCTGCCCTCCATAGGCACTACATGCACATGGTACACTTAAATGCATTACAAAAACACAAGTAAAATATCCATAAATATAAAATAAAAACCAATGCTTTTTAAATAAAAAATAGAAATTTACTATAGGAAGAACATGTTGTCTTGGGTTTTAACTTGCCTTTCATTTAAAGACCTAAATTTTATGCAGCTAAGAGTGTCACCTGTAGTTACTAGCTAGTTGTTAGATTGGAGAATCAAAGAAAGAAACAGTTTACATCTGGTTAACATTGTTAGAAATATTTGTGAAGAAAGTAGGCTAAGAGGGATAAGGGATAATCAACCAATAGTTCATGACTAAAGTTAGAGGGTAACTATGGATCTGAGAGTGGGAGGACAAATGCATAACTGATTAGCAGAGAAAAATAGAGCATAAAGTTACAGAAATATGCCACAGTATTTATTATCTCTACAAATTATGAGAAGAGTAGAAGGAATAAATGATATTAAAATATAACAAAACTATGTGGGCTATTGAGTATGGGGATGCAATCAATATTTGTCTTTGCCAAAAGGTGCTACATTGATTTTCAGATCAGGGATTCACTGAGTTTCTTTTATTTAATATTTCACTCATCAAGAATGGATTTCAGTGTCTTTGTGAACAAGGGTAGGAAGTATGGTGATATAAAGAAAAAAAAACAGGTTAAATGTAGTGAGAGAGATCCAGAAATACCCAAAGAAGAAATGCATTGATGAGGAACTAATAAAAATTTTTGTTCAAGGAATGCACTTTCTCTACTGCATGTTATAATATCTGGACTAAAACAAGGAAACATAGCAGAAGATAGGCTTTACCAACAATTGCTGAGCTACAGAGAGTATTACAATTAGTAATGAATATATCCAGGCACATAGTGCCAAACTGTTTTGGTGCCCCAAGCTTAGTCCAGAATTTGAAATTTATTAATGGAAGAAGATAATAACAGACCCTACTGTCTTTCTGTGAAAAGTTATTAAGCACTTAATGAATCATCCTGTTGAACCTTCACAGGAATCATGAAGATAAATATCTTCATTTAAGGACCATTTTAAGAAGCATATAAAAAATTCTTTGTAAATATCAAATCACTGGAACTTTCTTTTGTTGGAACCAAACATAGTTTCTTATTAGAAAGCACCATGTCACTAAACTACATCATCAGCAAGAAACAATATATTAATACATTTCTTTGTCTAAAACTCTTCTTCTTATTTCCAAATTAAGCACTTTAAAGTGGTGCATACATAAGCACGTAAGTACATAAGTACTTACATAAGCATTTATGTTAATTTATAGACTAGTTCCAACATCTTAATGGAAGAAAGGACTGGAGGTTTTCCAGCTGGATGTGTTGTAACATTCTATAGAAGGGTGGACAAAATGTAGGGTAAAGAGAAAACCAGTATCTTAAAATGCATACTATGTATGAGAATTGCAGAAACATTTATAAATATCAACAGAAAAATAGACAAAACTAAAACAAACCAAAACACCACAGATGATGAAAAAGAGAGGGTGTGTTTGAATACAAACAGAAATAGATATTTGTCAATCTGGTAAGTGCAGAGCATTCTACTCAGAAAGCATATTCAGGTTTTTCCCAAGAGTATGAAAATATTATAAATTAATACTCTGTGTGATTTCTGATTGCATACATCAATAAGTATTTTGAAATAAAAACGTACAAAAATTATTTCTAAAGGCCAACAAGAGGAAAAATGGAATTTATTTGAGTTTCATAGCTGTTGGAAGATAGTAGTTGAAATAAATTTTTTGTTTAGTACTCTTTTAAATCCATTAATTAAGATATATCTGAAAGCTTATTCTAAGATAAATGGTCAATATTGGTTTTTGGTTTAGAGTATTGATTATGAAAAGCACCATCAAAAAAACTGTAAAGGTTCAAAAGAGACAAGACAAAACAAAGTTTCTATGAGAGGCTTAGGAGACTGTTGTATCTCTTTGGTGAGATATATGATCTAAGATACCTTATATAAGCTGAAAGATAAAAACAGATACAGAATATCTCTAAACATCATTTTCAGTGACTTAAATATTAACAAAATAGTATATGGAAAAAATAGAGAAAATTAGTAGATTTAGCGTGCTTAAATAATGTAGAATTTTAAACTTCAGAAGGAAGGGATATATTTATGTTTGGAATGCTAATGAATCATGAAGTAATTGCTAATTATTGTCTTTGGCATCCTATTATACTTTATGTATCAGCTGCAAATGAAGTAAAATATTAATATCAGGACTATGAAATAGGATTTTTATAAAGAAAGATATTTTTTGTTCATTATTTAAACACTTTTTGAACTTTTAAAAGAATCTTTATTTTCTTTTTAAAAGGGTTATATTTTCTCTTTTTCTTTTCTTTTCTTTTCTTTTCTTTTCTTTTCTTTTCTTCCTTTTCTTTTCTTTTCTTCCCAAGACAGGGTTTCTCTGAGTAACCCTAACTGTCCTGGAACTCCCATTGTAGACCAGGCTGGCCTCCAACTCAGAGGTCTGCCTGCCTCTGCCTCCCAACTGCTGGTGTATCTGGTTTTATGTGGAGGTTCTTGATTCACTTGGACTTGAGCTTTGTACAATGTGATAAGAAGGACTGATTTATTCTTCTACAGGCTGACCACCAGTTGAACCAGCACCGTTTATTGAAATTGCTGTCATTTTTCCACTGGTTGGTTTTATCTCTTTTTTGTCAAAGATCAAATGCCCATAGGTGTGCGGATTTAATTTCTGGGTCTTCACCTCTATTCCAGTGATCTGCCTGCCTGTTGCTGTACCAATACCATGCAGTTTTTATCACCATTGCTCTGTAATACAGCTTGAGGTCAGGGATGGTGATCCCCCCAGCTGTTCCTTTATCGTTGAAAATAGTTTTCACTATCAGGAGATTTTTGTTATTCCAAATGAACTTGCAAATTGCTGTGTCCAACTCTATGAAGAATTGAGTTGGAATTTTGATGGAGATTGCATTGAATCTGTAGATTGCTTTCGGCAAAATGGTCATTTTTACTATATTAATACTGCTAATCCATGAGCATGGGAGGTCTTTCATTCTTCGAAGATCTTCTTAGTGTTAGGTCAGTTTGAGAAAATTTTGTCATGTGGCATAGATTGCAATGTGTAGCTTATCCTATTTCTCACCTTCTAAAGACTTAATCAGTATAGCTTCTTGTCCCATTTTACACAGCCTTTTAAGTCAGGATATAAGAATTTACTAATTTTCTGTTAAAGTCATTTCCAACTCAAACAATTAAAAGCCATAAAATCCTTGGATTGTCATAGTTTCCTGTACTTGACTCCCAGAAACATATTTTACCATGAAATTTATCTCAATATGTATTCAAGTTCAGACTAGAGGAATACTTTCTATAACTTCTACTTCACCTTCTCCCTTCATACTCCCAAATTCTTGCAAAGGTTTTCAAGCTTTGGGATCAATGGAAGCAATATTAGCATATATCTATTTTCCCTTTATTCCTCCTATATTGTAACACTAGAAACAGCATTTCTATGAACATAAAAGAAGAAAAAAGAAAAACTGAAAATAAATTGTATGTTCCTATCAGATAGGACATCAGATATATGCAGAACAGTAAAATAGTTCTACCTGTGTCTAGCATGGTAGCAGCCCTATTTTTAAGTACTGTTACTTTCAAGAGCATGGGTAATGTACAAGTGACTGCGTTGTTGAATACAATTTTCTCAACATAGGCAACAATGAACAGCCTATGAATCCTTTAGGAATGGATGGAAGTCTTTGGCACCTTCACAATAAAATGAATTAATTTTGGGAGTTTGTGGATAGGAAATGTAAAAGAATAAAATGATTAATAAAAGAAGCCATAAGTATGTTGTGCACTGTGGAGAGTGTTCCATGATATTTACATAGGATGAGAGCTTGAAGAAAAGCCTCACCTAAAAGGAGTTTATTTAAAAAATTTATAGCAAGCAGTGGGCATGAGTAACTAAGACAAATAGAATAGGAAAGTGAAAAAAGGGAATTAGGAAAATCCTATAAAGTTTATAATAGTTTTTACTTCTCTTTGGGATAATGGGTTATTATCCCTATTGGCAACATCTAGTTAACCTTATAAAATACATTTCTGAGTTGCCTTCCTGATAGAAAACCACAGAAAAAAATAGGCCATTGATCTGGATTCCTAAGAATTACAGACTATCATGGGGTGGGTAAGAGCAAAGCAGAGAACGGAGGCCTGGCCCATGAAGTTTCAAAGAAATTAAAGACACCAGCAGGGTTGTTTGAGTGATAGGTTGAAAGCTCTAAGTTGGAGTAGGATCTGAGAGATGGCATATGAATTACTGTAGTATGAGATAAATCCTTTCCTTCCAATATTGCATTTGATTATGTTGTTGATAACAGCAGAAACCTTAATTGTGGGGTGTCTATTCCAAGCATATAAAAGATTTGCCTAGATAATTAACTAAGCCATACTCTTTTTTTTTTTTTAATTAACTTGAGTATTTCTTATATACATTTCGAGTGTTATTCCCTTTCCCGGTTTCCGGGCAAACATCCCCCTCCCCCCTCCCCTTCCTTATGGGTGTTCCCCTCCCAACCCTCCCCCCATTGCCGCCCTCCCCCCATAGACTAGTTCACTGGGGGTTCAGTCTTAGCAGGACCCAGGGCTTCCCCTCCACTGGTGCTCTTACTAGGATATTCATTCTAAGCCATACTCTTAAGTGCATTTTTGATTGCTATGACTTTTTAAATTGGCACAATTTTATTTTTATTCACTATAATGCATTTGTAATTAGAGATAATATAAGGATATTTTTGGGTTTGGCCTAGATGCATGGCTACTTTAGATTATTAATATAATTATTCCTCAAATTATTTATATATTAATTATGGTATAGTTGCTACATGACTTATCACTGACATGTTATTCATTAAATAGTACTCATACTTATATTAATAAAATATAATTTCCAAATTTTCTCTTTCCTTTCTTCCTTCATATCCATCCCATGTCTTTAAAACAACTCACTTTTATCTTCATATTCCCTGTCTTAAATTATGGTATCTTTTTCATTGTTGAACATTTTCACAGACAGATACACACATGCAGATATACACATGCATGCATATGTAAATAGAGCCTGCTGATTCTATTGAGTGTTGGTTGTATTCATATAACTTCGAGACTCACCATTTGTTATTGGATAACCTATTGGGGGTTTCATCCCTAGGATAACTTTATTCTCCATCTGTCAGCAATCTTTATAGTATAACATAGTAAGTTACATGGAGTTCTTTTTAACCAATGGGACCCAATGAAAATACCTCTTTACACACACACACACACACACACACACACACACACACACACACACACACATATATATATATGTATATATATACATATATATATATATGTATTGTATGTATTGCCTCTCTTTAGGTCTTGTTTAGACAGCTCTACTGTTGCAGTACAAGTTATATAAATAAGTCAGCTACACATAGGAGTGTATTGGAGTACTAGATATTGCGATATATCATAAAGTGGATGTCATAGGAAAACTTACACCAGCCAGATGGTTTATGCACTTATCAAATCATAACTAAGGAATAGTGAGTCTGAACAGCTTGTGTAGATGCATATTGGCAAAAACATATGAGCCAGACTCTCTAGCTGAGAAAATTTTTCAGAGAGCACCATCGAATATCCCCACTGACAACCAGATAAAAAGCAAGTTAATGATTCAGTGTCCAAAAAGCAGTGCATTATGTGAACGGGCTCATTAAAAACCAGAAGGAACGTTTTTCAGTAGCCAGTTCTTCAACAAAGCTTTGGGAAGCATGTGGCAGTTTGAAGCAGCAGTCTCAAAAGCCCAAAGGCAATTTATCTAGGAATCTATGCTCTAGGTTCCATAAACTATTTTGGTGCCCACTGTCAAGGTTCATACCTACCTACAATGTAACACAACCTAACTAAATAGCTAGGCATTCAAGCAGTGTACATATGTACATTATGGTAGAGTATATAAGCTCCATTTCAATGATGTATTCATTGCCATTTATTAAACTACCATACCAAGTGGCAAATATACTTATTCAAATATTTAACTACAATTGTAGCCAATTTGTTAAATATCTCACTATTTTCATAATAGAATGCCTAATCTTTTTGAAGCACTCATTTCAATTTCAGGGAAGTATTTTATTTAATTTGTGCAACAAATAAAAGTGTTATATGATATTTTTCCAAGTTTAAAAGTGAAAGAAAAATTAAACTTGGCCCTGTGAAGGAACCTATCCAAATTTAAACAGCTAGAAAATGTTTGAGTAAAATGTAAACACAGTAAATGTGACTTAGAGCTATGGGCACATTTGCTGTTCACGGATGCTTATTTATTGCGAAATCAATCATAAAAATGTTATTTTTACTGCAATCTTACATCATAATATGGTGAAATATATTTTCATACAGATGAAGATATAGATTTTTATTCTCTCACATTTCCAGCTCACCAGTTATATAATAATATAAAGCATTGTGATATTACGTGCCAGGAATATTGAATACAACTCTACTTTCTAAATCCTGCTGAGTTGGTTTTGAATTTTAACAATAAGATTTTCAAAACTCAGAAAAATAAATAACCTAGACTTAAAGAATATTAGATGGAAGATAAAATACTTTGAATACAACATTCTTATTTCCTTGCCAATAGAAGAACCATCATTAGGTATAGCTGCTTCATGCAGGACAGTTTCCCTCCATGCTTCTTTTAGTACACTAACTATATAGGCTAGGTATTAGGCAATAATTCATCTGGGGTATCATGAAGGTCCAGGACCTAAAACATCTTAAAAGTCAATTGATAGGGAGGAGTACATGTGATACAGCCATTGAACTCATGAAATCACAGAGGTTTATATACTAGCATATCCTCTGTCATATATCGATCCTCTCAATATCCCAGCATGGGAGAAGGAGGTCTATGAGCCTCCATCCCATGTTATTTAACTATTCAATTTTAAAGGCTGTTCTGGGAAGGAATCCACTTTTCTTAACCAATATAAACACTGATAGATTGCCCATAATTCAGTCAAAAACCATATACCCATGAATATGTAAACAACCCTATCTAAACTTTGTACATTATATAATTATTTTTTAAAAAAAATCATTAAAATAAATCGATCATATATTTGGAAGAAGATGTATTCTAGAAGAGCTGGTCGGGATAACATGATAAAAATGGACAGTGGACATATGAAATTATCAAAGAATACATTAGTTAAGAAACAAATAGAAAAGTAATATGTAAGCACAAAAGAAGATCTAGGTGTTTAATCCTTTATTCAAGCCATACTGGAGGACCAATGCGTTCAAAAATTTCAACAACTCTCTATACTATCATAATGCAACAATCCTTTCATTTTTCCTTGTAGCTTCTCAGCATTTTTCTACATCCTGAGCTAAATGTACAATATAGTATATGATCAAACCTTAGTGTATTAGTTATTGCTATATAAAGACACAG
The DNA here is from genome assembly GCF_021556685.1 of Rattus norvegicus. NCBI lineage: Eukaryota > Metazoa > Chordata > Mammalia > Rodentia > Muridae > Rattus > Rattus norvegicus. Next base: position 52,683,411 of record NC_141544.1, on the reverse strand, counting down.
GCAAGTGAAAGTATAGAAAACAGGGTTTGGGCTATAGTTTCAGAAGCATAGGCATGCATGTCCATCACAGCAGAGAGCACAGCAGCAGGAAGGCAGGGGTGGTATAGAGAGGTAGAGAACAGCTCAAATCCAGAATCACAAAAGAAAAATGAAGCACACACTGAGGACAGTTGGAGGCTTTCGAATTCTCAAGGCCCAAACCTGAACACACTTCCTCTAATAAGACCACTCTTCCTCATCCTTCCAAACAGTTCCACCAGAAAAAGAGTAAATATTCAAACAGATGGGATGGCGCGGATACTCCCATTCGAACAATAAGAAAAACATTGGGACTGACTATGAATATCAACTATATTAGAGTATTTTTCCTGGCCTTATGGTTGAAAATTAAGTTCCATATTGTACTCTTTATACAAAGTTTTTTCAGCTTTTTCTCATGAAGGAAGAAATGGATAATCTGATGAGAATAGTACTGTTCACTACGTGGTTGCTTTTGGAAGTTGAAAGAAATCTCAGTTCCTCAATTATCTATGAACAAACCTGTGATTGCTTTTTATTGTTCAATACAGAAAAAAACAATTTGGTTTCAATAGCACTAAACAGCAAATTTAATGGAATTTTTCCATTTGATTAGACATTTGTTATTCCATTATAAAATAATTTGCTCATGAGACAAAGCATATCTGGAACTTTAGAGGAAGCTGGCAGAGTGAGTTACGTAGGGCTCAGCAAACTTACTATAAAGGGCTCGTGAGCTTATATTTTGGTTTTGAACACCTTACAGTCTGTTTCACAGCAACTACAATCATATACAATATGAAAATAATTGCTCCTGAACCTGCATCAATAATTCTTTATTCCAAACAAATATTATAGACTTGAAAATTTGCATTAACTATATTTTATTTGGAACACTATGATTTTCTTTTGAATTTTTAACTATTGCAACTGTAAAAGCCAGAAGTAGGGAACTAGCTCTGGTTAAGAGCACTGGATGTTACATCATAGGACCCAGTTGCAAATTTTTAGCATCTACATATCAACTATAAGCTGCCAAGGGAGAGAAGAAATTAAACATTCATACCCAATTGCAAAACCTATGAACCAGGACAATAAAAGGCAGGACAAGATATCTGTAAAAATACCATAATTGGTCTTCACATGTCTCTAAAAATCAGAAAATGTCTCTTTGGATTTCAGGTACACTTGACATGAATAATAAGCATAGCTGACACTAAAGCTTAGCTATATTCTCAGGACAAGTGAGGTTGTGGCCACTTTTCGAGACCACCTTCATTCTTTTATAATACCATCCTACTAATTACAGAGGTGTATGAAGAGCTGATGAAGAAAAATTTTTAAATCTTCCATTTTCTTAAAATACCATGAGGAATTTGGAAGTAAAATTTATGTGGATCTGTTCTACATTAATGTCTTGATGAATGATGACCAGATGCCTTTTTTATTCTTTTCTTTCTGGATAAGCACACTATCGTTCATTAAAAATCAATTAAACTCCGATGATTTATCTAAAATCACATCAAGAATATAAATGTTCCAGGTAGATGATAAATGGCAGTCTTTACTCTCAGAGAAGAGGCTCATTCAGAAGTTCTTTGGAATGAAGTATATTGATAAATTAGGTAAAGCTAAATCAATGAGCAAAAGCTAATATTATTTTTGTTGTTCCTTTTAATGCTAGTAAGATAATTTTACTTAAGATAGAATGTTATAACATTTCCCCCCTCTATTTAACCAACTAGCCCCTCTCAAGTAGCTCTCCTACCTCTGACTTGTACTCCTACTGTAAGACTGATAGGCTCCTTTTTTTGACAATTATTCTATCATTCATATTTTGTAGATTTTTTAAAACTATATATACAGTTCCATCCTACTATTGTAAAAGCCAGTGAGGTTCACTTTTACTCATATTTGAAAAAAATTCACTAACATATGAAGCTTCCAATTAAACAGAGATATATGGCCTGTCTACAAAGAAATTTTAATATAAACCAATAAAAGTCATCCTTGATGATCAAACTGCATAAAGCTCCTTCCCACACTTCCTAAGGTTGGGGCCAGTGCGATGAAGTTGTGATATTCATATCTTTAACATGAAGTAACTCAATTATCATTAGATTCCTACTCTTAAATATCACTTTGACCTTGAATATATTTCATCAAAGAACAGGCATTCTCGATTTCTATAGGTACAACTATCTGATGTTAAAATCATTTTAATTCTAAATAATTATGGTCATATAAGCAATTTGTCTCTTAATTTTGAGATAAGTTGTATATTCCCAATGTATTAATCTATACTAATCACAGTTTAAGGATAAGTAAAAATAGAGGCTGAAGACAAAGCTAACTTATTATTACTATTTACATTTGAATAACGTTCAATGTGCAAAAGTACTGAATTTTCTTTTTCTATTCATCTGTTGAGGGATATCTGGGTTGTTTCCAATCAATGAACACATTTAAGAAAAAGTTTCGTGGTAGGACAAAGCATTCTTGATTATATGCCCAAGAATGACATAGCAGGATCTTGATGTAGATTGCTCCCCGTCTCCTTGAGGAACAGGCACACTGAGTTCCCTAGCCGTCTGTACTAGTTTGTACTCCTAACATCAATGGATGCGGTTGCCCCTTATATCCTGCTACATTGGGTACATTATCTTACATCTTGCCCACCATGAGCTGTTACTTGTTGTATTGATCTTAGACATTGTGAAAATTATAAGATGAAATCACAAACTAGATTTGATTTTCATTACCCTCATGGCAAAGAATGCTGAACATTGGTTTAATTGTTTCTCAGCTATTTGAGATTCCCCTATTAAGCATTCTCTGTTGAGATCTGCTTCTTATACATTTTCTTAGTCTCTTTTCTTTCTGTTTCTCTTATTCTATTTCAATGTGTTAGTTTTTATGTCATTCTGATTATATTTTATTATATCATATTGTATATTATTATAATCCCTTAGATACCTATTTGTTTTCTATTGAGGAAAAGAAAGGAAGTAGATCTGGATAGAAGAAGGCATGGGGAGAAAGTGGGAAGAAAAAAGTTAAGGAAAAGTATAAACGGGGTACATTATGTGAGAAAAGAAATTTATTTTCAGTAAAAAGGAATAAAATATAGATTATTTGCTTTTTGGGAAGAGGATTTCACTTAGCTACCCGAAAGAGCTTGATGACCTCTTTTGGGCTCAGCAAGAACTACATACAGGAAATACATACACATATGCAAACACACACACACACACACACACACACACACACACACACACACACGCATGCACAGGAAACAAAGGTATACCCCAAAAGACTCACCAATATGATTGGGTATAGAAAGCCTGTATAAAGGTAATATCAATAGAAATGTTATCCTGGAGAGAGAAAACTGATGGGGTCTCAACCCAATACACAGTACTACGAATAATTAAGGAATACCGAGAGTGGAAATAGTCTTCCCAGAAATGAATCCTTATACTGGTTATCCACTACTAAATGATCAGCCTTGTATTCAGAGAAGTAACATTACACAGACTAAGCACATTGTATTTATGACGTTTAGTAATATACAGTATGTATACTATGCATTCATGGCTGCTTTAAATTTTATTTTAGATATATACATATATATGTATATATATAATACACACATATATAAAGACACATATATAATATACATATACACACATTATATATATATGTAATATATATGTATATCATATATGTATATATATATGAAATAAAAATTAAAGAAGCCATGAATTTGAAAGGGAGCAAAATAAGACCTTTGTTGGAGGCCTTACAAGGAGGAGTCAAGGGAATGAAAACAAAAATCAGACATGCATGAAATTTTTAAAAATGCCATTAAAAATAATGTTTCAAAACGTAGTTAAATATTTAAGCAATATTTAAAATTATTAAAAATTCAATGAAAAGTTAAGATGTGACATGAATTTAGGTATATGCTGTAATAAGAAGTATAGAAGAAATTGGAACTGGACTGAATATGATAAAACCAAAAAAAGAAAAAACAAATAAACAAAAAGATAACCAAAGCACAGAAGCAAAAGGCTAGTCAGAAAAAAAATCCCCAAAATGTCACATAAATACCGGTTGAGTTCTATTGGATTCTATTGCTGAGTGTGAGCCCTATCTATAAATATAGTTAATGTACCCAGAGTGATTCCATTGTAGTAATCTAATTGTCCTTTGCAGGCAGATGTCAATTGAAAATAGTTTCTTGATTACGGCTGATAGCTCCTGTCACCTTTCTTTCTCTGTACTGGGACTTTTCTATCTTGAACTTCCGTGGACCCCAGGAATATTTTCTCTGTGGATACATATGTGCTTCAGTCAGTTATGTCAGAAAGACACAGTTTCCTTAGGATCACCCATTCCCTGTGGCTCTTACAATCCTTCATCTCCCTCTTCCACATAGTTCTCTAAGCGGTGAAAAGCAGGTTTAATGATATTTTTATGTTTATTTTTTAAATTACTAATTAGCATTCTAAATGCTACCCCCTGTACACCTCCAAAGAGTCCCTCCCATCTCCCCTTCACCTTTATGTGTGTGCACTGCCCCCCCCCCCCCAGATATCAGCCCACCCTGGTACATCAAGTCTTTGTAGTATTAGGCACATACTCTCCAACTGAGGCAGAATTGGGTAGCCCTCTGCTACATATGTAACCAGGTCCTTCGTCCAACTTTTGTATGATCTTTGGTTGGTGGTTCAGTCTCTCAGAGCTCTCAGGGGTCCAGGTTAGCTGATACTTGATTTTCCTGTATGGTTCGTATCCTCTTCAGCGACTTCAATACTTCCCCAAACTCTTCTATAAGGATGCAGAGTTCTGTCCTGTTTGGCTGCGGGTATCTGCATCTGTTTCAGTAAGCTGCTGAGTAGAGACTCTCAGAGGACAACTATGCTAGGCTCCTATACGGAAGCAAAAGTGAGTATCACTAATAGGATTAGGAACTGGTGCTTGCCCATGAGTTGGGTCTCAGGTTCTGTCAGTTATTGGTTGGCCATTCCTTCAGTCTCTGCTCCACCTTTGTTCATTTTACTTGAGAGAATATTCATTATAGTTGATGCAAAAGCAAACACATAAGACACTTTGAGTCAATTTTATATCCAGTCACTCTGCTGAAGTTGTTTATCAGCTTTAGGAGTTCTCTGGTGAAATTTTGGGGTTCGCTTATGAATACTATCATCCCATTTGCAAATAGTGATACTTTTGACTTCTTCCTTTCCAACTTATATCACTTTGATCTCATTTTGTTTTCTAATTGCTCTGGCTAGAACTTTGAGTACTATATTGAATAGATAGGGACAGAGTAGGAAACCTTGTCTTGTCCTGGATTTTAGTGGGATTGCTGCTAGTTTCTCTCCAGTTAATTTTATGCTGGTGTTGGTTGGTTATATATTGCTTTTATTATGTCTAGGTATGTGCCTGCTTTGAATCCCTGATCTCTTCAGGACTTAACATGAAGAGATGTTGAATTTTGTGGGAGGACTTTTCAGAATCTAATAAGAGGATCATGTTTTTCTTTTTTTTTCCCTTGAGTTTGTTTATATAATGTATTGTGTTGTTGGACTTTCGTTTATTGAAACGATCCCTGCACCACTAAAGTGTAACAAGCAGAAATGCCCTAGTGAGAAGGTTCAACTCCACTTAGAAGGGAGAAGGAAATAATCATGGGAGGCAGAGGGAGGGAGGAACCTGCGCAGGAGAAGGGAGGGGTAGGGGAAAAGAAGAATAGGATCAGATATAGGGTGAGGGACAAGAGAGAAGGCCAAAGGGCCAAGAGAATAAATGGAGAAGTGGGAAGACCCTCTAGAGATTTCAGAGACCTGGAAGTTGAGAGACTCTCAGAACTCATTTAGGGGTGACTTTAGCCAAAATGCCCAAAATTGGAGAAAAGGAATTTGAAGAACCCACCTTCAGTAGATAGACAGGTCCTCAAGTGGAGGGACAGGATTATCAATCCACAGTCAAAACTGCTGACCCAGAACTGTAAGGGAAAAAAAAACAGACAAGAGACTGAAGGATCCATCTCATTAGAGGGCACCAATGCCTGACACTATTACTGATGCTTCAATGTGCTTTGAGATGGGAGACTGACAAGTCTGTCCTTTGAGAGGTACTAATAGCATCTGACTGAGACAGAAGCTGATACTTACACCCAATGATTGGGCTGAAGTCGGGACCTCTATGGTTGAATTAGGAAAAGGATTGAAGAAGCTGAAAGGGAGAGTGACCATCATAGGAAAACCAGCAGTCTGGACTAACCCAGATACGAAGGAGCTCCCACAGACTGATCCACTAACCAGGATTATAACACAGGCTGTTCTGAGGACCCTGACACGGATGCAGCAGATGTCTACCTGGTCTAGCATTAGTGAGAAATATGTTTGATCCTCAAGAGCCTTGAGGAAACAGGAGACCTGGTGGGAGGAGGGGCACAGCACCCTCTCAGAGGCAAAGGGGAATAGGAATGGGATGAGGAACTGTGGAAGTGGGGGGTGGGGTGGCATCTACTGGAATGTAAATAAATAAAATAAATTTTTAAAAAAGTACTTTCAATCTCATTTTAGAAAATTTATAGTGTCTGGAAAATTCAATTACTACCTTTCAGTCTATAGAATATTTAATAAGAATGATACATAGAGCATTTTAAATACACATAATATAGTGTTATTTTCAGTCTGTATTTTCTTTATTGTCTTTCTCATTAAATATATTGAAATTCATTTCTACACAGTGGTATAATTTTATTACACAATGTATATTTATGAAATGTTGCTTAAAAATCATGACTGTCTAACAAAATTAAAAAGCAAAAGAAATGCTATGGAATAACATTTCATTTATTTCTTATATATTATTTATAGTGTGTGATTCGGCAATTTTTATAATCATTTTGCTAAATTGACTTCTCTTAGTTCTCATCTGGCTTCTTAAATATTTATAGAGATAGATAAGGTAGAGATGGTATCTCTTTTGATGTATCTCTAAAATTTTTATACAATGTATTTTGATTATGATTTTTCTCTTCCCAAACTCCTTTCAGAACATCCCTATTCATCACATCTCTTCAGATGTGTTTTACAAAACATTTCAATAATTTTCAACACCCTCAGTCACTAATATATTCTTATTTTTATAAGATGTCTAGATATTATTAATTGGAGATGCTACTTTTTATGTGTTTCTTTGAGTTATAAAGAATATCATGTTTTATTGGTTAAAAAAACTTTCATGTACCTATTCACTTCAATGGTTTCTTTTGTATTTTGAAACATTGTGGTTACATAAGTAGGATGTATTATGTCTGATATATATATATATATATATATATATATACATATATATATATGTACATAGAGAGAATATTTTATTGATTTTAAATTTATAAGCATAAAATGTCTTAATTCCTTTCTTTAATCATGTTATTCAAACAGCAATGTTTTCTGTTTTATTAAATAAATTTAGATATAACTATTTAACATACTTTGTTTTTAATAAAATATATATTATGGAACAATTTATTCCTCATTTTTAACATTTATGGTTTGTAAATAAATATCTAAGTTTTACCTAGCATTGATATATGTGTGCATCTGCAAAGAAGTGTGTGCCCTGTATTTCTGCATTGTTTCCTGCCACCCTAAGGTCACTCTGTTTTTGCTTATGGAAAGATTGATAACCCTTAATCTTGTTAAGCTTCTTTATTGAAGACCATCAAGATTTAATGTTTGAATCTTACCACTTGGTAGATAAATGGATTACGAGACTCTTTTTTAACTTTTCTAATTAATCTGAATGTCACTTGGGAGGATAGGGAATAGAAGAATTGTGGAGGGGAATCTTGCAAGCTACCTCTTACAAATATGTTTTTTTATCAGTGTCAACTTGCAGATAATGCCATCTGTGCTAATCCCCATTTCTCTCCACTATAGTTCTTGAAGTTGTCTTTTTGTTCGATTTATCAGACTGCTGACCCTGGCCTAACCCTGTCAGCACAGTTCAGAGAAGCTCTCACCAAAGATATGCCTCTGATCTGACAAATTGATTGATTGAAAGAGGTTTAACAGGTAAGATCTCACGAGCAAGCGATAAAGCATTCATTCCCCCAGCTTACAGCTTCAGGTATGAGCATGGAAATTCCAAAATGCACAAAAGGAAAGAGGAATGGGAGGAATAATTTAGAAAGTGAAATAATAAGAAGCCGTGAGCACCCTATTTGATGGAGGCCTGACAGTATCAGAAGCTATATTTTATTCAAAAGCTTTTACATGAGACTAATTGAAAGAGATCACCTTCATTAACTACCAAATATGAAACTTGTCTTAGAATTTTCTGTGAATTTTATGAAGTAGCATAACAAGTAGATGCGTAGAAAATAAATCGCAACTTACAAAAAGCTGTAAATAAATTTGAGGAACATTTTGACATAGTACCTTTTCTCAGATAAGATGGTGAGTAATATCAATTATTGGTACTTTTCCCATTGTCACATAAATATGTCATTGCATACTAATACTTTTGTAAATATTATGGAAAAATGAAGTGGTCTTCAATTCCTGCCTGTTCATCAGTCTGATGAATTTTGAAAAATTCAGAAAAAAAACAAATGAGGTCAAGCAAAATACACTAGACTTCTATTTCAAACTATTTAACCACCTTAATGACATTACATTTTACAAACCATGCAATATGGCAACATGAAAGTTGTTCCCATATGATTTTCTTAGCATTTCCTTCTTGCTTTCTATTTCATTCACATTGCCCTGTCCCCATCTAATATATTTTAAAATTTCTGAATTCCTCATCCTCTATACAGCCTGTATGAATCTTTTCTTGAAAATGCATGTAATGGAGCACTTTCTCATGAAGCATTAAAAACAAAACAAAATAAATTGTTGAAAATTGATTTCAGGTTTGCATGAAAAATTGTACCAAGGTGGTTGAATATGTATATATAAGGCTTCTTCACATTTTTTTTGCTTAGAATAGAGTATTAGGTCTTCTAGAAGAAGCTTCCCTGATTTCTAGCAAGTGCCATTATTCAGATAATTCACAATTACAAGATTAAGTGTACAGCAGCCCATGGAACAGGATCATGGAATCAGTACTAAGTATATTCGTAGTAAAAATATGCTTTATTTCTAACACTAAACATAGGGGCTATATAACTATGGTCTTCTCCAGAGCTTGCTCCACTGACTTCTATTTTATTTAAAGTGAATCCTCTAGTCTTACTGCCAATCATCCTGGTCAGAATAGCTTCTTGTTTCCATAAATTCTGAAGCACTATCTACTTTAAGTTTTCATTGCTTATAGTTGTCTATGCCAATGTTTTTAGATAAGAGGAGAGATGGATCTACATTGGCATGCATTGTTAATGTCTCCTTTCATTTTGTAACCATATATCACATACTTACTAGGTTATAATTTTAAGGAATAATTTGATTCACAGTTTTAAAGTTTGGAAAACTCAATTTTCTGTGAATGAATCTTTTAGTCCAAAGATACAGAGAATCACATGGAAAGCAACTGATGGTTTCTTGCCCTTAAATATCTACTTCCATAAACATAGAGTAAAGAATACTTGTTATATAGATTTAATCACCTCCAAAAAGCCTTTGCATCAAAAACATCATAATTTTTGCCGCTTAAGGGAGAAATCCTCCTAGTTTTTCAGGGACAATCAATCAGAACTAATGAAAAGCTCATTTTAGTAGTAGTGCAGTGTGTAATTTTATGTCAGCTTGACACAAGGTAAGGTCATTTGGGAACAGGAACTTTCTATTTAGAAAAGGCCTACATAAGATATGCCTATAGAGCAGTCTTTCATACCTTGTAATGACTGATATGAGAGGAAGACCCTACTGTGGGTAGTGCCATAGGTTATGCCATCCTTGGTTGAATAAAAAAGCAGGCTGAGTGAACCCTGAGGAGCAATGTAACTAAGGCGCCTTCTTCCCTGGCTTCTGCTTAAGTTTATAACTTAAGTTCCTGCTCTTACTTTCTTCAGTGATGGATAGAGTAAAATAAGATGAAACAACTCATTTCTTCCCCAACTTAATTTTCACCATGACATTTCATCAGAGATTTCTTAATAGAAATCATAACTAAGGCAAAAAATCCAGTAACAGGTACATGAGGTATTCATGTGATAGAATTGTCTACAAACCCCTCTTGTTCTTTCTCAAGGCACAGCTTTGATAGGAATTTGGGAGAGGTATGTGGATCAACCCTGGAACTCTGAAGTAGAAAAACATTTTTCATTCAAAACATGAGCTATGATGGGAACTTAAGTGATAAGGCCAAGATAGGTGAAAACTGTGGAGGCTTCATTTATGAAGTTCACAGGAAAATTTGAGAGTGGTTTAAAGGCTCAACTGCATATATACATACATATTTTGAATTAAACATAATGTTGTTTTGCCATTGAGTTTAAGAGTTCATCAGATTCCCATCTAATATGTTAGCATATCTATTAATGTTGCCATTGTTACATTCCTTTTTAGGCAACCATGTTGGTGATATTTGATAGGTATAGCTTTTCCCTGAAATCATAAACACACAAGTAATATTATATGGACAAAAGTTTGTATTATACATTTAGGCACACACACACACACACACACACACACACACACACACACACACTTGAAAAAAACAGCAATAAAAGCTGTGTCTTGAGAAAGAACAAGAGGGGTGTGTAGAAAGGGTTTGTGAGAGAAAAGGAAAGCGAAGAAATCTATCTGCAGCCATAGCAGCTGGGGGAAGTTCTAGCTAATGAAGAACAGAACCAATACAGGGAAATCTTTGATTTTTTGAGACAATCAATAATAATGGTCAACTAGGGTCAAGAAAGAAGTGGTGATTGTGGTGTAATTGTCTGGAATATACTTGCTCAGGGTTAGCACACATAAGCCACGGTGCAGAGATGGCAATGACTTAACCTAAGGCTGGCAGATAAGCCAGGAAATGTGTAAGAATCCATCAACCAGTAGTAGCTATGAAATATGACAGGGTCAAGGAGAGAAGATGAGAAATGGCTATTAGTAAATCTGAAGCTACACTTCTAGAATTGCACAAGAATTGAAGAGATAGAAGGAAGTTTTTTTTTTTCTTCCTTTTTTTACTTATGCATTTTATTGGATATTTTAGGTATTTACATTTCAAATGTTATCACCTTCCTAGTGTCCACTCCAACAAACCCCCCTTTCTTTCTCCTCTCTCTATGAGGGTGCTTCCCCAACTGCCAACCATCTCCTGCCGCAGCTCCCAGCATTCCCCTATGCTGCGACATGGAGCTGCCACAAGACCAAGGGGCTCACCTCCCATTCATGCCAGAGAAGGCAATTCTCTACTACACAGACAGCTGGAGCCATGGGTCTCTCCATATGTACTGGTTGGTTGGTAGTTTAATACCTGAGAACTTTGGTGGGTCTGGTTGGCTGTTATTGTTCAGCTTTCTATGGTATTGCAAACCCCATTCAGCTCCTTCAATCCTTGCCCTAACTCCTCCGTTCGGGTCCCGTTCTCAGTGCAGTGGTTGATTGCAAGCCTCCGCATCCGCATTGGTCAGGCTCTAGCAGAGCCTTTTAGGCAGCTTTTAGAAACAGGGCACCAGGCTCCTGTCAGCAAGTGCTTCTTGGCATCAGAAATAGTGTCTGGTTTTTGGTGTCTGCATGTGGGATGGATCCCTGGATGGGACAGTTTCTGAATGGTCTTTCATTCAGTCTCTGCTCCACTCTTTGTCCCTGCATTTCATTTTGACAGGAGCAATTCTGAATTAACATTTTTAGATGGATGGGTGGTCCATCCCTCAACCAGGCCCGTGCCTATCCACTGGATACGGTCTCTACAGGTTCTCTCCCCCCTTTGTTGGGTATTTCAGCTAATGTCATCCCTGTTGGGTTCTGGGAATTTCTTAGATCTCTGGCATCTTTGTCTTTTTACTTGCTACACCCAGATCCCTATCCCTCACTCCTACTCATACCCCTATTCAAATTCCTGACCCTCCGTACTTCTCTCCTCTGGCTTCTCCCACATCTGAACCTGCCCCCTTTTTCCCTCGCCTTTCTCTTTCTGATCCAGATCCCTCCCTCCCTCTACTATCCACACATTTGCCTTCCTTCTTACTGGGTTTCCTATGATCTGCAACTTGTATCGTGGATATTGCAAGCATTTTTGGTTAATAGCCACTTATCACAGAGTATATAAGAAAGCCAAAGAAAGAGTATGGGCAAAAGATACAGCATATTTGCCTCAGGGACCCAGAATTTCACAAAGGCCAGTGCTATGAAATGACTAGCAAGACAACAAATATATGTGGAGTAGAACTGACCTGAGACAACTGATTAGAAGACAAGTTATGTGTACTGTGCGTTTCTGAGCCAGAGAAATGGAATGACCCTGGCACTTTGTACCCAACATATCATGAGTCCCAGAAGTATTGCACTGAGTTTGATAGTATTAGACATTAGTTTTGATTTGAATTGATTATGTATATACACTAAGTATTCCTACTTGCAGCAAAAAAAAATGTATATAACTTTGTTTTGATTTCATGGAAGACTATCGTAGTGTGGCTTCAGACCTGTTAGTGAGACTGGAATTTTTAGAAAAGTTTTGAATTTGAAATGGGATTTGCTTTTAGATATTTTAAGAGGGTGATATTTTATAAGAGTGAAATTTTTCTTGAGTTCTTTACATATTTTGGATATTAGCCCTCTATGAGATGTACAGTTACTGAAGATTTTTTCCCAAGCTGTAGATTGCAGATTTCTCTTATTGACTATGTCCTTTGCTTTACAGAAGCTTTTCAGTTTGATGAGGTCCTATTGGTCAATTGTTGGTCTTAGATTCTGAGCACTTGGAGTTCTGTTTAGGAAATTTTCCCCTATGCCATTGAGTTACAGAATATTTCCCACTTTTCTTCTGTTAGATTCAGTGTGTTTAGTTTTATGTTGATCACTTGGACTTGGGCTTTGTGTAAGGTGACAAACATGTATCTATTTTCATTTTATTACATATCTATAGCCAATTAGACCAACCCATTTATTAAAGATGCTTTCTTTTTCCATTTTATATTTTTGGCTTCTTTGTCAAAGAGCAACTTTCCCTAAGTGTGTGGTTTTATTTTTGGGTCTCTAATTCTATTCCATTGATCAACCCATCTGTCTCTGTTCAAATACCATGCAGTTTTTATCACTATTGCTCTGTAAAAAAAGCTTGATGTCAGGGAAGGTGACTCCCTCAAAAGTTTTTTTATTGTTAAGAATTGTGTTTTTTGTTTTTCCATAAAAAATTGAGAATTACTCTTTACACGTCTTTGAAGAATTGTTCTCAAATGTGATGGGGACTGCATTGAATCTGAAAATTTCTTTTGGTAAGATAACCTGTTTTACTATGTTAATTCATAATACAATCATAGATTAGCGTTACCCCAAGATATTTTATATTATTTGGGACTATTGTGAAGATGAGGTTTCCCTATTTTCTTCCTTAGCTCATTTATAATTTCTACAAAGGAAGGCTACTGATTCGTTTGAGTTAATTTTATAGCCAGCCATTTTATTGAAGTTGTTTATCAGCTGTACCAGTTCTCGGGTTCAATTTTTGGGGTCAATTATGCATACTATCAAAAAAAAAAACCACCCAATCAAAAAATGGGGTATAAAACAGAAAAGAAAATTCACAACAAAGGAATCTTGAATATCCAAGAACCACTTAAAGAAATGTTTAAATTCCTTAGTCATCAGAAAAAATGCAAATGAAACCAACCTTGAGATTCTACCTTACAGCAATCAGAATGGTTAGGATAAAAAACTCAGGTGACAGCATATGTTGCCAAGAATATAGAGAAAAAGGAACACTCCTCCATTGCTTGAGGGCTTGCAAACTGGCAGAACCCTTCTGGAAATCAATCTGAAGTTTCCTCAGAAAACTGGAAAAAGATCTACCAAAGAGCCAGCTATACCACTCTTGGGCATATACCCAAAAGATGCCCCACCATGACTTAGGGGCATACATTATACTATGTTCATAGTGGCCTTATGTGATATCCAGCAGCTAGAAACAAGCAAGATGTCCCACAAGGGGAAAATGAATACAGAAAAGGTGGATCATTTACACAATGGAATCCTAAGAACAATGACATAATGAGTTTTGCAGGCAAATTGGTGGAATTAGAAAATATACTGAGTGAGGTAACTTAGACCCCTCCCAAAAAATGTATGTTATGTACTCTCTAATAAGCGAATATTAGCAAAAAAAAGAAAGAAAGAAAGAAAGAAAGAAAGAAAGAAAGAAAGGAAGAAAGAAAGAAAGAAAGAAAAAAGACAGAATACCCAGGGTACAATCCACAGAACTCAAGAAGGTTAAAAGTCGAAGGGCCCAAGTGAGGCAAATGAGGATGCATTAATCCCATTTGGGAGGGAGAAGACAGTAATCACAGGAGCAGTGGGAAGGAAAGACATGTGTAGGAGAGGGAAGAGGGAGGGGAAGAGGGGAACATGATTAGGTATTGCAGAGGAGAGAACAGAAATGAAGCCTTGAGGGCTAGCAGAATGAATGGAAACAGGAAACTTCAGAGAGTAGCAGGTTGGAGGACCTTGTAGAATATACCAGAGACCTGGGAGATGAGGGAATCTCAGGACTCAAAGGGGGGACCTTAGATGAAATGCCCAACAGTGGTGAGGGAATTGTAGAATCCACTTACAGTAGAAAGGCAGGACAGCAAGTGGAGGGATGGGGTTGTCATCCCACAGCCAAAATGTCTGACCCAGAATTGTTCCTGTCTAAAAGAACTGCAGGGACAAAAATTAAAAGTTAAAAAAGGAGAAGAAACTGAGGGAAAGGAGTTTCAGTGACCAACCCAAATTGGGATCCAAATCAAGGGGAGGCTCCAAGGTCTGACAATATTACTGATGCTGTGGTGTCCTTACAGACAGGAGCCCAGCCTGGCTGCCCTCTGAGAGGCCCAACAAGCAGCCAGAGGACTCAGATGCAGACACATACATCCAACCAGTGGACAGAAGCCAGGGCAACTGTAGTTGAATTAGGGAAAGCCTGGAAGAAGCTGAGGAGGGTGACCTCATAAGAAGACTAGTAATGTCAACTAACCTAGACCCTCAAGATCTTTCAGACACTGAGCCACCAACCAGGCAGCATACACCAGCTGATATGATGCCACTGACACATATACAGCAGAGGACTACCTTGTCTGGCCTCAGTGAAAGAAGCTTCACTTAACAGGTGATAGATTTGATGGCCTAGGGAGTCAGGAGGCCCTGCTTCATTGGCAGGGATAGGGGAGAGGCAGCGGCATGGGGGACATCGTCTTGGAAACTGGGGGAGGAATGGGATGAGAAACTGTCAAAGGCTGGATCTGGAGAAGGATATTGACTGGACTGTAAAAAGAAAGATTAAAGATCATTTCCTAAACACAGAGCTTAAATTTTCAGTGACTTTGGAATCTTAAAAATCAGAAAGTTTTATATTGTAATTGTGATATTCATAAGAGATTTTGGGAAAAACAAGAACCTCAACCTACCTTTGCTTTTGTCATGGTGTTTTATCACAATAATAGAAACCAAGTCTAAGACAGTTAGTTAACTGAGATGATTATAGCAGCCTTTCTCAATGAATGACTAGAGACCTATATTTATAAAGAAAATTATTCTTGCAGTAACTATCATAATCACTTCAAGCAAAAAATAACAATTGATCATTTCATTGATAATTTAATAATTTGTATACATTCATAAACGATAATTGAAATTTCAGTATTTTTTATTGGTTTTTGAATGTACTATTTAGTCTTTCTCAACACAAAATGGTGTTGCATGGGAAGCAGAAAAGGCATCTGAGAAACTCCTCTATCAGGCCCTATCCTATGGGCCTGTTTATGGGGCAATTTCTATATTGATGATTAATGTAGGAGGCTCCTGTTATTTGAAGGAAATACCAACCTTCTCAGATGGAACTCTATTGCATAAGAATTATTTTCTTCTAAGAATGTCTTGAAAAGTATGCCAATAAACTATTCCTCCATTGCTCCTGCTTCAGTCTCTGCTCTACATTTTGTCTTAAATGTATGCTTTGGCTTTCTTAAACTATGAACTGTAATGTAGATGAATAAAAAAAAGAAAAAAAACCAAACCAAAACAAAACAAAACAAAAAAAACCATTTCTTCCAAGTTGGTTGAACAGAATTTCTCACAAATAAAGAGCTAACTAAGACATGAATATTAGTGAAAATAGTCAATATAAATATTTATAAGAGAATAGATTATTATTTTATTCTTTGCTAATGTCATTTAAGAAGTCAATGAATTTAGAGCATATACACACATCCTTATATTTTCCCTCTCCAGTTCTTCCTAGACCAACATCTGTCTCCAACCTTCTCCTATTTTCTTCTTTAGCTTCTTAATTTAAAATAACCACCACGTCCAATTAATGATGTTCATATGCACATTGGTGGAAAGCTGTCCACTGGCCCATCAGCAACCCACCATAGAACTGAAGAAAACTGCCTCTCTTCAACCTGCCAATGACCTTAGATGGAGATGAGGCCGCACGAACCACTTCCTTATTTATGATATTTACTAGTTTAATGCTGTGCTTTAGTTCATGCTTTAGCAACCACAGTATGTGAGCAACTGCCCTGTCATCCCCATAAAACACAATTCCGCAACTGTTTTCCATGAACTCTGACTCATCCAATCTTTTTTCAATTTTAAAGAAGCTTTATTATTATTATTATTATTATTATTATTATTATTGTTATTATTATTATATAATTTTTTATAATCTTGTCATTATCCCTCTTCAGGTTTATCTTGCTACTGTTCCTCATCTCATACTTCCTTCCCTTCTACAAGAGGATGTCCCTACCCCCAACCAGACCTCCTTACTCCCTGGGATCTCAAGTCTCTCACTGAGGCCAGACAAGGCAGTCCTCTGCTGTACATGTGTCAGGAGCATCAAATAAGCTGTTACATGATTCCTGGTTGATGGCTCAGTGTTTGAGAAATCTTGGGGGTCTAGGTTAGTTGAGACTGCTTCATATGAGCTTACCCTCCTCCTCATTTTCTTCAAGACAGTCCCTAATTCAACTACAGGTGTCCCTGGCTCTGTCCACTGCTTGGGTGTAAGTATCTGTATCTGAATCTTTCAATTGCTTGTTGGGCCTCTTGGAGGGCAGTCATGTATGACTCCTGTCTGTAAGGACACCACAGCATAAGTAATAGTGTCAGACCTTGGAGCACCCCATGAGCTGGATCCCAATTTGGACTGATCACTGGACCTCCTTTCTTCCAGTTTCTTCCATTTTTGTGCCCTGCAGTTCTTTTAGACAGAAACAAATCTGGGTCAGAGTTTTTGACTGTGGGATAATGTCAGGAGCCATAATGGGACAAGCTAATAACTAGCAGGTGATCTTCCTGACAAGGCCTGCTTCCAATTATTATTATATAATCTGCAACAGGTTTGCTCTATATTGGCAAGGCCATAGGGGAATTCAGTATAGGAAAAATTCCTGCTATTAATATGCTTTCCCTGTTATTGTTGAACATATATAACAATCATTGCTAGCCCACCCCTTTGTATCAGATATCTGAAAATTTATAAAGATCTTGTAGTGACACAATATCACCCAATAGATGACTTCTTAATTCTAAATGATGATTATATAAGAATTCTGAAAATTATAGCAGTAATTTTTAAGCGTTTTTATAGTGGTACTGCTATTAGGTACTTTTCTGATAGTCAAAACTGCAGTGAGATCTCTGCCAGTCTCCGAAATGTCACTAGCTCATTGCTCTTAGATGGTAACCAGACTTTCTCCTTCTCAGACCACATTCTAAGAGGTTGTAAAAACAAACCAAAGAACATAAAAAGGGAACTAACAATTTATTATAGGTGCTAGGAAAGAAGATAAAATATTGAGTGGGTTCATATATACAAGACTTCACTAATAACTTAGTTATGGTTTTAAACCTTCAGTGAACCTGTGGAGCTGAGACAGGTGATGAATGTTTAGCCAGATAATTACTCCTAATGGATATGCATATAAACATTCTCTGTTGTAAACTTCTATTTCACTTCATGATTTAAATTTTTGTGTGAACTTGTGATGAACTTTTTAACACGTGATCATGTATTCTGAAAGATGTATAAGCTCAGAGGACAAAGAGATGAGAGGATGAGAGGAGATAGAAGGAACATTTTTTCCTCAGAAGTTTTTGCCTTTCCCCGCTTAGAGCAAAAATTTTTTTTTTCCATTTCCCCAATTAGGGTCTTTCCACTTTCCCCCTTAGGTAGTTTTAATAGGAAACATTTTACACCTTAGTAATAAACACTATAATCACTTTTCAAAGTTTCCATTTTCTTCCTGTGACTTTCTACTAGCAGGCTGAAAGTTAGAGCACAGAAGTTCCTTCTGAGATAATACCAAGTACTTAATCCTTTGCTGTTTTACTAAGAGATGCTAAGTGCAGTTTCTGGCCTCAGAGGAACACAGAATGCAGGTCAGCTACAGTAATATAATAACTTAGTACTTAGATAAATAAACGTTTTATTATAAAGCAACCATAAATATCTCATAAGACAAAGTCTTAACCAAAATTTTATAAGATGACGTTTTACCCTCCGCAAATGCTCTTCCTCCTCTGCTGCCTAAAGAACCTACAGGAAAGAAGACTCCCCGCCAGGGCTGCCTCACTTCAGGATGACAACCTCATCCTTCCTTTTGATTCTTTGTCTTTCTATTGTAGGTGGATTCTATAGGTAGGTAAATTCCCTGTTGGGCATTTCATCTAAGGTCCCTCCTTTGAGTCCTGAGAATCTCTCACCTCACAGGTCTCTGGTACATTCTAGAAGGTTGCTGAACTCCAACACCGCGATGTTGCCTGTTTCCATTAATTTTGCTTACCCTCAAGGCTTCACTCTGTCCCTCCAAAATATGATCATGTGCCCTGTTTCCCTCCTACTGCCCTCTCCCACACATGTCCCTTCTTTCCTCTGCCCTGTGATTGCTATTTCTCCTGCTCAATTGGGATTGAAGCATCCTCATTTGGGTCCTTTGGCTTGCTAACCTTCTTGAGTTCTCTGGATTTTATCCTGGGCATTGTGTAATTTCAGCTTATATCCACTTATTAGTGAGCACATTCCATGCATATTTTTGGGTATCTGAGTTACCTCTCTCAGGATATTTTCTAGTCCCATCCATTTGGCTGCAAAATTTATTATGCCCTCATTCTTAATAGTTAAGTAGTAATCCATTATGAAAATGAACATTTCCTGTACCCATTCTTCCATTTTGGGACATCTTGGTTGTTTCCAGATTCTGTCTATCACAAATAAGGCTGCTATGAACATAGTGCAGTACATGCCCCTGAGGCATGGTGGGGCATCTTTTGTGTATATGCCTAAGAGTAATATAGCTGGGTCATCAGGTAGATGTATTTCTAATTTTCGAAGAAACCTCCAAATTGATTTCCAGAGGGATTGTACCAGTTTGCAATCCCTCAAGCAATAGAAGAGTGTTCCTCTTTTTCTTCATTCTTGACACCATGTGCTGTCAAATCATTTTTTTTCTTAGTCACTCTGAGGAGTGTAAGATAGAAAGAATCTCAGGGTTGTTTTGATTTGAATTTCTCTGATGACTAAGGAGTTTGAACATTACTTTACTTGCTGCTGGGCCATTCAAGATTCCTGTTATGAATTCTCTGATGAAGAAACCAAACCATTCCAAGAGAAAACCAAATTCAAACACTATCTACCTATCAATCCAGCACAGGAGAGGATTCTAGATGAAAAATTTCAACAGAAGAAGGTTAACTACACCAAAGAAAAAACAAGATATTTAATCATCTCACAACAAAGCCATAAAGAGAGAATCATATGTACATAATGCCACCTACAACAAACATAACAGGAGCTAGCAATCATCTGTCTTTAATTTCACTCAATATCAACAGATTCCATTCCTCAATAAAAAGACATAAGATAACAGACTGGATATGCAAATAGGATCATCACTTTGCTGCATACAAGAAACATACCTCAATAACAAAGACAGACACTACCTCAGACTAAAAGGCTAGGAAAAAGGCTCCTAAGAAAAATGGTCCCAAGAAACAACCTGGAGTTGCCATCCTAATATCCAATAAAATAAACTTTCAACCAAAAGTTATCAAGTGTGACAGTGCATATTCCTCAAAGGGAAAATCTACCAAAAGAATGTCTCAATTCTGAACAGGATAGATTCATAAAACGAACTTTACTGAAGCTCAAAACACACATTGAACCCCACATAATAATTTTTTGAAGATTGCAACACACCACTTTCCCTGATGGACAGGTCATTGAAGCATGAACTAAATAAAGACATAGTGAAACTAATAGATGTTATGAACTAAATGAAATATATATATATATATATATATATATATATATATATATAGTTTCACCCCTAAAATGAAAGAATATACCTTCTTCTCAACACCTCCTGGTACCTTCTTCAAAACTGACCTTATAGTCAGTCACAAAACAAGTCCCAACAAACACAGAATTGAAATAATCCAACACATCCTATCAGATCACCATGGGCTAAGGCTAGACTTCAGTAACAACAAAAATACAGAAAAAGTACATACCCATGGAAAGTGAACAACTTTCTTCCAACCATAGCTTGGTCACAAATAAAAAAAAAGAAATTAAAGACTTCTGGAATTATATGAAAATGATGACACAGAATCCCCAAACTTATGAGACACAACAAAAGCAGTGCTAAGAGGAGAATTCATTACACTACGTGCCCTGGTAAAGAAATTGGAGAGATCCAAAGCTTGCAACTTAACAGGACACCTGAGAGCTCTTGAACAAAAGGAAGGATACACAACCAGGAGGAGAAACGCAGGAAATAGTCAAACTCATGGTGGAAATTAACCAAATAGAAACAAAGAGAACAATATAAAGAATCAACAAAACCAAAAGTCAGTTCTTTGATAAAAATCAACAGAATAGATGAACCCCTGGTCATCCAATCTTTAAGACTCTTTTAACAGATGTTCCCTGTACCTTTATGGAGAAGATGGGATACTGCCATCGCTGAAGGGTTGAACATCCACAGTTATTTATTGTCAATAAATTGACCAACTGTGAGTCTCTGTATAAGTGGACATCGACAGAACATAGAGGCTGGTCTGATGAGGACAAGACTTGCACTGCTGTGAATATAAGAAATATACAAAGTAGATCAATACTTGGTCTTTTTTTCCAAAAACAAAAAAGCATGTTTTCTACTAGTGCCTATGACCTCCATATATGTACTGTATATCTGGATTTTGTTTTCTTAACTGATAATTCTATGAAATTCTATGAAAATTTGCATATAATTAATCTTCATCTTTTTAAAATATTGGAAAAAACCGAAGTAAAATTTCTGCTTCAAGTCAATTATAAAGAAGATTTAACCCACTTATATAGTACTGTATGAGTATAGGTTCAGAAAAGCTCTCAGAGATAGTTTTAACCCATATTTCAATTAATTTCTCGTTTCATAATAGTCACTTAATTATTCTGCTTTAAAGCCTTTTTTCATTACAGTACAATTTATTAATTTCCTTGATGATTTAACAAGTATTTTTCAGTTTTTCATATAGTATCAAATGCCTATAAGTGTTCGCAATTTTTAATACATATTTTTCATCTACTTGGCCCTAAAATTATTTTCTTACACTTTAAAGTAGAGAATGTTTTGTGTTCATAATTTATAATGGCAATACTTTTGTATCTTTATGTGAGTGAGTGCTAGACTCTATCATGCTGGATCATTCATTAGCGCTGTTTTGATCCCTGTGATTTTTCAAGAGAGTTATTTTCAACACAGCAGGACATAATTTTCTGTCTAATTCAAACTGTTTCTTTCGGATGTCACTCTGTATATGACAGTGTTAGTGAAATGAGTGCCAGATGAGTAATGACACAAAATAGAAATGATAAAGTACAAATTATGTTATGCTTTCGAGTTGAATCTTTTCCACCTTAGAAATTCCTAAGTAATTTAAATTATGGCTATGTCCAAAACTTCATTCCAATTTAATACTTTTGATACCCTGTACAAATAATGATATTCAAAAGAATAGTTATTCTTAAAATTTTGTGTTTATGCTCCAGAAACTCAAAAGTATGTATCCTGCTTGCTAGGATTCTTTTAGTAGTGCCAGTAAATGTACATATTCTTTCATCCTAAAACCATTTTAGAGCTTGTTTAATATCATTATTTCAATATTTTCCTGTAAAAGAAAAAAACACAAATATTGCTGCTGTCTAGAGTCTTTCAGCCCATGAAATGTTTTCTAACAAGCATCACCATGTCGAATATAAGTGGATTGGCTTCAGAAGATTAGTCAATGTGCCTTTCTATTTACCTGTGAAAATTGAGGTCTTGAGTTCACATAGCTAAATGAATTTCCTTTCAAAGTATTTTTTTTCTGAGTTGCAATATCATAATGAAATTGGCTTTTGCAGAAACAAAACAGTACTTTCTGGGCTTATTTTTTGCATTTCTTTACATTCTAATAACTTAGACAGTGATCCCTTATAAGAAAAGCACATAGAAGTTACAATGTTCCTTATATATTATTCAATGACCATAGACAATAAATTCATGTTGTACTTGTGTTTTTTTTAAACAAGGCAAAACAGATACTAAAACTAATTTCAAACCTACCAATATACTTTTCTTAGCATATAACTCATAATTTAAAATCTCTGATCAGCATATTAACACTATAAAAATTAATATTTTAATATTTTAGTTATATTTTGAATTCATGTTTGGATAATTTTTAATTTTCTGCCATAAATGCCTTTATATAAACAGAATTTTATATTACATATTTTTATCTATTTTAATAGCTCTACACTTTAATAAGATACCACTTATTAATGTCTTAATAAATGATTATTATATAAGTATTTCATAAAATATAAGCTAAATCCCCTGCCTCTAAATAAAATTGAAATACTGTAGACAAAATTGATCTTTTGAAGTCAATTCCTGAGATACTTCCTAAGGAAAAAAAAGTCAATATGAATTTCTTCTAATCTTAAATCTTCCAAGAAATGGGATTCCTCTTCTCTTTACAGTAGTCCAAACATGAAATGCTCCTGGCAGGCTATGTTACTGTTTCCTGGGACAGTAGTCCCTATTTCAAGAGATTCTAGATAGTTCAGGAAATGACCTCAGATAAATAGTTCAGTAGGGATCATCTCTTGTGAGTATTTTTCTCTAGCTATTTTCCATATTCTGCTATCATGTTCTGCTTACCCTGCTGTGATTTGGACCAACCCCAACATCCCCCACCCCAACAACAAATACTAAAGCTTCTTAGACTAGGAATCAACACAGCATTTCCTCCTTTAAGTTGCTTTTCTTAGGAATTTGTTCACTGAGAAACAGAAGCTTAATTAATATTCCATATCTCTAAATAAAAATACGTTGATTCATTTCTTATTTACATAGACAGGACTACTAAAACTCAGCAAAATTTTTAAAAGGTCACGTAAGTTGTTTGTGACTAAGCCAAAGAGTTTAGCAGCCTTGCTTTCTGTTATCACATGTGTAGAAATGACAAAACACTCGCTAAGAAAAGCATGTGCTCCATGGGTTCATCCTAAGAAATGTTTACCCCTGGGCAATGCAATGCTCAGATAAATATGCAACACAATTGGGTGACACATATAAAAGATAGCATCAAAAGTACGGTAGTTGAAAGACAGAAATAGTGCTGAGAAGTCAAACACCTAATTTTTAATTGCTTTTTTATTTATTTACATTTCAAATGCTGTCCCCCTTCCCACACAGTTATCCATGTACATGTCTCTTTCTGCCAAGTAAGATGTCATTTCCCAGGGAAGCTTATTGTGAGAACAGAGCAGTTCCCAGAAAATGACAGCATGGAAATAACAAAACCTGCAATCAACTTGGGTATAAGAAAGATTTGTATGATCTCTGAAGAAAGAAATTGAAGATCTCAGAAGATGGAAAAATGCCCCATGCTCATGGATTGGCAGGATTAATATCGTAAAAATGGCCATCTTGCAATAATCAGTCTAAAGACTCAGTGTAATCCCCAACAAATTTCCAACTCAATTCTTCATAGAGATAGAAAGAGCAATTTGCAAATTCATTTGGAATAACAAAAAACTCAAGATAGCAAAAACTATCCTCAACAAAAAAAGAACTTCTGGGGGATTCATCATTCCTGACCACAAGCTGTATTACAGAGCAATAGTGATAAAAACTGTATGGTATTGGTACAGAGACAGGTAGGTAGATCAATAGAATAGAATTGAATACCCAGAAATGAACCGATAGCATTTTCAACAAATGGTGCTGGTCCAACTGGAGGTCAGCATGTAGAAGAATGAAAATCAGTCCATTGGTATCACCTTGTACAAAGCTCAAGTCTAAGTGGATCTTGGACCTCCACATCAAACCAGATAGACTGAAAACAATAGAAGAAAAAGTGGGGAAGAGTCTCAAACACCGGGGCACTGGGGAAAATTTCCTGAACAGAATACCAATAGCTTATGCTCTATGATCAACAATCTACAAATGTGAATCTCATAAAATTACAAAGCTTCTGTAAGGCAAATGACACTGTCATTCGGACAAAACAGCAACCAACAGATTGGGAAAAGATCTTTACCAATCCTACATCTGATAAAGGGCTAATATCCAAAATACACAAAGAAATCAATAAATAAGACTCCAGATAGCCAAATAACCCTATTAAAAATGGGGTACAAAGCTAAACAAGGAATTCACAGCTGAGGAATGTCGAATGGCTGAGAAGCACCTAAAGAAATGCTCAACATTCTTAGTCATCAGGGAAATGCAAATCAAAACAACCTTGAGATTCCACCTCACACTAGTCAGAATGGTAAGATCAAAAACTCAGGGGACAACAGATGCTGGCAAGGATGTGGAAGAAGAGAACAATCCTCCATTGTTGGTGGGATTGCAAGCTGCTACAACCACTCTGAAAATCAGTCTCGAGGTTCCTCAGAAAATTGGACATAGTACTTACTACCTGAGTACCCAGTTATACCTCTTTTGGGCATATACCCAAAAGATCCTCCAATATACAACAAAGACACATGCTCCACTATGCTTATAGCAGCCTTATTTATAATAGCCAGAAGCTGGAAAGAACCCAGATGCTTTTCAACAGAGGAATGGACACCGAAAATGTGGTACATCTACACAATGGATTACTACTCAGCTATTGAAAACAATGACTTCATGAAATTCATAGCAAATGGATGGAACTAGAAAATATCATCCTGAGTGAGGTAACCCAATCATAAAAAAATACACTTGGTATATACTCTCTGATAAGTGGATATTAGCCTAAAACTTGAATTACCCAAGATACAATCCACAGACCACATGCAGCTCAAGGAGAAGGATGACCATAGTGTGGATGCTTAAATCCTTCTTAGAAGGGGGAACAAAAATATTCAGAAGAGGAGATATGGAAACAAAGTTTGGAACTGAAACTGAACCAATGACCATTCAGAGTCTGCCCCATCTGCGGATCCAGCCCATACACAGCCACCAAACCCAGGCAATATTGCTGATGCCAAGAAGTACAAGCTGACAGGAGCCTGATATAACTGTCTCCTGACAGGCTCTGCCAGAGCAGGACAAATACATAGGTGGAAACTGGCAGACAATCATTAAACTGAGAAAGGGATGAGGAGTTAGAGAAAGGATTGAAGGAGCTGAAAGGATTTGAAACCCCATAAGAACAACAATATCAACCAACCAGAGGTCCCAGGATCACCATCCAAAAAGTATACATGGATAGACCTATGACTCCAGTTGTATATGTAGCAGAGGATGGCCTTGTTATGCACCAAAGAGAGGCGAAGCCCTTTTTTCTGCCAAGGCTGAACCCCCCAGTGTAGGAAATGTCAGGGCAGGGAAGCAGGAAGGGTTGGGTGGTTGGGTGGGAGAAAGGGGATAACATTTAAAATTTTAATAAAAAAATCTAATTAAAAAGAAAGTATCCTAGTAACAACACGTGTTTCCTTGTAACAGTAATAACAGCAAAAAGCGGCTGGATAGACAGGTAACAGTTACCAGGGCCTTAACATCAACCAGACTTGAAGTTTCGAAAATAAACTCTTTAATTAATTTCTAGAATAAAATATACAAACTTAGTTTTTGTCAAAAATTAACTTTTTTTCAAGTAAAAATACCTGCAAAGACCAAATATGCTTGCTGATGCAATGGTGACAGAGCTGTTACAAAGCAACCATGTGCTCTCTGACTCTTTTTAAAGCCTGCTTCAGAATACAGAATCCACACTTGGTACTGTCAACCTGGTTAATATTTTAAGGTTGATGAAATCTTAGGTCCACTGTGCATACTTACTGTTGTTAGTTAAATGTACATAGCATCAAGCTATCTTATAAGTAGCTATGTTTATTCCCAGAGCAAAACACTGCTCTGAATTCTTATTAGAAACTTTTCGCAATGAAGGGTGGCAAATGCTTGTAAAAGTGGACATACAAGATATACAAACTACATTATAATAAGGTACTCATCCCAAACCAGATATTTGTGCAATCTCCTGCAAGAGAGGAAGCGACAGCATATGAGAGAAGTAGTAAGACTATCTGGGGTGTTCTGCCTTGATTACAGAACTGTTCTTTTGCAGTAGGCATCAGAAAATAGAGACATACAACCAGCCAAAGGGACAAGAATGGGTGACTGTGTTCAGTCCTAATGTGACATGTATACCCACCCTCTCCTAATGTGACATGTATACCCACCCTCTTGTTTATTTTTTAAATGTGCATAACAATTCTAGAATCCCTATGACTTCTATTTGTCTTCAACCAAAGCACTTTTGGTAGAGCACTTTGAATTTCCTGTTATTTTTTAACAATGACTCTAAAATTATTTATAATTTTTATGTTAATTTTCTGAGGACATGAAAAATGTATGATATTTGTATGAGTAGAGCCTTAACATTTAAAATTTCCAACATTTAAATTTACATGAATGACAAAAATCATAGAATTTACTGTATTTTATTAATAATTCTTAAATGCTTAATATTTAAAATCTAAAATAATCTATAAATTTGATAATGTACATTAGGATATTTTTATGAATTTTTGGAATGTAGATTGCTTCTGGACTCTGTGGGGTTATATATTTGAATGTCTAGACCTTAGGTGGTAGATTGATTAGGAAGAAATTTGTAGGTAAGTTCTTGTTGTGGTAGGTGTAGCTTTGTTAGAAAAAGTATGTGTCTGGGAATGTGCTTGGAGATTTAAAAAGTCCATCACAGGCTCTGTGTCTCACTCTGTGTTGCCTGTCAATCAGTTCTCAGCCACTGCTCCTGTGCTATGCCTGTAGGCTTCTCTCCAAGATGTTCAAGGACTAACTTTCTGAATCTGTGATCAAGGCCTGAGTTAAATGGTTTCTTTTGCAAAAATTGCCTTGATCTTGATGTCTCTTAACAGCAATAGAACAGTAGCTAAGGTTTCCTTATGATTTGAGTAATCATGTTTATCATTCTACTGTTATGTGCTTTTCATTCAGAAGAGAAATTTAGATTAGTATGAATAAGGATTCTGAATCTTCTGTATACAAGATCTATAATTTTAAATGTGCTCTCTGACTTCTTTGTAAAATAAATGTTTTGTATTACTTATGTTGATATTAAGAACATTAAATGAAGATTATATATCTAGAGACTATGATTTTTTAGAAAGTTCTTAATAATGTATGTAATATATTTCATATTTTTAGATAGTTTCTTCTGTAAAGCAGAATTTACAATTGGATAGGACTACATTTGAATTGTTCATCTCATAAATAGGCTTACAAATTGAGATCTAACAATAAAACGTTTATATTGTTTCAAAAATGGATTTTTTTCTATACTTATTCCATTAGGATATTCTTTGAATTAGTATACCATTAATAACTTATTCTGACTCCAGGGAGCTCAGTGCAGTAGAAATATTAATCTTTTCCTGAATTTTCTTGTCATTTTCAGGCATTTATTGATCCATGTAAGATTTAAAATTATTTCAACCCACACATTCAACTCAGGATAAATCAGATGTTGGCATTCTAGTCACAATTACATTATACCATATTTTTATACTCTTTAAAAGACACAGAACATTCTACAAGGAAAGCAGTTAATAGATGCTTACCATATAGATACTTTTAACAATGCACTCAACTTTCTAAACTATTTTAAAATAGCAGATTTATTTTCTAGTAAATATTATTTGCATTTTCCAACTTGAAAATTTAACAGAAGCTTCTGATTCAAGACACAAATACAAGAATTAAACAAAAATGTTTCATTCATTTCCCTTTCTTAAAACTTTAACTTAAACATATTCATTAACACTTTTTATCTAATTCAATATATTGTTGGAAATATGAGTTTTATTAATATTATATATGAATATTAATCTGCCTTGATTCATTTTTCTCTTTTTTATTATAAATATTTACTTACATTTCAAATATTATTCCCTTTCCTGGGTTCTCTGTAAAATTAAGTATTACTACTAACATTTTGTCTTCTGTTTAATTTATTCAGATATCTTTGAGAAAATCATTATTTCCAGCTTCACTTTATTAAATTTATTCAACTCCATTGCATTTTTTGAGGAGGGTTCTGTTCTATCTCTCACCTATAATTCTGTTTTTGAGCTACAATGATTACTTCTCCATGAGGATGGCTTTGTATATTAATTTTATGTCAGTTATTGTATTGTGTCCATTAGTGCTACTTTTGTAAATTGTTGCAAAATTGGATATTTCTGGGCAGGCTGCCTTTCTATGTAATGTTTTGAAATCTTTTTCATTTTGATGAGGGATGCCATTTTTTTTCTTTTGACTCTGCTCTTATTATAGAATCTGAGACTGTATTTAGTAATAATTTATGGGCTTTTTGGGAACTATAAAATATATTTCCAAGATATTTACCACCTTCCTCAACTCCTCCCTGATATTCCCCACTCCCCTTTACGCCTAATTTCAAATTCAATTTTTCTTTTCTTTTTTTTCCCTTGTCAACTAAGTGATATCTGTGCTCTCTGCATATTCTACCATATGAGGCCAGTCCTGCAGCCTGGTCACCCTACCTGGGCTCACACTCTCATCTTATATTTTTACTTTTGTTCTTCTTTCATATATTGTTTCACTGCTGCAGTTTCCTCTTCCCCCACTCTTTCCTACCCCTCCCCCACCTCGACTCTACCCCAGATTAACTCCTCATCTAACGTCTTTAAAAAGTTAAAACTTAAAAAGTACAAGGCTTCAAGAGATATTCAACCAGCGTGCCAACATGGCCTAGCAAGATGCAATAAGCCTGGACACAAACCTCATCTCACAGCCGGATGTGGCAATGCAGTAAGAGTTAAAGTGTCCCAAGCACAGGCAAGGGACTCTCAAGAACTCTAAGCAGAAACCCATAAGATTTATGCAGAGGACCTAGCTTAGACCTATAAGATATGTGCAGAAGACCAAACCCAGTGTCTCTGTTTGTTGCTTCAGTTTTAGAGGCCTCACACTCTTAAAGAAAACAAATTATTCTTTTCAGTATTGCCTGATTTTAGTGGGTGTTCAATTGAATTTGTAGATGATTCTTGGAAGTAGAATAGTTTTCAAAATGCCAGTTTCAGAGCTTACAGAGTCTTTATTCTCTAAAATCTCTTATTTTTTCTTTCAGCGTCTTGTCTTAAACTTCTGTTTTCAAACCTTTTATTGACTCTATGTCTTTCCCATCATGCACCCCACTCTCCCTCAGCTCACTCTGCCTCTCTATCTGCCTCCTGCCTTTGAAGCCTCCCTGAAAAAAGAAAGCAAGAAATAAAAATGAATACATAAAAATTTAAAAATATAAAATACAAAACAATTTTAAAAAATATTGCTATGGAAACTGTAGTGAGTCACAATGTACCACAGAGTGTATCTTTCTGCCCAAATAGGTTTTTATGAAAACGTTCACCTCAATGAGTCATTGGTCTGCTCGAAGCATCTGGCTTCTGCTACACCATCAATACTAGATCCTCATTGAAACTTTGGCTATTCTGAATTTGCCTTATGTCATGAAAATTCTGCAGCTTTGATTCTACACAACCAGCCTCTTCACTCATCTATTACTTCATAGATGGAATAGATGTTCAGGTGGGCTAACTCCAAAACCTGGATCTGGGTCTGGGTTGTAACTGATTTGGTCAGCCCACCAGCTCTCCTGTGAAAGTGTTATCAAGGACAGCTCTCCCTCTCTGCCCAGGGAAGGAATAAGGCCAGCTCTCATTCCTGTGGCAGCCTGCAAAGGGCAGGTTCAGCTTTCCCACACTCACACCATTGGGGGCAACTCTCTTGCACCCATGTCATCAAGGCATGCTCTCTAAGCACTAGAGAGGTGGGGTCAGCTCAACCAAGTGCCACAGCTGGCAAGGGGTCAGTTAAACGTGCTTGTCTGCCACACGTTGCAAGAGGCTGATCAATCTTTCCTTCAATCATGCTTTTGGGGCCAGCTTGCCTGTGCTCATGCCACCAGGGACAGCTCTACTGTGCTGCCCATGAAAGGTGCAGGGCCAGCTCTCTCAAGCACTGCATCTGCTAAGGGTTGGGGCCAGCTTATCCTAGAAAGGGTGGTGTCAGTTGTCCTACCCTTAGGATACCAAGACCAGGGCCAGTTTTTATTGTAGATATATTCCACTTTCTTGATACATTTATTCCCATAGATTGTGTTTTGGGAAGAGCTACTATTAATGTGATATTTTTCCTACTTTTTTCTCAGTAGTTTGTAATTCATACATAGAAAAGCCATTTATATTTGTATGTTTTTTATCTTGGAATTTTAATGAGTGAGGCTTTTCTAGTTGAATCTGTAAGGTATTTTCAATTCAAAATTATATTATTTACACATAAGTATAACTTGACATCATCAGTATTTTTTACCATCTCTATCTTTGTTGTGCCTCATTGTTTTAACTAAGACTATGAGATGGTACAAGGGGGCAAGGATCTTGAGAAAGGAGGATGGAGAAAAATAGAATATATGTACAAAGAAACAGAAAGTAGATTACAGTGGGATAGAATGATACAGAGGTTGAGTGGGAGAGAGATGAGAAGGATGAAGGGGAGAGGGATAAAAATGGGTCTTAACATGCTGTAACAACGTATATTTTTAAAAAATAAAATAAAATCACTTTAGACATATGTAGAGTACAAAGAAATTATTGTTTTCATCAACCCAATGTGCTTACAGATTTCTAAATTCATCTTCACTCAAAACATGAAGTTAACATTGAGTTTTTGTTTAGAGTTTAATAATAGAACTTTTCATTAAAAAGACATTTCTGAGACCTTTAGGATTGTGTTTTACCTAATTTTCAAGTATTGCCATATTTTTAATGGAGTAATGACTGAAATTAATATTAACTCAACAACTGAGTTTGTTTTTGAAAATCTCAACATTTGGTGTGAAAGTGATGATATTTATCATCTTCTGATCAGTTAGCACTATACATATGCCTGGATACATATGCTATACATATATACAATTATTGCAGGCAGTTTAATGTTTTAATGTTTAAATTATAACTAATTTATTATATAAAAGCATTAGTAGTAACAATAATGCTGCTTTCCGATATAGGACATGGGAGTCAGAAGATTGGAACTGTGAAACAGATATTGATCAAGAGAGTTTTAGGGGCTAGAGAGATGGCTCAGCAGTTAAAAACACCGGCTGCTCTTCCAGAGGTCCTGAGTTCAATTCCCAGCAACCACAACCATCTGTTATGGGATCCAATGCCCTCACCTGGTGTGTGAAGACTGCAACAGTGCACTCAGATACATAAAATAAATATTTTTTTTAAAAGAGAGAGTTTAGGACAGTGAGAAAAGGCAGAGAAGAGCTTTCCCTCATATTGTTAAATGAAAATAGCTAATAAATGCAAATTAGAAACAAAAAGGTGAGGTCAAGTAAAAAAATACCATAAATACGAAGAGTAGGATTTATGCACAATGTGTAAAACATGAACGAAATTTTAGATTTAAAAACTAACCTGTACAAAGTGTGTGTGGGGCTTTGCCTTGATAATAAAAGTGGTCTGATTTCATTTATGGAATTAATGTGATACAAGGTATGCAAGTCAAAGATATCAGACAATAGTATATAAAGCAGAGTAGACTCAATGAAAGTGGAATCCAAAGTATGACAATTAGAACATGGAACCATACTGTGCAGCATTCTCCCTCTTGTGTATGTTTGTATAAAATATATGTATGGAATATTTGTGAAAAAAAGGAAAAATGTAGATATGAAAAATGTCAGCTTTAATGTAAATTGGGGCTGTTTTGTTAGTAGACCCCCATTTTCACTTTATCAAAACATGAAGTTTTGGGATGAAAATATGCAGAAAAGCCGGTTTGCAAATTACACTTGACTTTTCCCCCTAAATTTCAAGGATATGATTAATCTATTAATAATCAAGCATGCAAAACAGCAGTCAATCAACACAAAGACAGACAAATATGTTTAGTGCACCTAATTTTCGACTTTCATGCCATTTTAATGTGGTAGTTACATCTTTTCAAAGAAGCAGTTACATTTTTGTCATCTATGAAATTATATCTATTTTGCCTACACAATTTTTTCATGTAAATAACAGATAATTTTATTGAATACTCTGATCTAATTGCACAGACCAGTATTTTGATTTCAGGCCCCAGATACATTTACTTTTGATTCTTTCTACATTGTTTTTCAAATGTACATTTTTTGTTATTTTGGACTGGATCTATAGACATTTATGAGTATCCATGTGAATGCTGGGAATTGAACCTGGATCCTGCAAAAGAACAACAAGTGCTCTTGATCACTAAGCTCCTTCAAATACACATTTTTAACAGTTTTCATAAAAACAATGTATTATAATTAAAATAAGGTTCATTATACTTGGGTGCATAGAATAAGGCCAGCACAATTTATCAGTACTCTCTCACTTCTATACTTCTATCTACATCCAATCATTCCTTCCTCCTTAAATGAATTCCCCCACCATGGTCCCTTTCTTGTTTCCTGGATACCACATGTAGTACAAGTTATACACAAATGGCTACTGATTCAAAATAATTTTAATGGGTCAATCAACTTTCTTTCAAATGTATTAATATCATTTTTGTTGGCATTTTAATAAAATTCTACCATGAATGTGTAGTTATATTTTCATTACTCACCTAAGAGATCATGATTCATCTAGGATGCTTCCATTTTCTGATGATTGTGAACAGACTAGCAAAGAAAAACAAGTAAATTTCTGGAGATTGTACCAAGAAAAGGTAAAAATGTACATACTTTTCTTGCCTTTTGGTTCCCATAGTAAAATAAGTGAACATTACCACCCCATGCAACTCCAACACACACTAGATAAGTGTTCCTCTTATCCCAATTCCACATCAATCTTTTATTTAATAAAACATCAAAATAATATTTAAAAATTCTGACTGTGGTATGATATTAACAACAAATTTGTCAGGCGTAATTGATAAAATGTAAAGAAAAACTCTAACCTTTCCAGAATATGTTGGACTGTTGAGCAAATAAATCATGTTCAAGATCATTATAGGAAATGGAATTAGAACATTGTCAGAGTGAAAACTATGCTAAATGCCAAATTATCCTGCACACATCCCATATGAAAAAGTTAGCTCTTTGCTTTTTCTGAATGTGCTATTTAGTATTTCCAAGAATAATTCTCTCCTCTCTCTCTCTCTCTCTCTCTCTCTCTCTCTCTCTCTCTCTCTCTCTGTGTGTGTGTGTGTGTGTGCGTGCGTGCGTGTGTGTGTGTGTGTGTGTGTGTGTGTGTGTAACAGATGTGGTTGTTTGAATGATAATGGCTCCGTATACAAGAAAGGCTCATATATGTGAATATTTGATCTGTAGTTCATGAAAACCTTTGAGAAGGATTAGAAAGTGAGACCTTATTTTAATAGGCATGGCATTATTGGAAGAGGTAACTAGGAATAGTCTTTTTTATTATTGAATTTTTAATTTACATTTCAAATGTAATCTCCTTTCCCACATCCAACCACCCACAACTTCCTGCCTCCCCAAACTGAAATTTCCTTACACCGGGGGGCAGGGGTTCAGCCTTGGCAGGACCAAGAGTGTCTCCTTTCTTTGGTGCCCAACAAGGCCATCCTCTGCTACCTATGCAGCTGGAGCCATGGGTCTATCCATGTGTACTCTTTGAATGGTGATTTAGTCCCTA
Source organism: Rattus norvegicus (assembly GCF_021556685.1). Lineage (NCBI taxonomy): Eukaryota > Metazoa > Chordata > Mammalia > Rodentia > Muridae > Rattus > Rattus norvegicus. The sequence goes on along the minus strand of NC_141544.1, from coordinate 52,649,019 downwards.
AGAGCTCTGGTTAGTGAGTATTATTGTCTTTGTGGGGTTGCAAACCCCTCAGCTCCTTCAATTCTTTCTTTATCTCCTCCAATGTGGACCCCATTCTTAGTTCAATGGTTGGCTGAAAGCATTCGACTCTGTATTTGTCCTGCTCTAGCAGAGTCTCTCAGGAGACAACTGTTTCAGACTTCTGTCCGTATGCACTTCTTGGCAGCAGCAACATTGTCTGGGTTTGGTTGCATATGTATATGGGCTAGATCCCCAGGTGGGGCAGGTTCTGAATGGTCATTGCTTCAGTCTCTGCTCCAAACTTTGTCTCCATATCTCCCCCTATGAATATTTTTGTTCCCTCTTCTAAGAAGGATTGAAATCTTTCATTTTCCGCACTTTCGTCATGCTTCTTGAGCTTTATGTGGTCTGTGGATTGTATCTTGGGTTATCTGAGCTTTTGGGCTAATATTTACTCATCGGTGCGTGTATACCATGTGCATTTTATTGTGACTGGGTTACCTCACTCAGGATGATATAATCTAGTTCCATCCATTTGCCTATAAACTTCATGAAGTCATTGTTTTTAATAGCTGAGTAGTACTTGATTGTGTAAATGTACCACATTTTCTGTATTCATTCTTTTGCTGAAGGACATCTGGGTTCTTTCCAGCTTCTGGCTACTAAAAATAAGGCTGCTATGAACATAGTGGAGCATGTGTCCTTGTTTTTGTTGGAGCATCATTTGGGTATATGCTCAGGAGTAGTATAGCTGGATCCTCAGGTAGTACTATGTCCAAATTTCTGAGGAACCTCCAGAATGATTTCCACTGTGTTTATACCAGCTTGTAATCCCACCAACAATGAAGAATTGTTCCTCTTTCTCCACATTCTTGCCAGCATCTGCTATCACCTGAGTTTTTGATCTTAGCCATTTTGACTGGTGTGAGGTGGAATCTCGGGGTTGTTTTGATTTGCATTTCCCTGACGACTAAGGATGTTGAACATTTCCTTCAGTACTTCTCATCCATTCAATATTCGTCAGCTAAGAATTCCTTGTTTAGCTCTGTACCCCATTTTAATAGGGTTATTTAGCTATCTAGAGTCTTACTTCTTGAGTTTTTTGTATATTTTGGATATTACCCCTCTATTAGATGAAAGATTGCTAAAGATATTTTCCTAATCTGTTGGCTGCCATTTTTTCCTAATGATTTATCCTTTGTCTTACAGAAGCTTTGCAATTTTATGAGGTCTCATTTGTCAGTTCTTAATCTTAGAGGATAAACCATTAGAGTTCTGTTCAGGACATTTCCACAGTGCCTGTGTTCAAGGTTCTTTCCCACTTTTTCTTCTCTTAGTTTGGTTTCAAAAGTCCACTCTAAGTACAGTCACGCTCTCTCTTTTTCTGCTACCCTGTGGATAGAATGCAAGTTCTTAGTTTACTGTTCCAGCACCATGCGTATTTGCCTGCTCTCTTGCCCCATGTCATAATGGTCATAGACCTACATTCTAGAAATGTAAGCAAGCCTCAGTGTAATGCTTTCTTGCCTTTGTCACAGAGTCTCTTCACAGTTATAGAAATAGCAAAAATTAATAGAAAACTAATTCAATAGGTATCACTGTATTTAGAGAAATATCTGTGTGAATAAAATATATCTAAGCAAAATATTTAAACCTTCATTAGGAATGGAATTGCTTCATCCCCCAGAAGAACTATCTGGCATTTACTATAAAATTGGGCTAATAGACCATTTCTTCTTCACTTTCATATTTGATGTTACCATTAAAAATCTGTAAAAACAAAGAAACAATTAAAGGCAAAAGAAAGTGTGCTATCAAAATTCTTCTTATTCAAATGAAGTCAGCTTCAAACAAGTTGAAAGCTCTGTATTTATGGACCCACAAAAGTGAAACAATAATGTCAGTTACTGCTAAAATTGTGGTTTTTTCCCTCTGTGATTATGTACATGCAATTTTACTGTAAATCTATGATGTTAGTTAATAATCAGCTATTATTCTTTATCCTAGCTAATTTAGTAATAATGAAAAACAGAGACAAAGTTTATTTAACCACGCTTTATGGCAGTACCTGGGCAATTTGTTAATCGGCTTTAATCCCCAGAACTAATTTGGTGACCTCACAGCCCAAACTCCCATAATACTTGCATTTAGAGCCTTCCAGGCTTCAGTGGATCTCTCATGATCTGTGCTCTTCTTCCTCCTAATAACTCAATCTGCCTTATGCTTCTCTGTCTCTCTTCTTCTACTCAATGAGAAAGAACCTACCCTAGTCTCTATTCTACCCAGTCATTGGGTGATCAGTGTTTACTGAGAAGGCAGAGAATAAATGGAAAGCATTGTTTACACAAAATTGAGACAAACTGTTCTTGACAGAAACATTACAGTGCTACATTGTCCAGATTGGAAAAAGGTATGAGGAAAGAGAAATCAGCATTTGAGTAACACAAGAAACAGTTTGTGCACAAAAACATTATGACTATAAATACTTGTACTGGCTAGTTTTGTGTGTCAACTTGACACAAGCTGGATTATCACAGACAATGAGCCTGCACTTCTTTGCTTCATCCATCTTATCTAGTTTGGTGGCTGGTATATGTATGGGCCACATGTGGGGCAGGCTCTGAATGGGCGTTGCTTCAGCCTTTGTTCTAAACTTTGCCTCCCTATTCCCTCCCAAGGATATTCTTGTTCCCCCCGCCCTTTTTTTCTTTTTTCTTTTTTTTCTTTGTTATTGTTTTTTGTTTAATCTTGAAAAAATCAGAGAAAGGACTGAAGGAGCTTGAAGGGGCTTGAAACCCCATGTGAAAAACAATGCCAACCAAACAGAGCTTCCAGGGACTAAGCCACTACCCAAAGACTATACATGGACTGACCCTGGGCTCCAAACTCATACGTAGCAATGAATAGCCTAGTGAGAGCACCAGTGGAAGGGGAAGCCCTTGGTCCTGCCAAGACTGAACCCCCAGTAAATATGATTGTTGGGGGGAGGGCAGTAATGAGCGGAGGATGGGGAGGGGAACACCTATATAGAAGGGGAGGGGAATGGGCTAGGTGGATATTGGCCTGGAACCTGGGAAAGGGAATAACAATTGAAATGTAAATAAGAAATACCAAATTTAATGAACATGGAGAAAAACATATACCAAATTATTGATTTGTATAATTCGAAACATTCTTGTATTTCTAGTATATGTCCCACTTGATCTTCAATTAATTATTCATTCATTAAATATATTCAGTTGATTATTAATGCGATCTGAACAGGCAAGTTTAATCAAAGTAATTCTTCAACTTAGTTTTTCTCTTCTCTGCTGCCTCAGGACTGTTCCAAGTTGACATTATGTATTTAAGCAGGACACCTTATTGAGGATTTTTTGTTTCTTTTGTATGTACCACTGATGTTGGTTACAGATAGTTCTTTTTTTCTGTTTTTATAATTTTCCTGTCAGAATACCATGGGTTATTGTTGTATATCCATACAACAATGTAATAATCACCAGAGTCAAGAATAAAATATTGTAGATTTTGCTAGACAAAGATCTGTGGTGGAAGAAGCATTCCATTGAACATAATAGGAAGGCACAGGCCCGTAGGCACATGTGTGCAAGTGCGCACGCGCGCACACACACACACATACACGCACACACACATACACACACACACAAACACAAACAAAAACCACATACACAGATTATAAATATATACATATATATATATATATATATATATATATAGAGAGAGAGAGAGAGAGAGAGAGAAAGGAGAAAGTATGCTCAATATAATTTACAAATATCTTAATGTAGAAGAGGAAGAAAAAAAGTGGGGAATTAAAATGATATAACAAACTATTTAATTGCCCATTATGGAACTTAAAGATAAAATCAAGTCCCAAAACATAATTAGTAGTCACAATAATTATGAAATGAAATTGAACACATATATTTCATAGCAGTTTGCATGGTCTCTGTGTCCACCATACCTAGCACAGTGATGATTTGCTTGAGGCAAGAAGGAAATTTAATTTAACTTGACTTACTAAGCAGAATTGTATAAACTTTTACCAGATCTGACAATGGATAAAATTTTTAGACATATTTAACAACAATACAACTTTGGAGAAAAAGTTACTTGTGATCTTTATCACAATGATGCTTAAACCAGGAGTACACGGAAACTCTTGAAAGTTCATGGGTTTTTGCAAGTACCTGTGACCACTTCCATAAAAAGGGGTTCTATTTAATGAGAAACAATACTCAGAATAAAGACTGAAGGAGAAATAATATTGGATAAGCATAATAGTGTAGAAATTACACTCTATGACTGATGACCGACTCTATAGATAGCATAGATCTCCAGGAAATTAATTACATTCATTCCCAGTTTTCCGTGCAGAAACACAAACACATTTCCTCCACCAAAGAGACACACCTGTATGTTTATCATTCATGGTTTCCCAGAGTTGATCTATGAGCAAATGTATATCTTCTCTCTATCAGTGCTACCCATCTCGAATTAATACCTCCAGATATTTAAGACACTACACTGACCTTTGCTTAAATGACTAAGATCAAATAAACCTTTGGAATAGTTAGAGATGATGAATGTGGTTATTCATTAGATATTCTGCTACTCTCTCTCTCTCTCTATTATTTTTTTTTGAGATGTACATCTGTAATTTTTTTTATTAACTTAAGTATTTCTTATATACATTTCGAGTGTTAATTCCCTTTCCCGGTTGTTTCCGGGCAAACATCCCCCTCCCCCTCCCATTCCTTAGGGGTGTTCCCCTCCCAACCCTCCCCCCCATTGCCGCCCTCCCCCCATAGACTAGTTCACTGGGGGTTCAGTCTTAGCAGGACCCAGGGCTTCCCCTTCCACTGGTGCTCTTACTAGGATATTCATTGCTACCTATGAGGTCAGAGTCCAGGGTCAGTCCATGTATAGTCTTTAGGTAGTGACTTAGTCCCTGGAAGCTCTGGTTGCTTGACATTGTTGTACATATGGGGTCTCGAGTCCCTTCAAGCTCTTCCAGTTCTTTCTCTGATTCCTTCAACGGGGGTCCTATTCTCAGTTCGGTGGTTTGCTGCTGTCATTCGCCTCTGTATTTGCTGTATTCTGGCTGTGTCTCTCAGGAGCGATCTACATCCTGCTCCTGTCCGCCTGCACTTCTTTGCTTCATCCATCTTGTCTAATTGGGTGGCTGTATATGTATGAGCCACATGTGGGGCAGGCTCTGAATGGGTGTTCCTTCAGTCTCTGTTTTAATCTTTGCCTCTCTCTTCCCTGCCAAGGGTATTCTTGTGCCCCTTTTAAAGAAGGAGTGAAGCATTCACATTTTGATCATCCGTCTTGAGTTTCATTTGTTCTAGGCGTCTAGGGTATTTCAAGCATTTCGGCTAATAGCCACTTATCAATGAGTGCATACCATGTATGTCATTCTGTGATTGCGTTAGCTCACTCAGGATGATATTTTCCAGTTCCAACCATTTGCCTACGAATTTCATAAAGTCATTGTTTTTGATAGCTGAATAATATTCCATTGTGTAGACATACCACATTTTCTGTATCCATTCCTTTGTTGAACGGCATCTGGGTTCTTTCCAGCTTCTGGCTATTATAAATAAGGCTGCGATGAACAGAGTGGAGCACGTGACTTTTTTTTTTTTGTTGGGGCATCTTTTGGGTATATGCCCAAGAGAGGTATAGCTGGATCCTCAGGCAGTTCAATGTCCAATTTTCTGAGGAACCTCCAGACTGATTTCCAGAATGGTTGTACCAGTCTGCAATCCCACCAACAATGGAGGAGTGTTCCTCTTTCTCCGCATCCTCACCAGCATTTGTTGTCACCTGAGTTTTTGACCTTAGCCATTCTCACTAGTGTGAGGTGAAATCTCAGGGTTGTTTTGATTGGCATTTCCCTTATGACTAAAGATGTTGAATATTTCTTTAGGTGTTTCTCAGCCATTCGGCATTCCTCAGCTGTGAATTCTTTGTTTAGCTCTGAACCCCATTTTTTGATAGGGTTATTTGTCTCCCTGCGGTCTAACTTCTTGAGTTCTTTGTATATTTCGGATATAAGTCCTCTATCTGTTGTAGGATTGGAAAAGATCTTTTCCCAATCTGTTGGTTGCCGTTTTGTCCTAACCACAGTGTCCTTTGCCTTACAGAAGCTTTGCAGTTTTAAGAGATCCCATTTGTCGATTCTTGATCTTAGAGCATAAGACATTGGTGTTTTGTTCAGGAAATTTTTTCCAGTGCCCATGTGTTCCACATGCTTCCCTAGTTTTTCTTCTAATAGTTTGAGTGTGTCTGGTTTGATGTGGAGGTCCTTGATCCACTTGGACTTAAGCTTTGTACAGGGTGATAAGCATGGATCCATCTGCATTCTTCTATATGTTGACCTCCAGTTGAACCAGCACCATTTGCTGAAAATGCTATCTTTTTTCCAGTGGATGGTTTTGGCTCCTTTGTCAAAAATCAAGTGCCCATATGTGTGTGGGTTCAATTCTGGGTCTTCAATTCTATTCCATTGGTCTATCTGTCTGTCTCTGTACCAATACCATGCAGTTTTTATCACTATTGCTCTGTAATACTGCTTGAGTTCAGGGATAGTGATTCCCCCTAAAGTCCTTTTATTGTTGAGGATAGTTTTAGCTATCCTGGGTTTTTTGTTATTCCGGATGAATTTGCAAATTGTTCTTTCTAACTCTTTGAAGAATTGGATTGGTATTTTGATGGGGATTGGATTGAATCTGTAGATCGCTTTTGGCAAAATGGCCATTTTTACTATATTAATCCTGTCAATCTATAAGCATGGGAGATCTTTCCATCTTCTGAGGTCTTCTTCAATTTCTTTCTTCAGTGTCTTGAAGTTCTTATTGTACAAATCTTTTACTTGCTTGGTTAAAGTCACACCGAGATACTTTATATTATTTGGGTCTATTATGAAGGGTGTCGTTTCCCTAATTTCTTTTTCGGCTTGTTTCTCTTTTGTGTAGAGGAAGTCTACTGATTTATTTGAGTTAATTTTATACCCAGCCACTTTGCTGAAGTTGTTTATCAGCTTTAGTAGTTCTCTGGTGGAACTTTTGGGATCACTTAAATATACTATCATATCATCTGCAAATAGTGATATTTTGACATCTTCTTTTCCGATCTGTATCCCCTTGACCTCCTTTTGTTGTCTGATTGCTCTGGCTAGAACTTCAAGAACTATATTGAATAAGTAGGGAGAGAGTGGGCAGCCTTGTCTAGTCCCTGATTTTAGTGGGATTGCTTCAAGTTTCTCTCCATTTAGTTCAATATTAGCAACTGGTTTGCTGTATTTGACTTTTACTATGTTTAGGTATGGGCCTTGAATTCCTATTCTTTCCAGCACTTTTATCATGAAGGGGTGTTGAATTTTGTCAAATGCTTTCTCAGCATCTAATGAAATGATCATGTGGTTTTGTTCTTTAAGTTTGTTTATATAATGGATCACGTTGATGGTTTTCCGTATATTAAACCATCCCTGCATGCCTGGGATGAAGCCTACTTGATCATGGTGGATGATTGTTTTGATGTGCTCTTGGATTCGGCTTGCCAGAATTTTATTGAGTATTTTTGCGTCGATATTCATAAGGGAAATTGGTCTGAAGTTCTCTTTCTTTGTTGGGTCTTTGTGTGGTTTAGGTATAAGAGTAATTGTGGCTTCATAGAAGGAATTCGGTAGTGCTCCATCTGTTTCAATTTTGTGGAATAGTTTGGATAATATTGGTATGAGGTCTTCTATGAAGGTCTGATAGAATTCTGCACTAACCCCGTCTGGACCTGGGCTCTTTTTGGTTGGGAGACCTTTAATGACTGATTCTATTTCCTTAGGAGTTATGGGGTTGTTTAACTGGTTTATCTGTTCCTGATTTAACTTCGGTACCTGGTGTCTGTCTAGCAAATTGTCCATTTCCTGTAGATTTTCAAATTTTGTTGAATATAGGTTTTTATAGTAAGATCTGATGATTTTTTGAATATCCTCTGAATCTATAGTTATGTCTCCCTTTCCATTTCTGATTTTGTTAATTTGGACACACTCTCTGTGTCCTCTCATTAGTCTGGCTAAGGGTTTATCTATCTTGTTGATTTTCTCAAAGAACCAAATTTAGGTTCTGTTGATTCTTTCCATGGTCCTTTTTGTTTCTACTTGGTTGATTTCAGCTCTGAGTTTGATTATTTCCTGCCTTCTACTCCTCCTGGGCGTAATTGCTTCTTTTTGTTCTCGAGCTTTTAGGTGTGCTGTCAAGCTGCTGACATATGCTCTTTCCTGTTTCTTTCTGCAGGCACTCAGCGCTATGAGTTTTCCTCTTACCACACCTTTCATTGTGTCCCATAAGTTTGGGTATGTTGTACCTTCGTTTTCATTAAATTCTATAAAGTTTTTAATTTCTTTCTTTATTTCTTCCTTGACCAGGTTATCATTGAGTAGAGCATTGTTCAATTTCCACGTATATGTGGGCATTCTTACCTTATTGTTATTGAAGACCAGTTTTAGGCCGTGGTGGTCTGATAGCACGCATGGGATCATTTCTATCTTTCTGTACCTGTTGAGGCCCGTTTTTTGACCAATTATATGGTTAATTTTGGAGAAAGTACCATGAGGAGCTGAGAAGAAGGTGTATCCTTTTGCTTTAGGATGGAATGTTCTATAAATATCCGTTAAGTCCATTTGGCTCATGACTTCTCTTAGTCTGTCTACGTATCTGTTTAATTTCTGTTTCCATGATCTGTCCATTGATGAGAGTGGGGTGTTGAAATCTCCTACTATTCTTGTGTGAGGTGCAATGTGTGTTTTGAGCTTTAGTAAGTTTTCTTTTACGTATGTAGGTGCCCTTGTATTTGGGGCATAGATATTTAGGATTGAGAGTTCATCTTGGTGGATTTTCTCTTTGATGAATATGAAGTGTCCTCCCTTATCTTTTTGGATGACTTTTAGTTGAAAATTAATTTTATTTGATATTAGAATGGGTACTCCAGCTTGCTTCTTCAGACCATTAGCTTGGAAAGTTGTTTTCCAGCCTTTCACTCTCAGGTAGTGTCTGTCTTTGTCTCTGAGGTGTGTTTCCTGTAGGCAGCAGAATGCAGGGTCCTCGTTGCGTATCCAGTTTGTTAATCTATGTCTTTTTATTGGGGAGTTGAGGCCATTGATGTTGGGAGATATTAAGGAATAGTGATTATTGCTTCCTGTTATATTCATATTTGGATGTGAGGTTATGTTTGTGTGCTTTTCTTCTCTCTCTCTTTTTTTTTTTTCTTGTTGCCAAGACGATTAGTTTCTTGCTTCTGCTAGGTTATAGCTTGCCTCCTTATGTTGGGCTTTACCATTTATGATCCTTTGTAGTGCTGGATTTGTAGAAAGGTATTGTATAAATTTGGTTTTGTCATGGAATATCTTGGTTTCTCCATCTATGTTAATTGAGAGTTTTGCAGGATACAGTAACCTGGGCTGGCATTTGTGTTCTCTTAGGGTCTGTATGACATCAGTCCAGGATCTTCTGGCCTTCATGGTTTCTGGCGAAAAGTCTGGTGTGATTCTGATAGGTCTGCCTTTATATGTTACTTGACGTTTTTCCCTTACTGCTTTTAATATTCTTTCTTTATTTTGTGCTTTTGGTGTTTTGAATATTATGTGACGGGAGGTGTTTCTTTTCTGGTCCAATCTATTTGGAGTTCTGTAGGCTTCTTGTATGTCTATGGGTATCTCTTTTTTTAGGTTAGGAAAGTTTTCTTCTATGATTTTGTTGAAGATATTTACTGGTCCTTTGAGCTGGGAGTCTTCACTCTCTTCTATACCTATTATCCTTAGGTTTGATCTTCTCATTGAGTCCTGGATTTCCTGTATGTTTTGGACCAGTAGCTTTTTCCGCTTTACATTATCTTTGACAGTTATGTCAATGATTTCTATGGAATCTTCTGCTCCTGAGATTCTCTCTTCCATCTCTTGTATTCTGTTGGTGAAGCTTGTATCTACAGCTCCTTGTCTCTTCTTTGGTTTTCTATATCCAGGGTTGTTTCCATGTGTTCTTTCTTGATTGCTTCTATTTCCATTTTTAATTCCTTCAACTGTTTGATTGTGTTTTCCGGGAATTCTTTCAGGGATTTTTGTGTCTCCTCTCTATGGGCTTCTACTTGTTTCTTTATGATTTCCTGGAGTTCTTTCAGGGATTTTTGTGACTCCTCTCTATGGGCTTCTACTTGCTTATATATGATTTCCTGGAATTCTTTCAGTGTTTTTTGCGATTCCTCTCTGTAGGCTTCTACTTGTTCTCTAAGGGAGTTCTTCACGTCTTTCTTGAAGTCCTCCAGCATCATGATCAAATATGATTTTGAAACTAGATCTTGCTTTTCTGGTGTGTTTGGATATTCCAGGTTTGTTTTGATGGGAGAATTGGGCTCCAATGGTTCCATGTAGTCTTGGTTTCTGTTGCTTGGGTTCCTGCGCCTGCCTCTCGCCATCAGATTATCTCTAGTGTTACTTTGTTCTGCTATTTCTGACAGTGGCTAGACTGTCCTATAAGCCTGTGTGTCAGGAGTGCTTTAGACCTCTTTTCCTGTTTTCTTTCAGCCAGTTATGGGGACAGTGTGTTCTCCTTTCGGGTGTGTAGTTTTTCCTCTCTACATGTCTTCAGCTGTTCCTGTGGGCCTGTGTCTTGAGTTCACCAGGCAGGTCACCTGCAGCAGAAACGTTGGTCCTACCCGAGGTCCCGAGGCTCAAGTTTGCCTGCAGGGCGCTGCCCCCGAGCTCTCTGCGGTGGCAGCAACCAGGAAGATCTGTGCTGCTGTTTCCTGGAGCCTCAGTGCACCAGGGTTCCAGATGGCGTCCGTTGTTCCCCTCTGGCGTCTGAGATGTGTGCAGAGTGCAGTCTCTTCTGGTTTCCCAGGCGTGTCTGCCTCTCCGAAGGTTTAGCTCTCCCTCCCACGGGATTTGGGTGCCGAGAACTGTTTATCCAGTCTGTTTCCTTCAGGTTCCGTCGGTGTCTCAGAGGCAGCTGTCCTGCCGCTCCTGGGCCCTCCCCCACGGGAACCCAGAGGCCTTATACAGTTTCCTCTTGGGCCAGGGATGTGGGCAGGGGTGGGCAGTGTTGGTGGTCTCTTGTGCTCTGCAGCCTCAGGAGTGCCCACCTGACTAGGCGGTGAGGTCTCTTTCCCACGGGGTCTGGCTCAAGCCACAGTTTGCTCACCTTGCCCAGAACCATATTAAACCAGCTCTCAGCACTCCATATGTTATTTTGTTTATTTGGTATGGTTTAGTTTTCTTTTTTTCCCTTTCGTATTCCCAGGAGCCTTTGCTGGCTACTTTATAAATAATCACCACTCTATAAATTCTTATATCTAGGGAATGAATATTTTCTAATTCATGTGATTTGAGACATCAAATTAACTGTCAAAAATTTGGGGCTAGAGTTTTAGTACATTTCTAGTGTTTATTTAACATGAATATCCTGAGAATTTGAGTCTAGGAACTGCAAAGGTACAAACAAATGTCCATTCAAATGCACAAAGCAAAACACTTTTTCTCCTTTTCTAGGTAGGTTAGAAGACATAAACTATGCCCTTTGGCGAAGTCCTGAATCTTTAAGTTTTGTGTAACCATGACCACTCAGACTGGGACAGTTGAACAATGAAACACTACCATGAATGGAGTTATTATATGTGATATCCTACCTAACTTGTTTGAATTTAAATGCACATTTACAGCTACTAAAATTAGCTCAACTGATAACTTATCAAATTTAAAATAATTCTTTGAAACATGTCATCTGAAAGGCTAATGTTGATAGACTCTCTTTATGAATAAATATAACATCAGGACTTCAACTTCTCATTACTGAATATTGACCTTCACATGTAATTTTCATATTCTAATACTTTATCATAATCTTTTTAAAAAATCACTGAATGTAGGGTTCTCTTATGAAAGGCAATTTAATGCTACTTGTAAATTGGATATTTACTAACACTGTGTAGAAATTATTTCTCTCACAAATTCTGTCTTTAGGTGTCTAACATACTTTTGTAAATAATACTTTAAATGTTATTGTAATATTTTTCTTTCCCTTTTCTTCCTCTAGATCTTCCCAAATACTCTCCTTAATGCCCTTGCAAATTTTGAAAAGTAAAGATACATAAACTACTTTGGAATCAGCAACACATTATAAGTCATTAAACAAAAAGGATTTCCCATAAGGAACTTAGCATCTGTATATGATAGACAAGGAGCCATATTAGACTGTCCAAGTTGTAAAATTTTCAAATGATAATTTTATTTTTAAAATCATTTGCGCTATAGATTAATGACTTGGTATGATTTGAATATCAGGATTATCATTATTGATAGATTATTCTTTCTTCTTTAGAAGCTTGGATATTGTGATTTATCAGTATCTCATTCAGGAATAAAAATATCTTAATGATAGCTTTCCAAATAAAATGAAGATTAATCATTTACTACAAACTTCTGCCTGAAATTTTAGTTTTATCTCCTTAGAATGATAATGCAACTCAGACTAACTATTTTATTGTGCAATAATGCAGGCATTCATCTCCAGGTCCAGTTACACTGAACCGACAGGTAGTTATTTAGGGAGACCTTCCACAGGGAGTGATTTGAGTCCCATCTGTTTAAGAACTGGCTGCCAGTGATAGCAAAAGATAGGAAAGATCCATCATTGTAAGTGAGGGATCAATGACTGAGATCACAAGTTGAGAGAGTGTTATTTTGTATTGGGGAAAAGTCAGAATGATATTGACCCTTTCTAAGTCAAAAGGAATTGGATTTAAGGGACACAGTTCTTTCTGTGAGTTCTCCATGTACCTTGTTAAAGTCATTCAAACAGCAGTTACACGAGACACTTCAAGTCAGTATGTATCATTAAAAAGAATAAAAGTATGCCCGTCAACCACTCTTCATAGAAATAAAAAAAAAGGAAAAAAGAAGTCAGCTACATGATTCCAGTTCCTCCTTTACCCTCTGAGGTAAAAATCACAATTTTGTTGCCACAACCAGATGAGCACTGTACTTCAATAGACTATAGTAGAGTCTTGAGACCATGAACTTTTACATAAGGAATGTTCAGGAATTAGCTTCTGTGTCAACCTCCTCAAATAAATGTGATAATGAGGTAATCTGTCGCTCCTGTAATTAATTAAGAATAAGAATTGTTGCAGCATTTAGCCTTAAATCAGAATCAAACCTTCAATATTGTGTTCAACAATATAATATCAGACGCTTATCAAGTGTTTTTATATGCAGAAAGAAAAGACAATTATGAACCAAGTTCTATAAAATACCAATCTGAATATTTTACATCAAAGTGATTTCCAGTATTCAACATAACTCTTTCAGTACTGAATATTCTGAAGGCTTAAAATCAGTCTGGCTCTCTTGTCACTTCACATGCTACTACAGCTCAGACAACTACAGTGCAATGCAGTTATGAATTTTCTGTAAGTTGGCAAGGTGCAAAATATTGCATTCTTGCTAGCAGTATCAAAGCATTCCCTCTTATGATTTTATGTATACAATGTATAGTATGTCTACAACATGTCCAGTTTAGTTTAAACCAAACATCTATGTGAAATCTTCTTGATTATTGGATTACAACTAAAAATTGTAAGTGCTTCCCCTCAACTCTGGCTTAACTAGAAACCTCTCTAGAGTTCTCATTTAATTAAATATTCTAAATTGCATTCCTGGAAATCCAACTAAAATAAAGTCTAATCTTTTAAAATCTAATACAATTTAGTAGAATATAATTTTCCTGTCTAAATTTAATTTCTCTTATTTTGCTTATAATAGTGTGTTCATTGACTATAACTATCACTAATAAAAAATGGTTTGGAATATGTTAAGTTTACTGCAATTCCCAAATAAAGGATGTACAACATGAACATTTACAAATTATACTTGCAATGGAAATGGATTTAAAATTATATTTAAAACCTCTGGAATTTTGATAGTTAAAAACATTAGAAGATGCCTATTTAGATGTCAGAAGAGATCTGAATTATGACAGCAGAAATATATTTCAGGAGATGGAAATGATTCAGAAAACTTGCTGTTCTTGTAGTTACTTGAATATTTTCCTACCTGGTGGTCATAACCATCTGTAATTCCAGGTCAAAGAAATATAATACCATCTTATGGCTTATTCAGGCTTTTTGTACAAAACAGATGTGCATATGTGCAAGCAAGCTTACACAAATGCACTTTCTTTGAAAAGAAATTTAAAATAAAATAATGTAGACTCATATATATTTTAGCTATATTCACAATGACCTCCACTCAACAAACTGTTTAAATGTTTTTCATATTAAATTCTATAAATACTGCTTTGAGCATATTGCCTTATAGGCAGGCAGAAATACTAAAACTGTAGTCTAACTAATATGTCAATTTAAAAAAGAGAATAACTTAAAAACTAGAAAGTACATATTCTTAGAAAAGTTTTAAATAAGAAATGGCATGACAAAATGATGTTTAAAACATAATAGTAATATACAGAGAGTGTAGGGGCTGGAGTCAAGAATATTAAGGTTAATGATGCTCACAAATATATATATATATACATATATATATATATATATATATATATATATATATATATATATATCAAGATCCTTTATGGGAGAATGGTGTGAAGTTTTAGGGGAGAATGTCAGAGAGATTTCTGTTAATGAGCAGTAAACTTTAGGATAAGGACATGAAGAAAAGCTTTTATATAAGACTATAATGGATATTAAACTCTTTGATATAGAGTTATATGGAGCTAGAAAAGGGCAAATGTGTGTTTTGTGATAAAGAATTAATGTTAAATGAGACATAGTCTCCTATGCAGGAATTGGGCAAGAAGAGGTAGGAAACCGTAGTAAAAAGAATCCAATGATATAACATCCTTAGATATGTGCTTTGGGGAATTCACCAAGGCTATTTTCTAGGCTATAAGTAAAAATAGAAGTAAACTTTTAAAAATGCATTTACTTCAGAGTAGTAATTCACACCCTGGTAGAAGTAATCTCAAGCGAGAGCTAAGAGAGCTTACTCCTGCTCAATTCATAGTGTTACCAGAAGAAAAACAAGGGTGTCTTTACAGAATAAGGAGGAGTAGGGTTTAAAATAATAGAAACAAGCTCTGGGCAAACTTGAGGCTAGGTTTCTTCTCTCTCTCTCTCTCTCTCTCTCTCTCTCTCTCTCTCTCTCTCTCTCTCTCTCTCTCTCTCTCATATGCACTGCCCTGGCAAAAGAGGGATATAACCCATCCATTGTCTTTTCTCCACAGTTAGAGAGTATCATGACTTCCAAATCTTTTCCTCAAAATAACAAGGTTTCTATTCAAAATTCTGCTCTGCAGATGAAAAAAGAATTCTCTTTTTTAAAAAAAATCTCAGTATCCTTTAGCAATGCAAGAAGCATTTCTCATACATGTATTGATTGACACACAGCATTTATCAAATAATTTTCTCTATACAACCATTGAGGATGTAGAAAATCCACAGTTAGGATTTCAAATGCAAACAGGATTCCAGCAGTTAAAAGATCCAAAATGACATTCTGAAAGAAGGTGAGGCTTCTTCACGTTATTGCTGGGATAAAATTGTAACTCTTGACATTGTTCAAATCTCATCTAGTCATTTTCTTACCTTTCTTCAAGACATTTTTCATATATCATTGTATCTACCTCATTGACTTTCTTCATGCTCAAATATTTGAGGTATATGTTAAAATGTAAGGTTATATACATAATAAATGTCCTATAAGAAATGTATAATTTCATTTCTGAAACAGAAATATTGACATCTATCCTAAGAGAAACAAATTTAAAAATTATCCCATTTATTATTATCATTATTGACGCTGTTCAATGTTTCTAATTGTGATAATTTAAATTCTCAAAGGATTGTTGTTGAATCCTTTGTGAATTTTGGCACTATTCATCCATCACTAAGCATTTCCACTAAATTCATCAAATAATATGTATGTGTATGATCACACACACAGAGGTGTTATAGAGAAGTCAGTATAAAGTTTCCTGTAATATAAGGTTTCTAATGAATTTAATTTCCTACATATTTTTTCACCAAATCAAAATTGGTATGAAAATATTATACTACATATTTGTGTTGCATTTCTTGTTTCTAGACCACAATGATTATAACTGCAGATACATTGAAATTGCACCAGGAGTTCTAACTCAAAGGCCAGGCATTTCTCTATGTGCTTTGGAAGCTGTTTTCCTTTAATACCCACCACCCTCACTCCTCTGATGATTAAAGGGCTTGAGTCAAAGGGTGGCCAAGGCTAATATACTTAATTCTTGATCCAAGTTTCAGGTCCACAGTGAGCACTAAAAGGGTCTCCAAGTAGTAATTATACCAGGCAATTATAGAGAAGGCTCCAATTACATGATATTCGCAGGGAACATAATTTGCATCAATTAACGTCATTGTTATCAATATTTAGAATCAATTTATGTAAATTTGAACGGCGATATTTTGAAACTTGATTATGGGCCACCTACACCCTTAAAATAAATGCGTCCATCTGGGAAACAGAAATTGTTATTCACTTCCTGTCCCGTAATCTGAAAATGCCTGGCTTTTGTAAATTAATTTGTCATACATAATTCAGAAAACATTTTTTTGCTTCTGTCAGTTGTCTTTGCTGAAAACCTCCATCTTTCCCATTGCATTTCTTTCTAAGTATCATTTGTATGTCCAATATTTATTAAAAAAAAGAGGAGGAGACTGGAATGAAAAGGAAGGTAGATAGGAGGGAGAGAGATAAGCTGTGGCAGGTCAATGGAGGATGACCTAAAGATCTCGCTCTGTGCATTTACAGGTTGTTATCAATGTTCTTAAGGGATGGATGGTACCAGGCTTTGTATGTTTAAGTGGGCAATTATATCTTATCAGTTGGATCTAAATATATATATATATATATATATTCATATATACAATATATATTCATATATACATATATATGTATGTATTTTGTGTACTCATCACCTGCATTCTTTCCTATCATACTGGTGAACTTCCTCCTGCCTATGTCAACTCTCCTGCTTTTAGGTATCTCTCTCTCTCTCTCTCTTTTTTTCCTCTCTCTCCCTCCTTCCCTCCCTCCCTCCCCCTCTCCCTCTCCCTCTTCCCTCCCTCTCCCTTTCATGAATACACACATACACACACACACCCCATGTAGATTCCACTCCACATGAAAATGAGAAATATAGATTTTCAACAGTTTTGCAGCTACAGGTTTCACTGTGTCTCATGTGAAACTATGTGGTTGGATATGCTCTACCTTACTGAAATAACTGCATTTCAAGCAGGTAATTTTTATCAACTTATAGTAACTCTGTACTTATACATATGATCTTCTTTTCTATTATGATTATTTGTGTGGGTTTCACACTTTAGCATATTTTATTTTTATATGCTTTTTATTCTTTAAAAAATTCACTAATACACACAATGTAGATGAGAATGTTCACCTCACATTCTCCCTTCTACCTTCTCTTCCTTATATCCAGCAAGAATAATTTATTTCTCACACTCCTTTTCTTCCTCTCTTGCTCTTTCTCTCCTTCTCCCTTTCGCACATTTATTCTTATATTCTTTTAATAAAACCACCCACTCTTTTAGTGCTGCCTACATGCCATGACTGTGGTTCCATCCATTGGATTATAGAATGTTTGCTAGCGTTCTCATTCCCAGAGGAGAATGATGGTCTTTCTCTAAGTAGCTATGAGATGCCAATAGTTCTTCAGTGAGTTATGGGGCTCGGTGAGTTCCTCCTTCACCCATGGCTGAGTTCTGGATGGCTTGATCTAATTTAGATTTTGTTTAGATAGCAACTATTGGAATTTCATGAATTTATTGGCCATATCTTGACAAGAAGACAACATTTCACAGTGTGTTCCTTATCTGCTCCTTATGACATTCTCTCTACTTTCTTTTGCCAATGTATTAAAAATCTTAGCAAAGTATTCTTTAATATAACTGAAAGGTTGTTATTTTTGTGGTAATTCTAAATATAATTTGCTTATTTTTAAATCGAAGCTATTAAATGTGTTTTACTTTGTTCCGTATTATAGGCAAAATTTTGAGAACATTAACTATGGCAACCTCTGATTCATTATTCAACTTAATTTTATCTTCTGCTCATGAAATGGAATTACTGATTCCAAAATTTATGTTTTAACACATTTATCCATTCACACGCTCTACTTCTATACTTTTCGTTGTATGTTTCAGTTTCTTTTTGTTATTATTTCATTATTGCTTTTTACAGACTTCCAATAAAAAAGGTAAAAACAGTTGTTGTTTTGTTTGAAATAATTTTTTCATATCTTAGCATTTTTAGATCTCTTGCTCCCAAGTACAATGATTTTAACAAGATTAGCAGGCAAACTTATCTTGATATGAAATTGAGATATTTCTACTTAGACATATGTTTCCATGGAAAGTCTACCTAAGATGGACTATACCTTGTTGACTATTACAAAGAGATCAGATTTCTTTCTGTTCTTACAATATTGCTTTTGGTTTTATGATGCAATAAAAAACAGAAACTTCACATTGTAACTCAAAAGTACACACAGTCATTATTTGTCCTTCTAAAATCAATACAATTCTAAAATATGATTATATATGAATTTTCTGCCTCTGTTACCAAATCTTTTGTATATTTATGTATTTTGGAAAGATAGATTTAAATAAGCCTTCAGCTGAGGGCCAAAGTCCTTAACTAAAATGGAAGCTGGAATATGTGTTCATAAAGTAAACAATGATGATGGCAGCTACTACAGAAAAAGGCCTTTCAAAGCATGGTTTTTAAAATTATTTTATTTCTCACTCAGAGATATATTGAACACACACTTAAAGACTGATCAACCGGGTAACAGCTCAAGCTGAACAGCCCAAAGCCATACATTGTCCATTTCTCAGGGCCAGCTTATAAAGGCTAAAACCACACAAGCCTCAATGATTTCACAAGAATATGCTAGAAGTGCTGCCCAGTGGTTGGTCTTATATAATTTGACATAGTGATGAAAATGATGCCGGTCATCTGAGCCAAAGTGTGCATTCCTGCTATAACCCAGACAACTTCTTAATGGCTCATTAAGTATCTAATTAGGCATATATCCCTCTTGGATTCATGATCACAATCCCACCCAGTAGAAGTATTTTCAACATAATTATTACTCTTCATAGATATTAGAGGGATAATTGTGTTTGAGAAAAAAAGATTATAATTTAGGCATGGTGTCACTGATTTTTGTTTTGCGGAAAGTGTCTCAATATAAAGTAGTATAGAATCTGGTAATCCCACAGCTTAACTCTAGAAGGAAAGCCTGCCTGTCTGTATCCCAGGATGCCTGAATCTCTGACACAAGGGTTTGCTTGAGCCCAGCCTAGTCAGCAGAGTAAGTCCTGTCTCAAGAAAGAAATAAAAAAAATTAATGAGAGCTGGGATATGTAGTTGTTGATGTCGTCCCCCACCCAACATAGCATAGCTGTAGCCATTTTATTCCATGCAACCAGCTATTTCAGTGTTCCTGTGATATACCAGTCAATCACTGACAACAGAAAAATAACTTGACTCAGAGCAGGGTCACATTAACTATATACTCTTATATTCTATATGTTATAAGATTTCTTTCTTTTTTTCCTTCATCTTTATTAACTTGGGTATTTCTTATTTCCATTAGATTGTTATTCCCTTTCCTGGTTTCCAGGCCAACATCACCATGACCCCCCTTCTATATGGGTGTTCCCCTCCCCGTCCTCCCCCCATTACAGACCTCCCCCAACAATCCCGTTCACTGGGGGTTCAGTCTTGGCAGGACCAAGGGCTTCCCCTTCTACTGGTGCCCTTACTAGGTTATTCATTGCTACCTATGAGGTCAGAGTCCAGGGTCAGTCCATGTATAGTCTTTAGGTAGTGGCTTAGTCCCTGGAAGCTCTGGTTGCTTGGCATTGTTGTTCATATGGGGCCTCAAGCCCCTTCAAGCTCTTTCAGTCCTTTCTCTGATTCCTTCAACAGGGATCACTGAACTCAGAGTTCAGTGGTTTGCTGCTGGCATTTGCCTATGGATTTGCTGCATTCTGGCTGTGTCTCTCAGGAGAGATCTACATCCGGTTCTTGTCAGCCTGCACTTCTTTGCTTCATCCACCTTATCTAGTTTGGTGGCTGTATATGTATGGGCCACATGTGGGGCAGGCTCTGAATGGGTGTTCCTTCTGCCTCTGTTCTACACTTTGCCTCCCTATTCCGTCCCAAGTGTATTCTTGCTCCCCTTCAAAAGAAGGAGTGAAGCATCCACATTTTGGTCATCCTTCTTGAGTTTCATGTGTTCTGTGCATCTAGGGTAACTCGAACATTTGGGCTAATACCCACTTATCAATGAGTGCATACCATGTGTGTTTTTCTGTGATTGGGTTACCTCACTCAAGATGATATTTTCCAGTTCCATCCATTTGCCTATGAATTTCATAAAGGCATTGTTTTTGATAGCTGAGTAATATTCCATTGTGTGGATGTACCACATTTTCTGTCTCCATTCCTCTGTTGAAGGGCATCTGGGTTCTTTCCAGCTTCTGGCTATTATAAATAAGGCTGCTATGAACATAGTGGAGCACGTGTCTTTGTTATATGTTGGGGCATCTTTTGGTTATATGCCCAAGAGTGGTATAGCTGGGTCGTCAGGCAGTTCAATGTCCAATTTTATGAGGAACCTCCAGACTGATTTCCAGAATGGTTGTACCAGTCTACAATCCCACCAACTATGGAGGAGTTTTTCTCTTTCTCCACATCCTCACCAGCATCTGCTGTCACCTGAGTTTTTGATCTTAACCATTCTGACTGGTGTGAGGTGGAATCTCAGGGTTGTTTTGATTTGTGTTTCTCTTATGACTAAAAATGTTGAACATTTCTTTAGGTGTTTCTCAGCCATTTGGCATTCCTCAGCTGTGAATACCTTGTTTAGCTCTGAACCCCATTTTTAATAGGGTTATTTGTCTCCCTGCAGTCTAACTTCTTGAATTCTTTGTATATTTTGGATACAAGCCCTCTATCAGATGTAGGATTGGTAAAGATCTTTTCCCAATCTGTTGGTTGCCGTTTTGACCTAACAACAGTGTCTTTTGCCTTACAGAAGCTTTGCAGTTTTAACCTTAGGAAATTTTACAATTATAAGACTCATGTAGGACCTGTCGATTTGCAGGTTTTTAAATTCTTATTCAACAACAGATGTATTTTCTTTCCCTTCATTATAAATTTTAAGCTTTAGCTTAAATTTTTCATTTCCTAACAATAAATACTCGAATTTCTTCTGTACTTTCCATCTCTCTGTCCAGTTTTGTGCTGTTCTCTTTATCTTCATGACACATTAGTACAACATCTGAGGTAGTTTTTAATTTAGGTAATTTCAGGAATTGAGAGACATATCTAAAGTTGATAGTGCATACTGAAATTCCAGATTTCTTGGGTTCAGCTTTTAATAACACTCACTTTAAGAAGCATGAAACCACCTGTGTCTCCATCTACAGTGGTTTCAATGTATTTCTTTGGTATACATGGGCATCTCTTCATTGTGGCACACATGCACAGGAAATATGGTTTAACAGGAAATTTTAAAAAGATAAAAATTTTCCCATTTCCCAAATTTACTATTGGCAATTCCCAGACATTGGATATTAAATCTCTGAGATTAATCATGTTCTACACTGCAGACATTCTGTTCTTTCCATGTCTCAGGCATTTTGATATAGGCTGCTGATACAGAGTAGTGCAGGATATAATCTATTACTCAGAGCAGGTTACACTTCAATTGACAATTCCTTTTACATTGCTATCTCATTGACATCTTGTGTACTCTATTCTCTTCTAGGATTGTGGTTGTAGGACAGAATTGGTCAGGCAATTACTGTGTAATGCCATAGATCATTATATGATATCTAATACAATAAATTTATTTATTTATAGATCATTATATGACATCTAATACAATAAATCTTTTATTTAAATGTCAGTTTGAATGTTTATCAAAAAAGGCTAAAGAGATAATTGTAACATGTGACCAATAACTCTGATTAAATAAAGGAACCAACAGAGGTGTTTTAACAAAAGGAGAGAAGGGAATTAAAATAGTGGGGCAATATTGGCTATTATCATTTGAGAAACAGAAAAATTGAAGCTGGAAAACATGGTATGATATGCATTGTGAGAAGGAAGGAGAATAAATGACACAATCTAAAAGTATAACAAAAAAGATTGAACCCCCAAATATAATCAGGCCACCTGAAAACAAACCACTCCATAAGACAAAGTGAAAAGCTTCTTGACCTAATGTCAAATGTTGTTCATGTTCATGATAATGACCCATAATCTCATGTAATCAAGTGTTCTTTCATATTTGCTGTGCTGGGTTTGTACATATTCATGTTCAATTCTGGGCTAAGTATATACCACCAGCATGCTTCTCCACTACCCTTCAAAACTAGTGATGTAAACCCGTGTTCTTTTCACCAAAATTTTTCCTTGACATAAAACTGAACATTTTTCCCTATCTACTATTTGAATTTGAGCATTGGAATACATTTTTCTTTTGAATTCAGTCCTTATTTCACTACTCTTCTGATTGTGGTATTGCTGTGTATTTTGGAAGGCAGCATTTGCCTCATAGCTCATCTGAATCAACATACTAATGGCTATGACTAGATAACCCTAAATTCTATCTCACTTTGTACAGGCTAATATTATGTTTTACAGAAATGCTAGGAAGTCTTCGGAAGATGCTTATTTTTACATAGGAAATACTAAATTTTTTAAATTGTTCATGGCAAAGTTGAGTGACTGACTTCTGAACTTACAATTATAGATGTGACAGCTGATTTGAACTTATTTTCAAAAGGAGGAATCATAGGTGATGGTCCATGATTTATCAGCTTAAACAGAGCAAGTTATGGAGTAAAAAATGATTACACAATCTTTTGAAACCATAATTTGGCCTATGAAGTAACACTTACTTTTTCAAATAAAATGCTTCTGTATATAAGTTTCTAGAGTGCTAGTAGTGATGTTACTGTATAGGTAAATAAAAATGTAACAATCTGTAGCATAGATGACTTAACACTGTGCATATATGAGTGTGTGTCTGTGTGTGGGGGGTGTATATGCATTCACATAATAGAAAGCTTCTTTATGGATGTCCACATGACTCTAATGACAAGAGTATGACTTTGGTTATCTCCCTCTATCACTTTCTGCCCCACCTCGCTGACACATACAATCTCTCTCTCTCTCTCTCTCTCTCTCTCTCTCTCTCTCTCTCTCTCTCTCTCTGAACTTAAAGTCTACTATTTTGGATAAATATTCTGTCTAACAATCTCAGGGGCCACTATTCTGCCCTATATCACAATGCTAGGTTTACCAGTACTCATTAAAATGCAGAGGTTTGACATGTGTTCTGGAGATTCTAACACATATCCACAGTGTCATCATACTTACACAGTATGCATTTTAGCAATTAATCCTTAAAGTTAACACCAAATCAGCATTAACACAGTTTAAAGCTATATTGCAGGTCTTTGAACAGTCTACAATAAAAACTCACTGTTAGGTTTCCAGAAAGAATACTGAAGTGAAAGGAGTAACAGTCATCATAGATGATAGTGGGGAAGTATTACTTTATGTAGAAAAGAAAGAAAAAGAGAAAGAATAAAGAAATCAAACAAGAAAATTGAAGGAAGAACAGAAAAAAGACCTTAGAATCCCTTCTGGAGATTTAGGCTCAAGCAAGGAGTTTAAGCCACAAATATGCATGTACTTTCAGAGCCAGAAAACAAAACAATAGAACAGAAATGAGAATAACAAGAAACAATGGGAAATGCAACAATTATTATGTGACCAAAAAAGGGGAGAAGTATTCATTTTAATATATTAAGGTGAAAAAGAACACACAACTCTATATGTTTGCAAACATACCTTATGCTGAACTTAATGAGGTAGGAGGATAGACCTGGAAGTGAAAAAAATTTATCGGGTTAAAAAAGATACTTGGACAGGGTCATTTTTACAGTTTATACTTATGTCTATGCTTATGAATCCTAATTGCATTCTAAAGTCAAGACAAGCATAAGGATCTCCAAAGGGAATTAAAAATATTTCCCAATAAATCCTTTGTTGTAGCCTACTTTAATACTTACTTCTTGATATTTATAGATTATATTTACTGAATCATATTTTATATACGAATGAACATATCGCACACACCTCTGGGACAGTTCTTGAGCAATGAGTAATTATATGGTATTTCATATTTTTCCACATCAATAAACCATGTATAGTTTTCTTTCAACATTCCAGTTATTTTTAATTGTGTCTGTGTTTGTGTCTGTGTGAGGGGATGTGCGTATGAGCACAGGTGCATGTGGAAGATAGAGGAATGGTTAACCTTTGTCCTGGAGTTAAAGCAGATTGTGAGTTTCCCAAAGTAGGTGCTGGGAACCTAAATTAGTGTTCTGGAAGAACAGCAAGTGTTCTTCATTGCTGAACTGTCTTCATGAACCAAAATCCTGTGCTTTAATCCCTCCTCTCTAGTGTGCTTCGTTTGTTGTTTGTTCAATTATTTATACTGACTTCATTCTTCACATGCTATAACCTCCACTAATTCTACTATCTTTATTTCATAACTGTGGTCTGGGGATTATCTAGAAGAACAAGTGAGGGATTAAAGAGTTTTAGAAAGAATAAGGGGAATACTAGCTTCAGGAACAAGATCTAAGACAGCAGGTGCTACATTTGCACAATGTTAGTGATGGACCACTGTTCCCATCAACAGATCAGACATCAAAAACTTATGATTCTTTTTCAGTCAACACCAGGTCTCCCTACCTCCAAGTTGAAGAAATCTCACTTCTTGACTTGGTTCATCTCTCATATATCAGGGAAGGAGTTAATCTGCAATACAACTGGCTATTTAAAGTTCTTTTTGCTCTGAATGGCAATTCATTGAGTCACTGCTCTAAACTTTGCTTCCATATCCCCTCCTATGGATTTTTTTCCCCTTTTAAAAAGGAGTGGGAGCATCCACATTTTGGTCATCATTCTTCTTGATCTTCCTGTGGTCTGTGGATTGCATCTTGGATAATTCGAGCCTTTTGACTAATATCCACTTATCAGTGAATGCATACCAAGTATGTTTTTCTCTGATTGAGTTACCCCTCTCAGGATGGCCACCAAAACTAGATAAGATTGATGAAGCTAAAAAATGCAGGCTGAAAGGGACTGAATATATGTCTTCTGAGAGACACATCCAGAGCATGTCCAATAAAGAGGTCAATGTTAGTAGCAAACCACTGAACTGAGAATAGGACCCTCATGGGGGTAGTTAGAGGAAGAATTGCAAGAGTTGAAGGGGCTTGCAACTCCCTAAGAACAACAATGCCAACCAACCAGAGCTTCCAGGGACTAAACCACTACCAAAAGACTATACATGGACTGACCCGGGGCTCCAACTGCATATGTAGCAGAGAATAGCCTTTTTGGGGCACCAGTGGAAGGGGAAGCCCTTGGTTCTGCCAATGTTGGACCCACAGTGCAGGGGAATATGGGGGGCAGTAAGGGGGTTGTATTGGGGGAATAACCGTATGGGGGAGAAGGAAGGGGAGGGTAGGGGAGAGGAGGGGGACTTATGGACAGGAAACTGGAAAGGGATATACCATTTGAAATGTAAGTAAAGAAATATATCTAATATTTTTTTTAAAAAGTTCTTTTTGCTATTTTATTTTCTGTCTTTTCCTGATAAAATCTGTCTCATTCATCAAAGTTAGATGAACAATGACTGTAGTGAATTGTTCCCTTCATGACCTAGAGGAATATTTAGCATCAATCTCTATGAAATATCTTCCCTCTACAATAAGCAATTACTGATTTTGATTTCTTGGAATAATTAAGAGAAAGAATTTATCAGGTCATACCATTTCATATATATTTTAATAAATATTAAAATGTATTAAAATTATAAACACTTTTTCTTTATTCTACTATATCAATAATAAATACTACAGCTTTTAATATATTTCCAACTCTATAGGCTTGGTAAAGAGTCAGTGAGTTCTTGTCAAATAATTAAGTGTATATGTAAGAAGATTTAAGTATGAAGCTACTAAAATGTATTATAGGTGTGTGTGTATGTGTGTGTGTGTGTATGCGTATGTATGTGTGTGAGAGACTACAGATTTAATAAAGAAATTACAATATTTTACTTGCATTTATTGATTTGCATTATACCATAATAACATTTGTTTTCCTCATAATGTCAAGGGTTAAAGCCAATATTTTTAGAAAAAACATATTAAAAAGAAATAATACAACATGTTTATTTAATCAAATTTTACATAATATGTATTTCAGGGATGAAGATACAAATCCCCAGAAATAAATGCATTTTTATATGAAAGACATAGAGGGATACAGTTTTAGAGACTGATTTCAGTTAGTATAATGCATTGTAAAGGAAAAAGGGGAACAAAGGAAGGTGGGTGGAATATCAAAATCTTTACTCCTAAAACCTTCTAATCTACTTTAGCAAAAGTACTCAGGATGTCAATGTATCATATAGGAGTGTAATGTTTTAAATGCTGATACTAAAAATATATACTTATTATAAAATGACTTTGGAATTTTTCATGACAATATATTACTTTATATAAAGTAAATCACTACAGCATTCAATCTTAATTATCACTGGAATTAATGTCAAAATTTATCTTCATGATATGGTGAAATTTGTTAAACCTCCCTATAAAATATTACTTTCAATAAAACAACAACAATGAAAACTTTGTTGATTTTTACCATGATCAAGTTTTCCAGGATCTATGAAGCAGTGAGTATGTTATTTATGTATTCAGAGGGCAGTGGAAAAAGACAGTTCATTTTACTTCTTCAATTGTCACACATGGCCCATAAATGGCATTTACCATGACTGCCTGTACCACTTGAACCTAGGTGTACTCTATAAAAAAATGTTCAATACTTTATAGAAAAAAATTCTTCTCTGGCACTCTAGTGGGTCTCTTTTTCTAAAGAAATAAAAAAGGGTTTAATGTTGACAAAAACTACTGTTTTCCCTAATTAGTTGGTTCTAAATCCAAACTGCACCTATGTCTGTCCTGTCCCTTTCTATCAATTCTGAATTTAATTCACCCAAGAATGAGGTTTATTTGATTCAGTGACCAAAACCATACTCTTTCAGAGTGTATCTTGAGAGCTCATGGACATCAAACCTTCCCATACTGTAATTAGAACCACACTATCACCAATACAAGACTTAAAATATTTCTAGACTGTGCTATGAAATATCTTAGAAGTTTTTCTGAGTAGTGATGTGCTTTTAAATTGTAGCACCACTTTCCCAAGATTGAAAAAAATTTAATCAAGCAAACAAAGAAAAAAACTGTAATTCTTTTTTGGAAGTGTTTCTTGGTTTGTATAGTGATATAATGCAATGAAGATTTATTTAAAGGTCCCAATATCATAAAACTGAATGAAAATATAAAAAGTATATATATAATACATATGTGTATACATGTATTTGTATGCACATTTTGACTAATATATATATATACGTGTGTGTGTGTGTGTGTGTGTGTGTGTGTGTGTGTGTGTGTGTGTGTGTGTGTATAGACAGATAGACAGATCAGAAAAGAGAAGGTTTGCGATATGGCATCAACACAATACTACCATGCTATTCAGCATGCCAAGCATGTTTCTCGCTGCCCTGCTGTGTAAGAGCAGCTGTAGTTTCTCTTGATGCTCAGAGTCAATAACCTGCCAGGATGATGTCTTCTTTTCTTCCCTGCTGGTCCCTTGGCAAAATGCCCAGATATTTGAGTAGAGGCCTTAGCTTAAGTTTAATTCTTCTTCTGTTGACTAGTAGAAGAGGTCTTCCGCTGGGAATCAAGACCTTTAAATCTTCTCAGTTTAGAATGCAAAGGCAGGAAATAAATTCCCCTGATATATGACAACAAGTGGGAGTAAACATAAGTTCTTGAACTGCAATCCCTCTGTTACCTGGCTTCTATATACTACCTGCTAAGCAGAAGCAGTCTCATGTAATTGCTTTACAAAATGGTGACCTCTACTTTCCTGGAACTACCACAAAACAGAATCTACAATAATGCTTGACAGTGTGCTTCTCTTGCCCTATGAGAACTACAGATTCTTGAATTTAGCCTATGCTTATGTGTAAAATCTAATAATTAATATTCAGTACATAATTTCTGAGCCTAAAACAATGGGTTTTGTTTGACAATATACACTGCTCTTGCTTAGGATATGAATTTGTTCTCTGTATCCATGTCATGCAGCTTAGAATGTCATATAACTCCAGATCTAAAGAATATAATTTCCTTTTCTGGACTCTGTAGATACTTTTACTCATGCATAAATGAGCACAATACAAACACCCACACCCACACATGCCCACGCACATGCACACAAATACATACATGTAAACACACACATACATGCACACATGCACTCACACATACTTAAAAATTAAATAATTATTTTTGTTTTTAAAAATCTACTTTTACCTTGCATCAAATTAATATTTTCCCCATTTGCGAAGGAAAATATTTATTTAGAGGAAATAACATTTTTTTTAACAATTAGGTCCAAATATAAGAGAACTCAAAATTGTAAATATATATATATATGTGTATATATATATGTGTATATATATTTAATCATATATTAAAGGTATCACATACCATTACACATTGAGAGCGAGAGACTTTAATAGACTTTTATTTCAGCAATGGACAAGTCATCCAGACAAAAGTAAACAGATAAATATTTGAGCTAGCAGGTACTATAAACCAAATTCACCGAAAAGGTATTTACAGAACGTTTCTCCCAAACAGTAAATAATATATATTCTTCTCATCACTTTATGGAGCTTTCTTTGAAAAACAAGAACAACAATACCAGTCAATCAGAGTTCCCAGGGACTAAACCACCATCCAAGGATGCATATTTAACAGGAGATAGCCTTGTTGGACACCAATGGGAGGAGCCCATTGGTCCTGCCAAGCAAGGCTGGATCCACCACTATAGGGGAATGTCAGGGTGGGAGGCAGGAAGAGGTAGGTGGTTGGTAGGGAGTTGCCCTCAAAGAAGAAGGGGGGATGGGATAGGGGGTTTATGGATGGGAAACCTGAAAATGAAATAGCATTTGAAATATAAATTAAAAAATCTAATAAAAACAAATTGGAGAGATTTCATGCTCTAGAAGAAGCAAACCAAGAGGAAGAAGGCATAGTCAAACTAAGGGCACATATCAATAAAATAGAAATAAAGAGAATAATATGAAGAATCAATATAACAGTTTTTTTCAGAAAATCAACTAGTTATAAAAATTTTCATACAATCTAACTAAAAGATAGAAAGTTAACAAGATCAGAATAAAAGTTTGACAAGACAACAGACACAGAGGAACTCCAGAGAATCATAAGGACGTCTTTTAAAGTCCTGTATTTCATCAAAAGGGGAAA
Organism: Rattus norvegicus; assembly: GCF_021556685.1. Taxonomy (NCBI): domain Eukaryota; kingdom Metazoa; phylum Chordata; class Mammalia; order Rodentia; family Muridae; genus Rattus; species Rattus norvegicus. Next base: position 52,619,427 of record NC_141544.1, on the reverse strand, counting down.
ATATAAATGAAACAGGAAGGTTTATTGCAGAATTCTACCAGACTTCCAAAGAGTAGTTATTGTCTATATTTCTTGAATTATTACACAAAATAAAACAGAAGAAACATTGCCCCATACATTAATTGAGGTCACAGCCACCTTGATAACAAGACCTCATAAAGACTCAATAAAGAAAGAGAATTGCAGATTAATATTCCTTTTTAATGAAAAATTTAAATAAAGTACCTGAACACTGAATTATGGAGCACATGGAAAACCTGATCCACCATAATCAAGTAGGTTTTATCCCAAAGATGCAGAGATGCTTCAATATTCAAAATTTCTGTAAATGTAATCCAACACATAACAAGCAGAAAGAAAGCCATACATACACATGATCATTTCATTATATGCAGGAAAGGCCATTAGCAAAATCCATGGCTCCTTCATGAAAAAAGCCTTGGAGTAGTCAGGGATACAAGAGACAAACCAAAACATAATAAAGGCAATTTACAGGAAGCCAATAGCCAACCTCAAGTTCAATGTAAAGAAACTCAAAAGAATTTCCTAAAGACAGGAATTTGAGGCCATTCACTCTCCATATTTATTCAATACAGTATTTCAAGTTTTGGCTAGAGCAATAAAATGACTTGAATATGTGAAGGGATCAAAACTGGAAAGGAAGAAGTCAATATATCCATATTTGTGGCAGAGATGATAGTACATATCAGTCACCCTAAAAATTCCACCAGGGAACTCCTACAGCTGATAAACACTTTCACCAAAGTGTATACAAGATTGATTTAAAAAAAAAAACAAACTAAGTAGCTCTCCTATACACAAATGACAAATGGATGAAGAAAAAAATCAGGAACCCTTTTCATAATAGTCTCAAATAGTATAAAATATCATGGGGTAAATATAACCAAGCAAGTGAAGGACTTTTATGGTTAAACCTTCAAGTCCTTAAAAAAAGAAACTGAAGAAGATATCAGAAATAGAAAGATTATTCTATGCATATGAACTGGTAGGGTTAATGTAGTAAAAATAGCCATTATATCAAAATCCCAACACATTTTTTTCCAGACCTTGAAAGGATAATTCTCAACTTCATAGCTAAAAACAAAACAAAACAAGCCAATAAGCAAACAATATAACAAAAAAGAAATAAAACCAAGACAAAACAAATGGATAGCCATAAAATTCTATATAATACAGGAAATGCCGGAGCTATCACTACCCCTGGTTTCTAGTTGTACCACAGAACTCTAGTGAGAAAAACCAAATAGTAGTGACAGAGAAGTTGATTAATAGAACTGAATTGAAGACCAAAGCATAAATTTTAACATATGTGAGCACCTGATATTTGATAAGGAAACCAGAAAAACACATTGAAAAAAGACATTATCTTCAACAGATAGACTGGACAAACTGGTTGTCTCTATGTAGAGTAATGCACACTGATCTCTACATGGATAAACCATCAACATAAAACCAAATACACTGAACCAAGTTGAAGAGAAATTGAGAAATAACCTTCAATACATTGTCACGGGAAATAACATTCTGAGTAGAACAGAGATAATACAGACACAAAGATGAACAATTAATAAATGAGACTTCATGAAGCTGAAAAACTTTCTGTATGAGAAAAGACAACGTTAACTGACAACAAATAGAACAGAATAGATTTTTACCAAGTCTACATCCAATAGAGGCTTAGTATTCAAAATATATAACGAATTCATAAACTAGATTTTAAAAAGACTACAAATAATTTAAGTAAAAAATAGGGCACCTGTCTACATAAATATTCCCAACTGAAAAATCTCAAATGGCAGAGAAACACATAGTTCTTAGCCAGGTTTACAGCACTAGAAGAGCACACCTAAAAAAATAACAAAAAAGCAGTTGGTTATCCCCACAATGGTCATGCCACTACAGGACATCTTGCCATTCAGGTTGTTATTATACTTCACCTGGTTAACAACAGGCTACGATAATGTTGCCTTTTCATCTCCCATCTTAAATCACATTCACCATTACTCATTTTTCTTGGTAATTTATAAAAACAAAGTATGTGGTAAGAAATTATGTTTTTAGATAAGGGTATATTTTTTTAAAACTCAAAATGCTACTTGTAGATACATGTAAGAACATATAGGCTAGTCTCAGCATCATTGGTTTCTTTGACATTGGGTTGTTCACCAATGTCAGCTTCTACCTCCCTCATTAAGATTTAAATAAAGTCTTATTTTATTCTTTTCTTATACATTACAACCCAACCAGTTTTGTCTCTCTTTGCTCCTCCCAGTTTCCTACTGCCATCTTCCCTCTCACCGTATTCTACTCATCCTCTATTTTCCTTCCAAAAAGAGCAAGCCTCCCAGGGATGTTGACTAAGTTTAGCATAGTATTGTTCAAATACAAATAGAAATAATAAATAAATATATGTTTCACGTCCTTATTTGTCAAAGAGGTATGAATCAAAACAAATTTAAGACCCCATTTTACACCTGCCATAATGGCTACTATCAATAACACAAGTGACAGATCATGTTGGAGAGAATATGGAGTAGTGAAACGTTCCTCATTTCTGGTGGGCATGCAAACTTGTTCATCTAGTTTGGAAATCAATTTGATAGTTCCTCAAAGCTTAGAACCTGTCTTCTTCAAGTCCCAACTCTACCAAACTTGACCATATACCTCCAAATACTTCATTCTTCCACAAAACACTTCCTCAACCATGTATGTTGTGGCTTTATTCTTAATGGCCAAAAACTGGTTACAACCAACTTACCCTCAATAGCAGAATGGAAAAAGAATTTAGGGTGCATTTAGACAATGGAATGTTATTCAGCTATCTAAAAGTGAGGAAGACTTCCATTGCTTGTGGGAGTGTAACCTTATTACACTCTGGTCATAAGTTGGGGGTTTCTCAGAAAATTGGGAATACATCTACCTCATGACCCAATTCAAAAGTTGTTCCATTGTACCACAGGACACTTTCTCAACTATGTTCACAGCAGCTTTATTTATAATAGGCAGAAACTGGAAGCAACCAAAGAATGAATGAAGAAAATGTGGTGAATGTACACAATGAAATATTACACAGCTATTTAAAACAAAGGTGTCATGAAATTTGCAGGCAAATGGATGGAACCAGAAAATATTCTGAGTAAAGCAACACAGACTGAAGAGGACAAGCATGGTATGTATTCACTCATAAGTGGATAGTAGTCAAAATGTACAGAATACCCATGATATAACTCACAGACAATAAGACACAAAAAAGACAGAAGAAACAAGGTAGAATGTTTCAATTCCACATAGAAGTGAAACCAAATAATCACAGGAGGTAGAGCAAGGGAGGAATCTGGGTGGGAGACAAGAGAAGGAGGAGAAACAGAGGCAGGATTAAATATGTGTGATAATGCGAAAAAGCTCAGAGTACAAGAAGAATCAATGAAAATATGCAGCTGTCTGAGGTGGGGTTGGGGATAACTTCTAAAAAGTCCCAGAGACTTGTGATGTGAGAGACTTCTACTATTCAATGGGGATGATCTTAGCAGAAATGCTCAACAGTGGGAAGATGGAGCCTGAAGACACCAGTTCTATTTGATAGACAAGGTCTCCAGTGGAGGGATGTTGTCATCAAAACACCTTCAAAATTTTTGACCCAAAATTGTTCCTGTCTAAAAAAAACTGCAAGGACAAAAATGGAGCATAGACTGACGGAAAGGCTATCAAGTGAAACCAAACTTAGTATCTGTTCAAAGGGCGGGCAACAAACACTGACACGGTTACTGAGGCTATATGCTCTATCATCAGCTTACTGAAACAGATGCAGAAACTTAAAAGCAACCATTGGATTGAGATCAGGACCCATATGGAAGTGCTATGTGAAAGATTTAAGGAGCTGAAGGGGTTGGCAACCTGATAGAAAGACCAACAGTGCCAACCAACCAGGACCCTGGGAACACTCAGAGTCTAAGCCACCAATCAAAGAGCACACATGATCTTGGTCTGAACCACTGCCACCCCAACACATTTCAGCAGAGGATGGCATTCTCTGGCCTCAGTGGGAGAGGATGTTCCTAATCCTGTAGAGACTTGATGCCCCAGGCAAGGAAGATGCCTGGTAGAGGGGTTAAAGTTGGGAGCACCCTCTCAAAAGCAAAAAATGGGGATGAGGACGAGGCGAAGAACTCTAGGAGGTGGGACTGGGAAGGGGAAATGTTTGGGCTATAAATAAATAAAATAATTGTTTAAAAATTAATTTTAAAATGGCATGAAATTTGCAAGCAAATAGATGAAACTAGAAAAAAGAATCATACTGAGTGAAGTAACTCATTTGGATGGTGGTATGGAAAACCAGTCTGGGGGAAACTTTTTGAAATCAATGAAGGTGACCCTAATGAGATCTCATAATAATGAAGTATAAGAAGCCTTACCTGAAATGTCTTGCAGCCAGGCAAGACTTCTAGTAGAGGGACTGGGTTGCATTAAATTTATTTGTTGGCCAAGAGGATCCAGCAATCAAATCACTCAGGTTGATTCTAAAAATAAAGGTTGCTTTCTACAAACTGATAGTCTTTCCCTAATGCCAAGAAAATGGGGCACATAACTTGGAAATAGCTAATGTCTGATTTAACTTTAAGCCCACTCCACAAGATGAATCCTATATCTTATAGTTCTTGGGAAACCAAGAATCAAAGACTACATAGCCCAGAGCCCGAAGGTAAAACTGAACAAAATTGGTCTAAAAATTAATAAAAGATTCCTAATGATATTCTGAAACAGTTGTAGTTCAGAACCTTAGGCCTTATTCAGTCATCATCATCAAGGCTTTTTCTGGCAGTATTTGAGAACAGATGCTGAGATAGGCTTTCACATATTATTCATAGAGTCTACATTCCAATTAAAAGTCCCCTCTTTCATAGTTCATGGAATCCTACAGGAGAGGAGGCAGAAAATAATTGTAAAAGTAAGGAGAAGTGGAGTACAGCAGAAGAATTTGGCCTTCTCAACCAACTAAACAAGGTACATATGAACTCATAAAGACCGAAGCAGCAAGAACAAGACCCATATGGGTCTATACCAGTCCTCTACTACATATGTTATAGTATTAGTACTATAGTCTAGTACTATAGTCTAGTACTATAGTATAGTACTATTAGTCTAGTAATTTTATGAGACTCTTGACTATGAGAAATGATGGATCTTTTATTGTTTTGTGTGTTCTTGGTATCCTTTTCTTCCTGTTGGATTTGCATGTAAAATTTTGATACTCAAGTTTTTCCTCTGTATTATTATTTTTTATGTTTGTTTGTAGTCTCTTAGAAACCTCTTCTTTTCTTCTGAGATACCAAAATTGATAGAATATGGAGTCCACACTCCATAGGAGGAAGACTGGAGGAATAGAGAGAACTATAATCAGGGTGTAATGTATGAGAAAAGAGTCTACTTACAATAAAAATAATAAAAATTTACTCACTTTAAAAGGCATGGCTGCTTCTTCCAAAGACTCAAGGGGAGCTGACCATTTGTGTTTGTTACTCTTCATTTTTACATTAGTAGCAGCAGCAGTATGTATTACTTGATTCATAATATGCTGTGAAATATATCCTGGGAGGTCAGTAACAGATGGCATTATCAATGAGCTGAATCACCCTGTCTACTGGGATATTTTATGCAGTTCTTTCAATAAATACTCATAGATTGAAGAAGATATGTGATTAAATGACTTTCATGTTTGTAGAAAAAATAAATGTTAAACAAGAAAGTCTCATGTCATAGAACAATTACTCCAAAGTCTAGCTAGAATTTCTTATATGTGTTTAGGGATTTGGTAATGTTAGAAACTTAGAAAGTAATCAGAAGCTTCGGGAAAACTTATGACTTGATATGTAGTGTCTCATATAGGCTCATAAGTTGAATTCTTAGTACTTGGTGTTTGTATAATTTTGATGATTCTATAAACATGATGAAGTAAGTTTGAGATAGAAAGTGTAGGTCACCAGGGCATTTTTTGGAAGGCCATGGTCTGCCCTTCTTTGCTTTATACATTCTGTTCATAAACATATGAAGAACTCTATCCCATTCACTGCAATAATGTTATGCACAAATTCATTAGATCAAATTACCATTGATTTATCTAAAACTATAAACTAGCTAGGCACTTTCTCACTTGGGCTATTATTGGCAAATATTTGGCCAGAAATATGATAGTTTTTAAACTATACAATATATTATAAGTTATATTTACTTTTTAATGATGAAAAACTAATGTTTTTGTAAATTTTAAAGAATTTTGTAGCACAAAACTAGCTTTATGAAATGAAATACATATAAATATGAATTTGTAAATATATATAATATAATTTAAAAGATATATGGAAAGTAGAATTATATAAAAACATTGTGGGATGTGTATTTAATATAAATGAGTGTATTCAGATATAGTAGAGCAAGAAAAGGCATCATTCTAAAGTCTCAACTGATACCTACACCAATCTACATGGAAACCAAATGGAGCTATCAACTCTCACTTGTTCCTTAGTTATAAGTAGCAGGTTACATATTTCTCTCCCATTCGTGGTAGAAAGTTGACTTGTTTGATCTTGTGTAGACCTTGTGTAGGCACGACAGCCTCTATGAGTTATGAGTGTAATATCCTGGTTTGTTCAAAAAACATTGCTTTATCTCTGGCTTTCTTGGCTTTTATGTTTCTTCTCCTATTTCTTCTATGATGCTCTCTCACCTCTGCAAAAGTGATGTGATATAAATGTTACATCTATTGCTGAGAACCCCGCAGAGACTTATTCTCCTTACTTTAACCAGATCTAAGTCTCTTTGATAACCAATATCCAATGCACATTAAGAGGCCTGTGATTTGCACTAATGTATATGTATAGAGATGCTTATTTAGAGGTCAATTTTATTTTATGTCTATTTAGCAAAATAATGGTAGTAGGTTCATTCTGGGGTCTCTACAATCCCAGTCATGGATTTTACATAAAAATTACATTAACAGATTTGTGGCTCCTTGAATAGATTGGGTCTTTCTTAAACCCAGGTATGGACAGAAGATTTTCTTGTCTTTTTAGGTCACATGTTAATATAACTTGTGGTACACAAGTAAGAGCATTAGCAATGGCCTGTGATGTTTCAGTGGTCTCTGGGAACTGCCTGTTGAACAACACAAAGGAAGATATTAAATATCTGACATTGGTAATTTTCTGTAATAACCAATGGGTTCTAAGTGAGTCTTTGATCCTCCTTTTGGGTGAAACTACTTAAAAATTTTATACATATACTTATTGAGCTATTAAAGGTAATTGTTTTCATATGGCTTCTTCAAATATTTTTAATGTTATCTATACTCTCCCTATTTCCTCATGCATAAAACTCAGAACAAAAGCCTTGAACAAATACTTTCTGATAAATAATAGAGTCTTAAATTGAAAGGAGATAGAATTAATCTTAAAATATCAAGATTCATATCAAGTATCGAAAACTAAATAATAAAATTTTCTTTAAGAAAATAATGAGGAAAAACCTTGAAATATACTAATTTTGAAACTAATCTGTGTTGTAATTTTCTGAGAAAAGATTTCAAAATATGAAGAGCTTTTGAGAAATGAACAACAATCTATCTCTATTGTATGTCATTGGCATTTATGAGAAAGTGGCTCATAAATAAATAAAATGCAATGGCTGAATGTGCATTAGAGAGAGAGAGCACGCGCGCACGAGAGAGAGAGAGAGAGAGACAGAGACAGAGACAGAGACAGAGAGAGACAGAGACAGAGACAGAGAGAGACAGAGAGTAGATAGATAGATCAAAGATGAAATAACTTACTTCCTTTAATATATCAGAGATCTCATCTATACAAATATGCATATCATTCACACTTCATCAAAGCAACTACTCTTGACAACAGATGGAGAGCACTAAAGAAAATTACGACCGAGTTGTAGAGTTCTCAAGCACAGTCTGAGTGGATATATCAACAAAGCAATCTGGCATATATATTGCAGAAACAGAAGATGGAAAACTGTACAGAGCAGAGGATTGGCACTCTGCTTGGAAATTGTGTCTTAGAGGAATGTCAGAAGCTACTGTCATGAAGTCTCACCCACATGGCTGCCCAAACATGACTTGATTCAGAACCACACAAATTGACATGTCTAAATCGATGGAGAAAAGCAAAGAGACATCACCTCTACACAAAGAACATGACTCAATTAAAGAATGTTATAATTGAGAGAAAGAAATTTCCTCAAGAGGAGTGCAACAATTGGTTATTTAATACCAAATTATCGGCCCTGAAAACAAGCAAAAAAGTAATCTTATATTGACTGAGCTAGACACACTTAGAAATATTATATATTATCATATGTATTATAAATTATAAAATATTATATAATACACAGTTTCTTATAATATAATGGTAAGTATTTAAATATGTATAAATAAATATATTTTATATTTAGATTATCAACTTATTAAAAATAAATGAATATCATATATTATATACATATATTTATTGTGTGTGTATGTGTGCATTTAAGGATAAGTAATGTAAATAGTAATGTATTTGAAAGACACCAGGAAGGCATATACAGAGGAGAATGGAGGGAGGAAAAAGGAATGTAAATAATATAACTATCATAATATCAAGAATAAAAGATCAATATGAAGATTTGAGAGGTAACAATTTGATATATTTATCTCAGCCAATCCTTTACAGTGTGCTATATATAGTTTATCACTTCTCAACCTTTAAAAAGGTTCATATATCATGCACCATCAGGAGCTTGTTAGATTTAACTTTAACTGTCATAGGAAGATAATTCTGAAATAAAATATAACAATAGGCAAGGAGCCACCTATAATTCACAATAAATGAAGCACATTAGTAATAGGATGAATGTACTCTTTTTGACCTTAAATGTTTCCTAATAACTTGACGTTTAATATATGTGAAAGAATTAGAGAAAAGTTTCCCTAATATGACCATATATTACATTTCTGGTCAAAAAAGATTTTTGATATATTGTAAAATACAATAATATATTGTAATATACATCAGTAATCACATTTACTAATTTCTATTTAGTTTACATTAAAAGCACTAAAATTGCTCTGCTAATTGTTTGAATCATAGTAGGGAAACTAAATGTTTTTTTACTATATAATATGATAATATTTATTGAATATCAAAAAACAATGCATGTTTAAATACACTTGCTATCAGGTCTCCCAGGAAAACATTGCACACCTTTAAAATAGTGATCTAATCTACTATTTGCATGCACTTATTTCTGATACTCAGCAAAGCCATCAAAAAAATGAGATCTCAGCAACAGTGTATGCCTGTGAAGGACACAGCAGCAAGAAGACTTAAAATAGCTAGTTTGAGGTGTGTTTTACAGGCTTGACCTACATGGCCCCTTACTGCTATGAATGCTGGCACTTAGGACTTTTACTTTCATCACTTGATAAAAGCAACCTGCAAAGTAAATCCCTAATTCAACTCTCCCTGAACAACATAATGGCACATATTGTCTCATAACTAAACCAAAGTGAGTTGAGTGGATAGAGGTAACTGTTTGGTCCTTATGCATCAAAGTATTTGCCACATGTGACACAGCCAGTCTAAGAATTGATTACTCTATTAATAACCCTTCATATCCTATAGCTTACAGATATATAGCATAGATCCTTCCTCCATCAATCTCTACTGCTTCTTTTGTGAATATTGTCTCATTGTTCTAGGAATCTTCACTTGCAAATGACTTTCTTTTGTTTATGGATGCAATGGAATATGAGTATCTAATCGTCCTCTTACAAAAAAAAGCCACTATACTATGTATTACTCTAATATGTCTCCATGGTATTTAAGTACAAGATACCCTGAGACATATTTAGCACAAATGTTTGATATGCATTGGAATTAGGATCCAGACATTGTTTTGTGCCAAGGATTATCTGATGGGAATAAGATACTTGCAATGTCATTCTTGTAGGCTACCTACAATTTCCCTGTGCTCTCGCCTGTTCGTAGATGAATGGAGAAAGATTTTCTTGATATTTGAGTATATGATAAAACCCAATGAAAGATTCAGAAAGCAGTTTGTCAAAGATGGTATTTTCTCATGTATATTCTCTGCTCTTCTGTATTTAAACTATCATCACATTCATCTGTGTCTTTGTCTCCTCCATATCAAACCTGATCAATGTCTAAGATGATTTCAGGTAATTTTTATAAAAAAAAATCATGTGTTTTCTATAGTAGTCACTTTTCTACATGTAATATGAAAGTGAAAAACAGAGGAAATTCTAGGAAAAAATAAATGTAAGAAATTAGAATTAAGCAACATGAAGTTAACAAAGGAATAAAACGTGTGAGAGTCAATTATCCTTTATATAGAGGAGCAAAAGACCCATAGAAATTGGGAAATATTAAAGCACAAGCTCCTCATAGCTTATAGTATATACTATAAACTTCATAAAACAGGAAAATATTTAATTTTTAATATATTTTGTGGGAAAATTAACGGTGTCATTTGATTGAAAAAAGCCAATAATATTTTATAATAGTGCTGCTACATTAAGATGCTATGAATTTAAAGTTACATCTCATAACTTTTACTGTTCTTAATCTTCCATGTTGCTGGTTTCAGCACATCTATTTCTTTCTTTTCTTTTTTTTATCATAATGATTTTTTTCCTTTTATTAGACTTTTTATTTACATTTCAAATGTGCTTCCCTTTCCCAGTTTCCTTGACATAAGCCCACTATCCCATCCACCCCCATCCCATCCTCCTCTCCTTCTATATAAGTGTACCCCTCCTCATCAACTCCCCTTTCCCAACCTCCCTTGACATTTCCTCTACACTAGGAGTCCAACATTGGCAGCACCAAGGGTTCTTCTTCCTTCGGTGCCCAGCAAGGCCATCCTCTGCTGCATATGCAGTTGGAGCCCAGGGTCAGTCCATGTATAGCCTTTGGGTAGTGGTTTAGTCCCTGGAAACTCTAGATGGTAGGCATTGTTTTCTTATGGGGATGCAAGCCCCTTCACCTCTTTCAATCCTTTCTCTAATTGCTCCAACAGGAGTCCTGTTCTCAGTTCAGTGGTTTGCTGTTAGCATTTGCCTTTGTATTTGAAATGCTCTGGCTGTGTCTCTCAGGAGACATTAAAATCCATTCCTGTCAACATGCACTTCTTAGCTTCATCCAACTTATCTAGTTTTAGTGGCTGTACATATATATATATATATATATATACACGCCACCTGTGGGGCAGGCTCTGAATGGTAGCTACTCCTTCAGATTCTACTCCAAACTTTGCCTCCAAATCCCATCCTATGAATATATTGTTTCCCTTTTTAAGAGGAACTGAAGCATGCACACTTTGGTCATCCATCTTCTTGAGCTTCATGTGGTCTGTGGATTGTATCTTGGGTAATTCAAGCTTTTGGAATAACATCCATTTATCAGCGAGTGCATACCATGACTCTTTTTCTGTGATTGAGTTACCTCACTCAGGATGATATCTTCTAGTTCAATCCATTTGCCTATAAATCTCATGAAGTCATTGTTTTTGACAGCTGAGTAGTATTCCATTGTGCAGATGTACAACATTTTCTGTATGCATTCCTCTGTTGAAAGATACCTGGGTTCTTTCAAGCTCTGTCTATTATAAATAAGGCTGCTATGAACACAGTGGAGCATGTGTCTTTGTTGTATGTTGGAGCATATTTTGGGTATATTTCCAGGAGATTTATAGCTGTGTCGTTAGGTTCAATTTTCTGAGGAACCTCCAGAATTATTTCCAGAGTGGTTGTACCAGTTTGCAATCCTACCAACAATGGAGGAGTGTTCCTCTTCCTCCACTTCTTTGCAAACATCTGTTCTCACCTGAGTTTTTGACATCAGCCATTCTGACTTGTGTGAGGTGGAATCTCAGGGATGTTTTGATGTGTATTTCCATGATGACTAAGGATATTGAGCATTTCTTTAGGTGCTTCTCAGACATTTGATATTCCTCAGCTGAGAATTCTTTGTTTAGCTCTGTACCCTATTTTTAATAGGGTTAATTTGCTCTCTGGACTCTAACTTCTTGAGTTCTTTGTTTATTTTGATATTAACCCTTCATCAGATGTAGGATTGGTAATAATGTTTTCCCAATCTGTTGTGTCCTAATGACAGAGTCCTTTGCCTTACATAATCTTTGTAGTTTTATGAGGTCCCATTTGTACACTCTTTTTTTAAAAGATATATTTCTTTACTTACATTTCAAATGGTATTTCCTTTCCCGATTTCTGTTCATAAAGCCACATCTCCTCCTCCTCCCCAATATGAGTATTCCCCCCATCCAATCCCTTCACTGCACCACCACTATTCCCCTGCACTGGGGGTTCAACTTGACAGGACCAAGAGCATCCCTTTTCACTGGTGCCCCAACAAGGCTATTCTCTACTACATATGCAGTGGTTTAGCCTCTGGAAGCTGTGGTTGGTTGGCATTGTTGTACTTATGGGGTTGCAAGCTCCTTCAGCTCTTTCAATCCTTCCTCTAATTCCCGCAAAGGGGATCGTGTTCTAAGTTCAGTGGTTTTCTGATAGCATTGTCCTATGTATTGGACATGCTCTGTATGTGTCTCTCAGGAGAGATCTATATCCTGTCCCTTTCACTGTGCACTTTTAAGCTTCATCAATCTTATCCAGTTTCAGTGGCTCCATATATATATATATATATATATGGATATGGATATGGGGATATGTGGATATGTGGATATGTGGATATGTGGATATGTGGATATGTATATAATGTATATATATATACATGGACCACATGTGGGGCAGGCTCTGAATGGGCATTCCTTCAGTTGTTGCTCTAAACTTTGCTTCCATATCCCCTCCTAAGGTTATTTGTTTCCCCTGTTAAAAAGGAGTGGGAGCATCTGTATTTTGGTCGTCCTTCTTCTTCTTGAACTTCCTGTGGTCTGTGGATTGCATCATGGTTAATTCGAGGTTTTGGACTAATATCCCCTTATCAATGAATGCATACCAAGTGTGTTTTTCTCTGATTGTGTTACTTCGCTCAGGATGATATTTTCTAGTTCATTCGATTTGCCTATGAGTTTCATGAAGTCATTGTTTTTGATAGCTGAGTAGTACTCCGTTGTGTAGATGTATCACATTTTTTAATCCATTACTATGTTGAAGGGCATCAGGATTCTTTCCAGCTTCTGATTATTATAAATAAAGCTGCTGTGAGCATAGTGGAGCATGTTTCTTTGTTCTACGTAGGAGCATCTTTTGGGTATATGCCAAAGAGAGGTATAGCTGGGTCCTCAGGTAGTGGAATGTCCAATTTTCTGAAAGACCTCCAGACTGATTTCCAGAGTGGTTGTACCAGTTTGCAATCCCACCAAAAATGGAGGAGTGTTTCTCTTACCGCACATCCTCACAAGCATCTGCTGTCACCTGAGTTTTTAGCCATTCTGACATTGTGAAATGGAATCTCAGAGTTGTTTTGATTTCCATTTCTCTGATGACTAAGGATGTTGAACATTTCTTTAGGCGCTTTTTGACCATTTGATATTCCTCAGCTGAGAATGCTTTATTTAGCTCTGTACCCCATTTTTTTTATTAACTTGAGTGTTTCTTATATACATTTCGAGTGTTATTCCCTTTCCGGGTTTCCGGGCAAACATCCCCCTCCCCCCGCCCCTTCCTTATGGGTGTTCCCCTCCCAACCCTCCCCCCATTGCCGCCCTCCCCCCATAGACTAGTTCACTGGGGGTTCAGTCTTAGCAGGACCCAGGGCTTCCCCTTCCACTGGTGCTCTTACTAGGATATTCATTGCTACCTATGGGGTCAGAGTCCAGGGTCAGTCCATGTATAGTCTTTAGGTAGTGGCTTAGTCCCTGGAAGCTCTGGTTGCTTGACATTGTTGTACTTTTGGGGTCTCGAGCCCCTTCAAGCTCTTCCAGTTCTTTCTCTGATTCCTTCAATAGGGGACCTATTCTCAGTTCAGTGGTTTGCTGCTGGCATTCGCCTCTGTATTTGCTGTATTCTGGCTGTGTCTCTCAGGAGCGATCTACATCCGGCTCCTGTCGGTCTGCACTTCTTTGCTTCATCCATCTTGTCCAATTGGGTGGCTGTATATGTATGGGCCAAATGTGGGGCAGGCTCTGAATGGGTGTTCCTTCAGTCTCTGTTTTAATCTTTGCCTCTCCCTTCCCTGCCAAGGGTATTCTTTTTCCTCATTTAAAGAAGGAGTGAAGCATTCACATTTTGATCATCTGTCTTGAGTTTCGTTTGTTCTAGGGATCTAGGGTAATTCAAGCATTTGGGCTAATAGCCACTTATCAATGAGTGCATACCATGTATGTCTTTCTGTGATTGGGTTAGCTCACTCAGGATGATATTTTCCAGTTCCAACCATTTGCCTACGAATTTCATAAACTCGTTTTTGATAGCTGAGTAATATTCCATTGTGTAGATGTACCACATTTTCTGTATCCATTCCTCTGTTGAAGGGCATCTGGGTTCTTTCCAGCTTCTGGCTATTATAAATAAGGCTGCGATGAACATAGTGGAGCACGTGTCTCTTTAATATGTTGAGGCATCTTTTGGGTATATGCCCAAGAGAGGTATAGCTGGATCCTCAGGCAGTTCAATGTCCAATTTTCTGAGGAACCTCCAGACTGATTTCCAGAATGGTTTTACCAGTCTGCAATCCCAACAACAATGGAGGAGTGTTCCTCTTTCTCCACATCCTCGCCAGCATCTGCTGTCACCTGAGTTTTTGATCTTAGCCAATCGCACTGGTGTGAGGTGAAATCTCAGGGTTGTTTTGATTTGCATTTCCCTTATGACTAAAGATGTTGAACATTTCTTTAGGTGTTTCTCAGCCATTCGGCATTCCTCAGCTGTGAATTCTTTGTTTAGCTCTGAACCCCATTTTTTAATAGGGTTATTTGTTTCCCTGCGGTCTAACTTCTTGAGTTCTTTGTATATTTTGGATATAAGGCCTCTATCTGTTGTAGGATTGGTAAAGATCTTTTCCCAATCTGTTCGTTGCCGTTTTGTCCTAACCACAGTGTCCTTTGCCTTACAGAAGCTTTGCAGTTTTATGAGATCCCATTTGTCGATTCTTGATCTTAGAGCATAAGCCATTGGTGTTTTGTTCAGGAAATTTTTTCCAGTGCCCATGTGTTCCAGATGCTTCCCTAGTTTTTCTTCTATTAGTTTGATGTGTCTGGTTTGATGTGGAGGTCCTTGATCCACTTGGACTTAAGCTTTGTACAGGGTGATAAGCATGGATCGATCTGCATTCTTCTACATGTTGCCCTCCAGTTGAACCAGCACCATTTGCTGAAAATGCTATCTTTTTTCCATTGGATGGTTTTGGCTCCTTTGTCAAAAATCAAGTGACCATACGTGTGTGGGTTCATTTCTGGGTCTTCAATTCTATTCCATTGGTCTATCTGTCTGTCTCTGTACCAATACAATACCATGCAGTTTTTATCACTATTGCTCTGTAATACTGCTTCAGTTCAGGGATAGTGATTCCCCCTGAAGTCCTTTTATTGTTGAGGATAGCTTTAGCTATCCTGGGTTTTTTGTTATTCCAGATGAATTTGCAAATTGTTCTGTCTAACTCTTTGAAGAATTGGATTGGTATTTTGATGGGAATTGCACTGAATCTGTAGATCGCTTTTGGTAAAATGGCCATTTTTACTATATTAATCCTGCCAATCCATGAGCATGGGAGATCTTTCCATCTTCTGAGGTCTTCTTCAATTTCTTTCCTCAGTGTCTTGAAGTTCTTATTGTACAGATCTTTTACTTGCTTGGTTAAAGTCACACCGAAGTACTTTATATTATTTGGGTCTATTATGAAGGGTGTCGTTTCCCTAATTTCTTTCTCGGCTTGTTTCTCTTTTGTATAGAGGAAGGCAACTGATTTATTTGAGTTAATTTTATACCCAGCCACTTTGCTGAAGTTGTTTATCAGCTTTAGTAGTTCTCTGGTGGAACTTTTGGGATCACTTAAATATACTATCATGTATCTGCAAATAGTGATATTTTGACCTCTTCTTTTCCGATCTGTATCCCTTTGATCTCCTTTTGTTGTCTGATTGCTCTGGCTAGAACTTCAAGAACTATATTGAATAAGTAGGGAGAGAGTGGGCAGCCTTGTCTAGTCCCTGATTTGAGTGGGATTGCTTCAAGTTTCTCTCCATTTAGTTTAATGTTAGCAACTGGTTTGCTGTATATGGCTTTTACTATGTTTAGGTATGGGCCTTGAATTCCTATTCTTTCCAGGACTTTTATCATGAAGGGGTGTTGAATTTTGTCAAATGCTTTCTCAGCTTCTAATGGAATGATCATGTGGTTCTGTTCTTTCAGTTTGTTTATATAATGGATCACGTTGATGGTTTTCCGTATATTAAACCATCCCTGCATGCCTGGGATGAAGCCTACTTGATCATGGTGGATGATTGTTTTGATGTGCTCTTGCATTCGGTTTGCCAGAATTTTATTGAGTATTTTTGCGTCGATATTCATAAGGGAAATTGGTCTGAAGTTCTCTTTCTTTGTTGAGTCTTTGTGTGCTTTAGGTATAAGAGTAATTGTGGCTTCGTAGAAGGAATTCGGTAGGGCTCCATCTGTTTCAATTTTGTGGAATAGTTTGGATAATATTGGTATGAGGTCTTCTATGAAGGTTTGATAGAATTCTGCAATAAACCCGTCTGGACCTGGGCTCTTTTTGGTTGGGAGACCTTTAATGACTGCTTCTATTTCCTTAGGAGTTATGGGGTTGTTTAACTGGTTTATCTGTTCCTGATTTAACTTCGATACCTGGTATCTGTCTAGGAAATTGTCCATTTCCTGAAGATTTTCAAATTTTGTTGAATATAGGTTTTTATAGTAAGATCTGATGATTTTTTGAATTTCCTCTGAATCTGTAGTTATGTCTCCCTTTTCATTTCTGATTTTGTTAATTTGGACGCACTCTCTGTGTCCACTCGTTAATCTGGCTAAGGGTTTATCTATCTTGTTGATTTTCTCAAAGAACCAACTTTTGGTTCTGTTGATTCTTTCTATGGTCCTTTTTGTTTCTACTTGGTTGATTTCAGCTCTGAGTTTGATTATTTCCTGCCTTCTACTCCTCCTGGGTGTATTTGCTTCTTTTTGTTCTAGAGCTTTTAGGTGTGCTGTCAAGCTGCTTACATATGCTCTTTCCTGTTTCTTTCTGCAGGCACTCAGCGCTATGAGTTTTCCGCTTACCACACCTTTCATTGTGTCCCATAAGTTTGAGTATGTTGTATCTTCATTTTCATTAAATTCTAAAAAGTTTTTAATTTCTTTCTTTATTTCTTACTTGACCAGGTTATCATTGAGTAGATCATTGTTCAATTTCCACGTATATGTGGGCATTCTTCCCTTATTGTTATTGAAGACCAGTTTTAGGCCGTGGTGTTCCGATAGCACGCATGGGATTATTTCTATCTTTCTGTACCTGTTGAGGCCTGTTTTTTGACCAATTATATGGTCAATTTTGGAGAAAGTACCATGAGGAGCTGAGAAGAAGGTATATCCTTTTGCTTTAGGATAGAATGTTCTATAAATATCCGTTAAGTCCATTTGGCTCATGACTTCTCTTAGTCTGTCGACATCACTGTTTCATTTCTGTTTCCATGATCTGTCCATTGATGAGAGTGGGGTGTTGAAATCTCCCACTATTATTGTGTGAGGTGCAATGTGTGTTTTGAGCTTTAGTAAGGTTTCTTTTACGTATGTAGGTGCCCTTGTATTTGGGGCATAGATATTTAGGATTGAGAGTTCATCTTGGTGGATTTTTCCTTTGATGAATATGAAGTGTCCTTCCTTATCTTTTTTGATGACTTTTAGTTGGAAATTGATTTTATTTGATATTAGAATGGCTACTCCAGCTTGCTTCTTCTGACCATTTGCTTGGAAAGTTGTTTTCCAGCCTTTCACTCTGAGGTAGTGTCTGTCTTTGTCTCTGAGGTGTGTTTCCTGTAGGCAGCAGAATGCAGGGTCCTCGTTGCGTATCCAGTTTGTTAATCTATGTCTTTTTATTGGGGAGTTGAGGCCATTGATATTGAGAGATATTAAGGAATAGTGATTATTGTTTCCCTTTATATTCATATTTGGATGTGAGGTTATGTTTGTGTGCTTTCATTCTCTTTGTTTTGTTGCCAAGACGATTAGTTCTTGCTTCTTCTAGGGTATAGCTTGCCTCCTTATGTTGGGCTTTACCATTTATTATCCTTTGTAGTGCTGGATTTGTAGAAAGATATTGTGTAAATTTGGTTTTGTCATGGAATATCTTGGTTTCTCCATCAATGTTAATTGAGAGTTTTGCTGGATACAGTAACCTGGGCTGGCATTTGTGTTCTCTTAGGGTCTGTATGACATCAGTCCAGGATCTTCTGGCCTTCATAGTTTCTGGCGAGAAGTCTGGTGTGATTCTGATAGGTCTCCCTTTATATGTTACTTGACCTTTTTCCCTTACTGCTTTTAATATTCTTTCTTTATTTTGTGCGTTTGGTGTTTTGACAATTATGTGACGGGAGGTGTTTCTTTTCTGGTCCAATCTATTTGGAGTTCTGTAGGCTCCTTGTATGTCTATGGGTATCTCTTTTTTTAGGTTAGGGAAGTTTTCTTCTATGATTTTGTTGAAGATATTTACTGGTCCTTTGAGCTGGGAGTCTTCACTCTCTTCTATACCTATTATCCTTAGGTTTGATCTTCTCATTGAGTCCTGGATTTCCTGTATGTTTTGGACCAGTAGCTTTTTCCGCTTTACATTATCTTTGACAGTTGAGTCAATGATTTCTATGGAATCTTCTGCTCCTGAGATTCTCTCTTCCATCTCTTGTATTCTGTTGGTGAAGCTTGTATCTACAGCTCCTTGTCTCTTCTTTTGGTTTTCTATATCCAGGGTTGTTTCCATGTGTTCTTTCTTGATTGCTTCTATTTCCATTTTTAATTCCTTCAACTGTTTGATTGTGTTTTCCTGGAATTCTTTCAGGGATTTTTGCGATTCCTCTCTGTAGGCTTCTACTTGTTTATTAATGTTTTCCTGTGTTTCCCTAAGTGTGTTCATGTCTTTCTTGAAGTCCTCCAGCATCATGATCAAATATGATTTTGAAACTAGATCTTGCTTTTCTGGTGTGTTTGGATATTCCATGTTTGTTTTGGTGGGAGAATTGGGCTCCGATGATGGCATGTAGTCTTGGTTTCTGTTGCTTGGGTTCCTGCGCTTGCCTCTCGCCATCAGATTATCTCTAGTGTTACTTTGTTCTGCTATTTCTGACAGTGGCTAGACTGTCCTATAAGCCTGTGTGTCAGGAGTGCTGTAGACCTGTTTTCCTCTCTTTCAGTCAGTTATGGGGACAGTGTGTTCTGCTTTCGGGCGTGTAGTTTTTCCTCTCTACAGGTCTTCAGCTGTTCCTGTGGGCCTGTGTCTTGAGTTCACTAGGCAGCTTTCTTGCAGCAGAAAATTTGGTCCTACCTGTGGTCCCGAGGCTCAGGTTCGCTCGTGGGGTGCTGCCCAGGGGCTCTCTGCAGTGGCAGCAACCAGGAAGACCTGTGCCGCCCCTTCCGGGAGCTTCAGTGCACCAGGGTTCCAGATGGTCTTTGGCTTTTTCCTCTGGCGTCCGAGATGTGTGTGCAGGGAGCAGTCTCTTCTGGTTTCCCAGGCTTGTCTGCCTCTCTGAAGGTTTAGCTCTCCCTCCCACGGGATTTGGGTGCAGAGAACTGTTTATCAGGTCTGTTTCTTTCAGGTTCCAGCGGTGTCTCAGGCAGGGGTCCTGCCGCTCCTGGGCCCACCCCCACGGGAGCCCAAAGGCCTTATACAGTTTCCTCTTGGGCCAGGGATGTGGGCAGGGGTGAGCAGTGTTGGTGGTCTCTTCCGCTCTGCAGCCTCAGGAGTGCCCACCTGACCAGGCGGTTGGGACTCTCTCTCACCGGGTCTGGGAGCAGAGAGCTGCTCCCCATTTTTAATAGCGTTATTTGGCTGTCTGGAGTCTAACATCATGAGATCTTTGTATATTTTGGATGTTAGTCCTGTATCAGATATAGGGTTGGTAAAGATCTGTTGGTTGCTATTTTGTCCTAACGACAATGTCTTTTGCCTTACATAAGCTTTGCAGTTTTATCAGGTCCCATTTGTCGATTCTTGATCTTAGAGCATAAGCCAATTGTGTTTTGTTCAGGAGATTTTCCCCAGTGCCCATGTGTCAGAGACTCTTCCCCACTTTTTCTTCTACTAGTTTAAGTGTATCTGTTTGATGTGGAGCTCATTGATCCACTTACCCTTAAGCTTTGTACAGGGTGATAAGAATGAATCGATTTGCATTGTTCTAAATGCTGACATCCAGTTGAACCAGCACCATTTGTTGAAAATGCTCTCTCTTCCATTGGTTGGCTTTAGCTCCTTTGCCAAAGATCAAGTGACCATACGTGTGTGGGTTCATTTCTGAAACTTCAATTCTGTTCCACTGATCTATCTGCCTGTTTCTGTACAAATGCCATACAGTTTGTATGACTATTGCTCTGTAATAGTGATTGAAGTCAGGGATGGTGATTCTTTCAGAAGTTCTTTTATTGTTTTATTGTTGAGAATAGTTTTCGCTATTCTGGGTTTTTTGTTATTCTAAATGAATTTGCAAATTGCTCTTTCTATTTCTATAAAGAATTGAGTAGGAATTTGATGGGGATTGCATTGAATCTGTAGATTGCTTTTGGCAAAATGGCCATCTTTACTATATTAATCCTGCCAATCCATGAGCTTGGGAGAGCTTTCCATCTTCTGAGATCTTCCTCAATTTCTTTCTTCAGAGACTTGAAGTTCTTGTCATACAGTTCTTTTACTTGCTTGGTTAAAGTCAAACTAAGATATTTTATATTATTTGGGACTATTTTGAAGAGTTTAATTTCCCTCATTTCATTCTTAGTCTGTTTATCCTTTTGGTAGAGGAAGGGTACTGATTTTTTTTGAGTTAATTTTATACCACAACACTTTGGTGAAATTGTTTATCAGGTTAAGAAGTCCTCTGGTGGAATTTTTGGGGTCGCTGTCATATCATCTGCAAATAGTGAAAATTTGATTTCTTCCCTTTCAATTTGTATCCCTTTGACCTCCTTTCATTGTCTGATTGCTCAGCTATGACTTTGAGTATTATATTGATTAAGTAGGAAGAGAGTGGTCAGCCTTGGCTAGTCTCTGATTTTAGTGGGATTTCTTCAAGTTTCTATATATTTAGTTGAATATTAACTACTGCTTGCATTATGTTGCTTTTATAATGTTTAGGTATGGGCTTTGAATCCTATTCTTTCTAGGACTTTTTTCATGAAGGAGTGTCGAATTTTATCATATGCTTTCTCAGCATTTAATGAAATGATCATGTGTCTTTTATCTTTGAATTTGTTTATATAGTCGATTATGTTGATGACTTTCCATATATTGAACCATCCCTGCATTCCTGAAATGAAGCCTACTTGATCATGATGGATGATTGTTTTGATTTGTTCTTGGATTTGGTTTCTGAGACTTTTATTGAGTTTTTTTTCGATATTCATAAAAGAAATTTGTCTGAAATTCTCTTTGTTTGTTGGGTCCTTGTGTGGTTTAGGTAAAAGTATAAATGTGGCTTCATAGAAAAAAATCTGTTTCTATTTTGTAGAATAGTTTGGACAGTATTGGTATAAGGTCTTCTATGAAGGACTGATAGATTTCTGTACTAAACCCAGTTGGTCCTAGGCTCTTTTTTGTTTGGAGACTTTTAATAACTGCTTCTATTTCTATAGGAGTTATGGGGTTGTTTAGATGGTTTTTTTGTTCCTGATTTAACTTTTGTACTTGGTATATGTCTCGAAAATTGCCCATTTCCTCCAGATTTTCGAGTTTTGATGAATATAGGCTTTTGTAGTAGCATCTGATGATTTTTTTTTTAATTTTCTCAGATTCTCTTGTTATGACTCCCTTTTCATTTCTGATTTTGTTAACTTGGATACACTCTCTGTGACTTCTGGTTAGCCTAGCTAGGGGTTTATCTATCTTGGTCATTTTCTCAAAGAAACAGCTCCTGGTTTTGTTGATTCTCTGTATAGTCCATTTTGTTTCTACTTGGTTAATTTCAGCCATGAGTTTGATTATTTCCTGCCTTCCACTCCTCTTTGCTTCTTTTTGTTCTAGAGCTTTTAGGTGTGCTGTCAAACTGATAATGTATTCTCTCTCCTGTTTCTTTTTGGAGATGTTCAGAGCTATGAGTTTTCCTCTTTGCACACCTTTCATTGTGTCCCATAAATTTGGGTATGTTGTGCCTTCATTTTCATTAAATTCCAAAATGTCTTCAATTTGTTTCTTTATTTCTTCCTTGACAAAGTTATCATTGAGTAGAGTGTTGTTCAACTTCCATGTATATGTTGGCTTTTGTCATTTTTGTTCTTATTGAAGACCAGCCTTAGTCCATGGTGACCTGAAAAGATGCATGGGATTATTTCTTTTTTCTATATCTTGATGCCTGTTTTATAATCGATTATATGGTCAGTTTTGAAGAAGGTACCATGAGGTGCTGAGAAGAAGGCAAATTCTTTTGTTTTAGGATGAAATGATCTATAGAGATCTGTTACGTCCATTTGGTTCATAACTTCCATTAATTTCACTGTGTCTCTGGTTTCTGTTTCTGTTTCTATGATCTATCCATTTATGAGGGAGGGGTGTTGAAGTGTCCCAATATTATTGTGAGAGGTACAATGTGTGCTTTGAACTCTAGTATGGCTTCTTTAATGAATACAAGTACCCTTGCATTTGGAGCTAGATAGATATTCAGGATTGAGAGTTCATCTTGGTGAAGTTTTCCTTTGATGGATATGAAGTGTCCTTATCTTTTTGGGTAACTTTTGGTGGAAAGTTGACTTTATTTGATATTAGTATCTTTACTCCAGCTTTTTTCTTGGGAACATTCGCTTAGAAAATTGTTTTCCAGCCTTTTACTCTGAGCTAGTGTCTTTCTTTGTCTCTGAATTGTGTTTCCTGTATGAAGCAAAATGCCGGATCCTCTTTATGTACCCAGGGTGTTAGTCTAGTCTATGTCTTTTTATTGGGGTATTAAGACCATTGATGTTATGGGATATTAGGAACAGTTATGGCTGTTTCCTGTTATTTTTGTTGTTAGAAATGGAATTATATTTGTGTGGTTCCCTTCCATTGGCTTTGCTTCAAGAAGATTACTTTCTTGCTTTTTCTCCTTGTTTTGGTGTTTTCCATCTATTTTTCTTTGCAGAGCTGGATTTGTGGAAAGTCGTTGTGTATATTTGGGATTGTCATGAAATATTGATTTTTCCATCTATGTTAATTGAGAGTTTTGCTAGTATAGTAGCCGGGGCTGGCATTTATGATCTCTTAGAGTCTGTATGACATTTGCCCAAGATCTTCTGGCTTTAATAATCTCTGGTGAGAAGACTTGTATAATTCTGACAGGTCTGCCTTTATATGTTTCTTGGCCTTTTGCCCTTACCACTTTTAATATTTTTTCTTTGTTTTGTGCATTTGGTGTTTTGACTATTATATGATAAGAGGGATGTCTTTTCTGGTCCAATCTATTTGGACTTCAGTAGATGTCTTGTATGTTTATGGGCTTCCCTTTCTTTAAATTAGGGAAGATTTTGTCTATAATTTTGTTGAAGATATTTACTAGCCCTTTAAGTTGGGATTCTTTCCTCTCTTCTGTACCTATTATCCCTAGGTTTGTTCTTCTCATTGTGTACTGGATTTCCTGTATGTTTTGGGTTAGGAGCTTTTTGCGTTTTACATTTTCTTTGACAGTTGTGTCATTTTTTTTTTTTTTGGCAAAAGATACCATAACATGTTTTGCCCCTCAGATTCTCTCTTCTATCTCTTGTATTCTATTGGTTATGCTTGCATTTATGATTCCTGATTTCTTTCCTAGGTTTTCTTTTCCAGGGTTGTCTACCTTTGTGATTTCTTTATTGTTTGTATTTCCATTTTTATCCTGGATGTTATTGTTCAATTCCTTCACCTGTTTGGTTGTGTTTTCATGTAATTCTAGAAGGGATTTTTGTGTGTCCTCTTTAAACATTTCTAATTGTTTACCTTTCTTGTCCTGTATTTCTTTAAGTACGTTCTTTATGTCCTTCTTTTTTTTTTATTATTAACTTGAGTATTTCTTATATACATTTCTAGTGTTATTCCCTTTCTTAATGTCCTCTACTGTCATCATGAGATGTGATTTTTAAATCCAAATCTTTCTATTCTGGTTTCTTTGGATATCTAGTATTTGCTTTAGTGGGAGAACTAGGATCGGATGATGCCAAGTAGCCTTGGTTTCTCTGTTGCTTAGAATCCTGCACTTGCCTCTCACCATCAGGCTATCTCTGGTGTTAGTTGGTCTTGCTGTCTCTGACAGTGGCTTGAACCCCTGTAAGCCTCTGTATCAAAACTCCTGGAAACTGTCTTTCTTTCATGGGGATTTGGGTTCACAGAGCTGTGTCACTGGGTCAGTTTTGTGCACAGGCAAAAAAATGAAAGAATCCTGTCCCAGACTGTTTCTGGTTTCCTGTGTCCTGAGGGCTCCAAACAGATCTGTTGAAGCAGAAATAGCGATTTTACCTTTGCTTTGAAGAGTTCCTGGAGACTGTCCTTCAAGTCTGGGTGTAGTCAGAGACTGGAAGGATCCTCTCCCTGACTGCTCCTAGGTTTCTGTGTCCAGAGGGCTCAAGTGGGTCCCTCTTGGGCCAGAAATGTGAGCAGAAATGGTATTTTCCCCTATCAGGATTGTCTACACATCTCAATAAATATTTTAAAACAGATTGTAAAAAAAACATATGACTTTTTCACAATCACAATGTTTGTGATAGGACCAACATTTTTCTCTTCTTTTCTGTGATATTGTTCTTTATGAATTTAAGTCATGAATTAAAGTAATTTGATCATATCTACCTTTCTCCTCCTATTTTACAAAACTTGGTAGGTTCCTTCCCACCCCTCCTTCATCTCAACTTCCTGTCTATTTTTTCTTAATATAGAACTACATAATACAATCAGTGCTGAGTTTTTGTATCAGAGAAAAAGATATGATTACCACCTAAAAGAAGATGGAATTAACTTAGAATGTTGTCTAGTTTCTTTCCTGGATTACTACAGAAGAGAACCTTCATTTCTGGTTATCATATATAACACAACCTCATGCATGAAAGGCCAGGTAGAATAAGAATTGTTTATTTGTGGTGTTTTTCAGGTGTAGCTGTACTGTCTAGGAAAAAATGATGTTCTATAGGCTAATGAGGTAAAACAGAACACAAGCTAAAGAGACTCAGCTGAGACAGTCTGAATGCAAATTGTACCAGTTATCAGGGTTTATCTATCTTCCCACCTGCTCTTACTATTTTCACTGTGCAATCTCCTTGCTTCTCTACAGAGCCCTTTAATACTTTCACATTCCAGGCCACAGCAATATTGATTACTTATTGTGAGTGCTGTGGAACTTATAAACTGCCTATTGCTTGGTCCTTAGCAAATGTTAACTTTGCTTGTTACGTCCTAATGTCCACATAAGATACCATCAAACACAAAAATAATCAATACCAATTTTAACTATCAGTTAGACATAGCATAAAATTTCTCAGGCACAAAGTTGTCATTTTAATAAAGTTATATAATAAGTAGTGTGTGCACTGAAACTTTTAAAGATGAAGAGATATTGTGTTTTCATTTATAAGTGAGCAGCTTTGGAAGTGAGCTGAGTGAGAGGGGCAGAATGATTTAGAGTGGCTAATTGTAATTAGAAGATTTGGCTTCACAAGCCAAAGTGGAATAATCATATCTAACCTCTGAATTGGTAATATTTAATATCCTTGTCACTGTCAAACAAGACAATCCAAGGTTTTCACAGGCACCATAAATTTTTACCATAGAGCCTACAACAGGGATATATACCCTGATTCTCTGACAGGAAAGACAAACAGAGACACAGACACAGACACAGATACAGACACAGACACAGATACACACACACACACACACACACACACACACACACACACACACACACAGAAGCCACACACCACACTAGCAAAAGTGGTAGGATCTCACAGTGTCCCTCTACAGCTTGATGGAAATACACTTCAATTACTATTCCTACCCTGATGAAAAAGGAAACTCAAACTCTTTCCTGATGTAGAAAGTCCTACTTCTTTCTGAAGATTGAGAAGCAATGTTTTATTTCTCAAATAACACACAGAAATATATGTGAGTGGGTCTTTTGTACAGAACAGTGAAACAGGCTTTACTTGGGGAAAGACAAAAATTGTTTGTAGGGAAAAAACAAGGCAGGCTATGGTAAAGTACATTATATGTTTATCTGAAAATGTTCTTATGTAACCTATAATCATTGGCAATGGTTCCATACTTAATAAAGCACACAGAGAAAATGGATGGGTGCTCATTTGGAAGCTTCATTCTTGCTAGCTACTTTTCATAGTTCTCTGCCTGCTTTCCAGGAAGAAACATAATTTATATTATGACCCAACTGTGAACACCATAAGCTATAATAAAGAACAAATGATCTATCATGATATCACCACTAGAGGATCATGAATGCTATGGGACCAACCAGCCACTTTCTATTTGAATTTAGCATTGGTTTCACCAGACAAAATCATGTCAGTTGCTCTTTATTGTGTCCAAACCTTTGAGTGTATGGGTATAGTCCCTAGTTGAGAACCCAATATTATTATTCTGCTAAATGGTCAAATTTTTAAACTGCTCCCCAAGTTCTTGTCTTTATACCCACAGATTAGTACTGCTATCAGTTGGAAAGCATAACTTGATGTGAATGGCTAATAATAAAAACCCACAAAAGTCAACATGTGGAGAAAAATAGACTATGAATTGTTCAGCTCTAAATTGAACTACATTCTTTCCCAACATATCAAAGATTTTCATGGGAATGAGGCAGAATGACTCTATGATCCAAAGTAACTGAATACCTGCAATGACACAGTATTTAATTGACTTGATATATCCATAAGGAAATGAAGAAATAGCTGCTGAGACTTCATGTACAAGGTCTACACAAGATCAAGGCAACCACCATTCCAGAATACACAGGAAAGTGGTTCATGTGGTCACACCTCCACTTAGGATTTATTGGAAATTGATTGTTTCTGAAAAATGGATACTCAGTTTTTCTCAGGGAAGTGGTCCATGAGAGGCTGTTCATTTCTGAACCTGTGAACATGTGTGTCTAACCCTACATATTATAGGAAACACTAAAAAGATTCTATTAGGTATTTTTGTTTTTTAAAAAAATAGTGCACATGAAGTCAGAAAGAGAATATGGAATGTAGGAAAAGACATACATGAATTATTCTTAATATAAATGTAAACAGTGAATGATTCTGATGGCTATATTTATTTACCATACATTAATACACAATAACTGCACACAAACCAAGATTTATTTAAAACTGCACCTAATCTGGCTACCTCCCAGGCCCATTCCATGATACTTATATATTATAATTGATCTGCCTCTTTGAACCCCTTATTCATGGCTCCAGTTTCCCTGTTATCTATGATCATCTGCCTCTCCTGTCCTCCTCTCTTTTTCTAGTGTGCTTCTTACACTATTCACTATTCTGCCTAGCCATTGGGTAATCAGAATTTATTCACTAAGTAGAGGATAAATGATACAAAGTATTTACAAACTTGAGACACCAGATTCTTGATATAAGTATCACAATAACTGCAGTATAAATTTTACCCAGCATGCAAAACTTTATGCCTAAAGAAGGGAATGGAAGGGAATGAATGGAAGAAATTTTATAAGGACACATTTTCAAACACTAAATATTAAAATGAGAATGAATAAGTAAAATGGATACATTTGACTTACAAAAATAAAACCAGTCAGTTCATAACATGTGGTTTATATGCAGTTTCACTTCCTGTTTTTACTTCTACTAATTAATTTTCTTTCTTAGATTTTTATTTCCCTTTATTAACAGCTTTACTATGAGTGAAGTACATGTATTTGCTATTTACAATGTGATGAATTTAGACAGGCATATTTGCCATGCCCTTATTTTCTTCTGTTGCTTTCTCTGGTTTTTTCAGGGTAATGCCAAGATAATAAGAATTGTTTTTGTCTTATGACAGGTGACGGTGAAAAAAAGAAGTCAGCGTTGCAATTTCTATAATACGTCTACTTCATCATGTGTCCATGTTCACTTCGTTTATGTAAAAAATAATATTTTTCATCATTACTTTCATGACACTGAGTGTAAAGATCCATGATTCACAGAATGATACACCAAACTCAAGTAGTATGCAGCAGTAGAGAGCGTTTCTTTAGCAGAATTACCCACATACGGGGTCTTCCCATTTGGGAATGGAAACACCTATGGCTTCTCAGTCCCAGCTTCCATTATCAGTTAGGGGTATAGAGGCAGTTTTGATGCTAAGGTCCTGTTCACCAGTTGGTTTTTGATCTGTCCATAAAGAAAGCCACTGGCCAATTATTGGGCAGAAGGTACAGGCAGGACTTCCGGATCCAGTTAGGTGTGTAGGGAGATGCAAGGAAGGAGAAAGGAGTTTGCCATGCTTTGAAGAGAGAAGAATCAGGCAACCATATGAGGTCTCTGGAGGAGTTGAGAGGCTTGTGGTCACTACTACAGATGGATGGTCAGGGATGTGTGGTAGGGCCTAGATGGGATTAGCCACTTTCGTTTAGGGCAGGTGGGAGAAATGAAGATAGGAAAATGATAAGGGCTTGATTTTCCAAGTTGGAGAGAGTAGCACCTAGCAATTGTGCCAAAAAGGCAAGTTGTAAAGAAAAAACTGTAAAAACTGTTTGTGTGTGTGTGTGTGTGTGTGTGTGTGTGTGTGTGTGTGTGTGTGTGTGTGTGTGTGTATTGGATTCAAGCTGAGAGGGAGCTGGTAGTAAAGTCACTTCCTGAAGCCAAAGGCAGGGAAAGTAAAACTACATGGTACATAGGGAATGCTAAGGAGGATATGAACCATTTTATCTTGATTGGCTGGGTCTATTCTCAGGGTTGCACTGATACTATAAGTGGTTAGGAATCTGGAGATTTTCCAGGATGGTGGCTTACTTATTCTAGCTACCTATTTTTGCTTCAGGGAAGATGACAAACTATCCACAGATTGGCTGCCTGCTGCTGTGTTTCACTGATGATGGGTTCCTGATTCTGGGTTCCCAATTCTGGGAAACAGAGACTTAGGCCTAGTTTCCTAAACTGTCAATTTGCAGCCTTTCTGGTTTAACTAGTACTCATGAGTATTTTGATTGATTAGATGTTGATATGCTATGTCCAGCATGGCAATGTAAGAGACAATATGACATGGTTATCTGTCCCTGCAACAGAGTCAGCAGGGCGTTGGCATCCACTAGTGTTGATGGCTGCTGTGGATGGAAGACTACTTTGTATAATAATGTACAAATTTTCATAGTCATCCAAGAAATGTCTTCGCTGTTAATGTTAATGACTCCATAGTAACCAAAGAAAGAAAGACAGAGACCATGAGGCAAAAATGTGGCTAGTGTCTCAGCAAAAGGTAGCCACTGGGACATTCAGGCTGGACCTTAAGGATGTGGTCAGAATGGTAATTCCGGGTAAGTTCCATCCAGCTACCTTACTGTATGTGCTTGTTGTCTCTTCCTAAGAGTCAAGAGGCTAATGTCATAGAATGCTGATTGAGGAACAGTTAGGAGAAAACCTGGAATAAATAACTGTATTGATACGTAAATAGGAAACTGAGCTTTTGGTTTACATGAGATGAGCTAGCAGAAAGTGGTAGCACTTCTTCCTTCTTTAGAATTATTTTCCTAGTGAGAAATGTACTGTCTGGGGATCTCTTGAGAGTGAACACAGCTCTTCACTAAATTTTTCTAATAAGATTTCGGGTTTTGGTCAGAAATCCATGGAGAATGAACACAGCTCTTTTACAATTTTTCACAGATCTTTTAGAATTTTTTCTAACAGGATTTCTGGTGTTGGTCAGAATGGTCAGAAATCCCAAGAATTGCTTAGAGATTGAACACAGTTCTTTTAGAATGTTTTCCTGGCTTTCTGCTTTTCAACAGAAAACCCAATAATTACTTTTAGAATTCTTCTAATGGGGTTTCTGATCTGGTGAGAAAATCCAAGATTTTTTTTTATGGCAGCCTTTCTGACTTTCATCAGAAAAACCATGAGCTATCGAGAGAGGTTTTACAATTTTTACTAGCAGAGAGAGGTGTCTAGTCAGCTGTTTCAACCAGAGTCTGTTTTTAGAATAGCAAGAAAAAGCTTTGTGGTTCAGAACACAGAGAGACAGAGCAATCTGAAAACTTATCTTGAGCAGAACACAAAAAGAACATTCTGGAAAGCTGTCTAATGCAAAACGTAGGCCACCAGGTTGTAATCCCTGGTTTGACATCAAGTCATTTCCTTTATCACTCCCAGGCACTCATTCTTTCAGAACTCTTCTGCAAGCCAAGGATGATCCTTGACATTGACACAGTGGTGTTTCAGCTAACAAATACACATACGCACACACACACACACACACACACACACACACACACACACACACACACTCTGAATTTTGTCTAACAATATTTGTTGAAAATATATATGTGTATCTTTAAAAAGAACATTTGTATATGATGTTATTATATTTATTTTTGTTTATCATTGGTTTCACATTTTGTTACAGTAAGGGAGAGTGTATGCTGTTTCATATTTGAAAGGTTCTTGCTCATCTTCTCAGACAGGTACAGTAATTGTTCTCAGGTCTCATGAGAATGTTTACTGCATGATTAAGAATTCCAGTAAAATCCTATCTATAGGATTCATCTTCTTATCAGTCTATACTGTCCTTTCCTATATGCCTATATCTATCTATATCTATATATCTATATCTATATCTATATCTATAACAAAAGTTGTGGATTTCTGCTATTGCTTTAAAGGATAGAACAATTACTTTCAATATTAACTTCAGAAAGTGTTCGCTTTATATTGTATTTGATCAATGTTCCTAACATGTGGCCCATACATTACCTTCTTCTACTCAAAGAATAAATAAGCTGAGAAAGAAAACAAGGAAATGACAACATTCACAATAGTCCTAAATAACATAAAATATTTTGGCGTGACTTTAACCAAGCAAGCGAAAGATCTGTATGACAAGAACTTCAAATCTCCAAAGAAAGAAATTGAGGAAGATCTCAGAAGATGGAAAGATCTATCATGCTCATGGATTGGCAGGATTAATATAGTAAAGAAGACAATATGGCCAAAAGGAATTTACAGATTCAATGCAATGCCCATCAAAATTCCTACTCAATTTTTTATAGGGATAGAAAGAGCAATTTGTAAATTCATCTGGAATAACAAAAAATGCAGGATATCGAAAACTATACTCAACAATAAAAGAACTTCTGGGGAGAATCACCATCCCTGACTTCAAGCAGTATTACAGAGCAATAGATATAAAAACTGTATGGTATTGATACAGAGACCGGCAGATAGATCAGTGGAACAGAATTGAAGACCAAGAAATGAACCCACGTACCTATAGCCACTTCATCTTTGACAAAGGAGCCAAAACCATCCAATAGAAGAAAAATAGCATTTTCAGCAAATGGTGCTGGTTCAACTGGAGGTCAGAATGTAGAAGAATGCAAATCAATTCATTCTTATCACCATGTACAAAGCTTAAGTCCAAGTTGATCAAGGACCTCCACATCAAACCAGATACACTCAAACTAATAGAAGAAAAAGTGGGGAAGAGTCTCAAACACATGGGCACTGGGGAAAATTTCCTGAATAAAACACCAATTGCTTATGCTCTAAGATCAAGAATAGACAAATGGGACCTCATAAAACTGAAAAGCTTTTGTAAAGCAGAAGACCCTGTCATTAGGACAAAATGGCAACCAACAGATTGGGAAAAGATCTTTACAAATTTTACATCTGATAGCGGGCTAATATCCAAAATATACAAAGAACTCAAGAAGTTAGACTCCAGAAAGCCAAATCACCCTATTAAAAATGGAGTACAGAGCTAAACAAAACATTATCACCTGAGGATTATCAAATGGCCAAAAGGCACCTAAAGAAATGTTCAACATCCTTAATCACCAGGGAAATGCAAATCAAAACAATCCTGAGATTCCACTTCACACCAGTCACAATGGCTAAGATCAAAAATACGGGTGACCACAGATGCTGGCGAGGATGAGGAGAAAGAGGAACACTCCATTGTTGGTGGGATTGCAGACTGGTAAAACCACTCTGGAAATCAGTCTGAGGTTCCTCAGAAAACTGGACATTGCACTACCTGAGGAACCAGCTATACCTCCCTTGGGCATATACCCAAAAGATGCTCCAACATACACCAAAGACACATGTTCCACTATGTTCAGAGCAGTCTTATTTATAATAGCCAGAAGGTGGAAAGAACCCAGATGTTCTTCAACAGATGAATGGATTAAAAAAATGTAGTACATCTACACAATGGAGTAGTACTCAGCTATCAAAAACAATGACTTCATGAAATTCATCGGCAAATGGAATGAACTAGAAATATCATCCTGAGTGAGATTACTCAATCACAGAAAAACACACTTGGTATGCACTCATTGATAAGTGGATATTAGTCAAATGCTCGAATTACCCAAGATGCAGTCTACAGACCACAGGAAACTCAAGAAGAATGATGACCAAAATGCAGATGCTCCCACTCCTTCTTAAAAGGGGGAAAATATTCATAGGAGGGGATATGGAAGCAAAGTTTAGAGCAGCAACTCAAGGAATCGCCATTCAAAGCCTGATACAAATGTGGTTCATATATATACAGCCACCAAAACTAGATAAGATTGATGAAGCTAAAAAGTGCATCCGGAAAGGGACTGGATATAGATCTCTCTTGAGAGACACATTCAAAGCATGTCCAATACAGAGGTCAGTGCTAGCAGCAAACCACCAAACTGAGAATAGGACCCCCTTGGAGGGAATTAGAGGAAGTATTGAAAGAGTTGAAGGAGCTTGCACCCCATAAAAACAACAATGACAACCAACCAGAGCTTCCAGGGTCTAAACCACTACTGAAAGACTATACATGGACTGACCCAGGGCTCCACCTGCATATGTAGCAGAGAATAGCCTTGTTGGGGCACCAGTGGAAGAGAAGAGAAAGCCCTTGGTCTTTCCAAGGTTGGACCCCCAGTGCAGGGGAATATGGGGGAAGGCAACAAGGGGGATAAATAGGGGCAATACCCATATGGGATAGAGGCAGGGAAGGGAATGGGGGCTTATGGACAGGAAACCGGGAACGGGAATAACCTTTGAAATGTAAGTAAAGAAATATATAATGAAAAATTTAAAAAAAGAAATAATTATTGGAACATGTAAATTCTAATGAAAGGAAATTCTTTTTGGGGTGGTGTGTTTGTGATGGGCTAGTAATACAAAAAAAGTTCTTCTTATCCAGATTAATATTTCATTATTTTCCCCCCTGAACCTTTCCTCCTGTGCTTTTCATCACTAACTTTGAATCCTGCATAAGGAAATTGCCTAAATTTATACAGTGGATTATCAAAATAAATATGAATTTGGGCAAGGAAGTTTGAGTACAATATGGTCTGTGCTAGAGTAGTAAAATGAGGAGTGGGTATCATATTGTGCAGTATACTATATGGTATTCTCAAAAGTAAATAAAATACTATAAAGTGTTGAAAAGTGAAAGGAAATACATTTATTTTCTCCTCACTGTTCACCTACAAATTATTGCTTCAAATAAATCCCATTTTTCTATAATAGGAAAGATGAAGGGTAGATGATTGTATCATGTTTAAGAATGTCAATATATGCTATAGAACTATCATCAAATACAAGGGTAGAATTTGATCTACCATTGAAGATGTGTAATTCAGATAGTGAAATAAATTTCTCTATCATGATTTTGAATGCTTGCTTCTATTGACTAAATCTCCTAAGTGTGATAAATTGCAAAGTGAATTTATTAGTATATATCTCAATGAAACTCAAATATTTTTAAATGTATAAGACTATTCTATTGAAAGAATTACCTGTCTAATACTTAGATGACTAAACTTTGAAAGTTACCAAAAAGTAGGTATATTTTAAAATACATTTTTGTTGATATATATATATATATATATATATATATATATATATATATATATATCTCACATTGAAGCATATATAAAGATTTCGTGGTGTTGTGGGGTGTGTGGAGGTGGTGGTTCCTTGAAGATTTTCCAAAGATCTGGGATAGTCATTCCTCCCAAGAATCGATTAGGGTAACCTTATCTGAGACTCACAGCAATGATGATATGATACTGTATTTGGCTTTGTGCGTGCATGTGTGTGTGTGTGTGTATGTTTCCAGTTCGTACTCAAGTCATAAGAATTGAGAGGAAAGTAATTTTATTTTTCTTGTGGATCCATCTCCTTCAACATCTCAATATTTTACTTATTATCAAATAGTCTTATAAAATGTTCTCCCTATTAAGTGAATACTTTACTGTGTGTACTATCAAATATTATACCAAATAGCCACATAGCCATCTAATGAATTTTAGTAGAGATTTCAGCAATGCTTGATGATATATCAGTGTAACTCTGAAATAAAGTTTTAGTAAGGACAATGTCTTATAGTAATGTACCATAAAGAACAGGGTAATTGAGCAATAAGATTAGTATATAATAAAATATTCCAAGTTTTGGCATGCTTCATGAAGTACAGCCAATGTAGTGAATTGTTAATGTAAATCTAACTTCTTTGTGGACTTCCATAAATGATTGCTTCTCAGATTCATAGATAATATAGAAGGCTTTACATAATATGCTACAATTTCCTTTTCTTCAGAAAAAGAAATCTCAAGCAAAGTTAAATTTCTCATAGTTGGTGTTTTTGGGTAACAAGGGACATAAGAGGATGGCAGCTGTATAACAAGAAAATAAAAAATAATAAAATTTCAGGTGATGAGTTTTTATTCTTATATATTTATATTTATTTACAAGATAAAATTGCCATAGGGACACAGTTTGAATTTGCAAGAAGAATTAACCTAGAATGTGTTGTATTAGGTGAGTGTTTATCCTATGATGGCTAGATTAAAAGTCCCTGCAACAAAGCTTTATAAAATAATCTAAGGCTATGTACTTCATCTACAATATCTACTTTCCATAAAATAATGTCATATGACTCAACTGAAATTACATTAGCTATATTACAAACATTCTTTAATTTAAGTAGTTTTCAAGCACTCTGGAGAAGAGGAAGTGGAAAGAGTGTGAGAGGCAGAGGGGATAGAAAATATCAGGGAAAAAAGGCCTCTGAATGAAATGGGCAAATTGAACTCACAAAGACTGAAGCAACAAGAATAAAACATACATTAGTCAGTGTCACATCATCTGCATACATATTATAGCTCTCAGATCACTACTTTTATGGTAATCCTGAGTGTATGAATGTTTGGTCTCCTATTCTTGTGCTTCTTTTGTTTCCTTTTGTTTGGCAGCCTTTATTTAGCCTCAAAGCAATGGTTTTTGTTTTATCTTATGTTTTGTTGTTATGTCCCAGAAGCCTATCTTTTTTCTACTGAGAGACAGAGAAAGAGTAGATCAAGAGGGTAGGTGAGATTGTCAATGTCTAGAAAGAGTAGAGTTAGGGGAAACTGTATTCAAGATATATGAGAAAAGAATCTATTTTCAATAAACTAAAAATATTAAAAAGTAATCAAATAGCAAACCTTAAAACTTGTTTCACAAAAAAAGCAGTATTGAAAAGATGGGTCAATCAACAACTAGTCCAGCTTAAGAATCATGCCTCCCTGGGAGAGGGAACCCACCCCTGATACTGCCTGAGGGAGAACATGCTGATGCATGGATGGCTCAGAGACCAAGGATAGAAACAAACATGACTGGCAAACAAAAAAATAATGTCATTGAAATGATGTCTGTGCTCACAGACTGGTACCTAACCCTAACTGCTGTCAGAGAGGCTTCATCCAGCAACTAAAAGAAACAGACAAAAAAGAACCACAGTCAAACATTAGAGGGGTTTCTGAGAATCATGCTACACAGGGAGAGAAATATTGTAGGAACCGAAGGAATGTAGGACACCACAAGAAAACTACAGAACCAACATATCTGGATTGATCATGTACAATAGAGAGAGAACTGAAAACCACAGAGCCGTCTTGATCTGACTTAGGCCCTGTGTATATATGTTATACTTTTCTATCTTGGTGTTTTGTGAGACTCCTGGGTGGCGGGGTAGAGGAGGCCTGTTTCTAACACCTTTACCTGCTTTGGGGACCTTGTCCTCCTACTGCATTGCTTTGCCTAGTCTTAATATGAGGAGCAGATCATAATCTTATTTCAACTTTTATGCCATGTTTGGTAGCTATCCCTGGGAAGCCTATTCTTTTCTAAGTCAAAATTGAAGAGGAGTGGACAGAAAGGCAAGAAATTTTGGGGCATGGTTGACATGGGGGTTGGAAGAAGGGCGGGGAAACTGATGTAGAATATAATATATGAGAAAATAAATGAATAAAAAATATTATCTGTCATGTATTATTTAAATTAATATTTGTTGTGAGTATTCCTATCTCAAGATATATTATATAGATACTAAATTATATATGATCTCATATAGAATTCTAAGTTTGAATAACTATATACAATTAAGACTGTAAAAGTACTTCATAATCTTAAAATCAGAATCCATACCCTGCTAAGAGTCTTTCAATCATTATTATAGATATATTAATAGCATTTGCATGTTTTGGTCAATTTATGTAATACATGAAAATACATGAAAAAATTTTGTCACCATGGCACAGCGCTATTAGAATAGGCCCTTATGTATTGCTCTGTTAAAGATTTTCTTTACAAAAAGAAAAAAAGAAAACACATGAGCTTCGAGCTGGTGTTGCCATCTTCTTTCTGGTGCTGTCTTTCATTATTGAGTCATGATGGTTTGTTAATTCACTAAGTGACCTTTGTAACCCCATCAGTGGCTCTCATGTCTCTGCTCTTTTGTGACTGTATTCATGTTTAACTGTTGTACTTTAAAGCCGAGATCAGTAACTATGCTTACTGTAACCAAGGCATTGAGCTTACAGAGTTGTTTGTTGTATAAAACAATTTAACTGTTGTTGCAAGCTTACAAGTAACGCCATTTTAAAAATTTCTTTCCTCCCTACCCCCATTATTCTACCCACAATTGTAATCAGAAAGACTAAACAAGGGTAAAGTTTTAACAGTACAAAGTCTGCCGTCATTTCATTGCCTTGAGTCTGTGTCCTAAGATGTAAAAGAGGTAAATGCCTTTTAATTGTTCACAAATAGGATGTGATTGTAAATGCACACTTTGTTTGCGTTTGAAATATGAAATCTTCAGATAATAAACTATGACTTTTTGGCTACTCCATCAGTATTGTCTCTTTCTTTGTGAATTTATTTGTAGGCTCTTTTATAATGAAAGTTACAAAGGTGCTACATGTGAGAGTTCTTACAAAGCAGCCGATTAAAGATCTAAACAAACATTTGAAGGTTTTACCTGAACTTCTCCCCAATTCCTGAGGTAATTTGAGAACAGTGGAAACTGTAGCTTGCTCCCTACTCTCCTGAGCATCTTTGGGAGCTTGTTGCTCAAAGCTCTTCTCTGCCTTCAACATCCCCACCATCTGTGCCCAATCAAGCCTCAGTGGGACCTTTCAGAACAAGAAGCTTACTGACTTGACAGCATCCTAGTGTTGGCCTCTCATACCTCACACACTGGGGATGCCACCACCTGGACTGGCCTCTCTTCCCTGTTCCCTTCTCCCCTCCGCATTGCAGGAGCTCTGGGCACAGAACCGGTATGACTTCAAATCATGCTCCATTTGCCAGGTGTAAGCTAATGATAGACACCATAACCTAAAAAAATGTTTAATGCATTCGGTGTGTGTTGATGTCTATAGTGGTTTTGCCAAAAACCAAAGGTAGGTTCGAAAAACCATGCTTGAGTGACCTTTAGGGATTTTGAATAGTATATAACTGACTTCATTGCTATGTTAATTGTATTGTTAAAAGTGTTTGGAAGTAATTTGCCCTTATTATGTAGAAATAAAGTATTTTATTTAAAAAAAGAAATTAAGATACTCTCTTGTATTGCTCTCTAGAAGCATTATAATTTGTCATTTACACTGTATAATTCATTTTGGTTTGAATTTCATGGTAATTCTTTCGATAATCTATGTGCACCATCACAACCAGGTTCATTTTCTTATCTATGATACTTTTTGTTATTTATTTTGCTGTGTAAATTTTTAAATAATTTGTATTTTGATGTTGTTTGGATAAACTGTGCTATGCACATATTAAAATTTTATTGTTTTATTTCAAATTTATACACATATGAATATTCTCTTATCCACTTCTAATATAAATTTTTAAATTTCCTTTTTAATTAAAATTAAGTCTATTATTTTAAAACAATCAGAATTGCCTTCATTAAAATGTAATTTTGTTTTATTTATCTAATTAAAAGTAATTATCAACTAAATGAGTGCCACTGATCATGGAAGACAATTGACAACTGTCTCAAGTGCTTTTGTTTTGTCTTGTTTTATTAGAAATGAAAGGTTAATGGCATAACGGGTCTGAAAGGGTACATATGTGATTTTGTATAGGTGGTCTTAGCTTGTTATACAGTTATTTGCTTAATTTCACAATTTTTTAATTATTTGCTTGGAAGTTAATTTTCTTGGCGGTTGTCAAACTTATTTTTTTACGCAAAGTGTGTGTGTGTGTGTGTGTGTGTGTGTGTGTGTGTGTGTGTGAATGTGCTTGTGTGTGTGTATGTGTATCAGTTGTCCAATTAAAATTGTTTAGGAAAACTGCTGTACCAAAACCATTTTTACTGAGTCTATTGTTTATTAGATTATTACCATTACAAATTCAACTCTAGAAAAGAGAATGATCTGAAATCTTAAATCCTAAAGAAGACACATTTAATCATTCTTGCTGTTTTCTCAGAGTTTACACAGAAATGTCAAGCAAATGACATTTATATAAATTAGAATAAAGACTGTTAAATAAATGTATTAAGTCAATATTGAAAGAAAATATCCAGTATTCCAGAAGTTCATATAGAAGAGAACTCAAAATTATATATTTTAAACTAACAAGATATGAACAGTAACAAAGTGTATTCATCACTATGGTAATGAAAATTCATAAATAATTAAGCCTAAAGTTAAATACAGATTTTTGTTGCTAAACATGAAATGAAAAATTGAAGATTTTGAACCATATTTATGTTTAACAAAAATATTATAAATATGGTATTTTTATATGCATAAACTTTTTGCTTTCTTGACCTTTTTCTTAGTAGATTTAAAATTACTAATCTTTGCAGAGGAACGTCCTGGGCACACAGTTATTAAGTTATCTCCTTTTTTGGAAAGTCAGTGACTCATAGGATGCTTTGCTCAGAAGAGATCATGTATATTGTTTGGTGCTGTTAAACATTGTACTTAAATGAATTTGAATGTTTCCATCATATCACATATGTGTAAATTTAATCAACTGTTTGAAATGGGTAAAAGATGCCATTCTGGGATAAAGGCTTCTTTATAACTGAAAGAATTTGTGAGGAGAAATGGTAAAAAGCACAAGGTTCCTATCAAAACAAGACCCATCAGGGGCAAGTGGAGGAAGTAGGGGCCACCATCAGTTTTGCAGACTCTTTGCCTCTCCCACACAGGAAGGTTCAAACCATTACCTTCTCTTTTTCTGTCTCTTGGTCTTCTATCTTTCCAGGAAATTCAATCCTTTGTTCACACCACACCAGAGGAGTAGCTCAATGTCCCTCTATACAATTTTCAACACCTTTTAACTATTTGTTTATTTTATTTCTCTTGATTCCTGAAACAGTATGGACATCAAGGATTCAGTGCCAAAACAACACCTCAGCAGACCTGATGTAAAGAAAATTCAAATATACATGTTGATGACCACATGTTAAGCTTAAACAACACTAAGAGTTCAATAGCTAAGTACATTATTTTTATTTTTTCCTTAATGTCACACTTGATGCTTTATTCTTTTTTTTTCTTTTTTTTTTATTAACTTGAGTATTTCGTATATACATTTCGAGTGTTATTCCCTTTCCCGGTTTCCGGGCAAACATCCCCCTCCCCCCTCCCTTTCCTTATGGGTGTTCCCCTCCCAACCCTCCCCCCATTGCTGCCCTCCCCACATAGTCTAGTTCACTGGGGGTTCAGTCTTAGCAGGACCCAGGGCTTCCCCTTCCACTGGTGCTCTTACTAGGATATTCATTGCTACCTATGGGGTCAGAGTCCAGGGTCAGTCCATGTATAGTCTTTAGGTAGTGGCTTAGTCCCTGGAAGCTCTGGTTGCTTGACATTGTTGTACTTTTGGGGTCTCGAGCCCCTTCAAGCTCTTCCAGTTCTTTCTCTGATTCCTTCAACGGGGGCCTATTCTCAGTTCAGTGGTTTGCTGCTGGCATTCGCCTCTGTATTTGCTGTATTCTGGCTGTGTCTCTCAGGAGCGATCTACATCTGGTTCCTGTAGGCCTGCACTTCTTTGCTTCGTCCATCTTCTCTAATTGGGTGGCTGTATATGTATGGGCCACATGTGGGGCAGGCTCTGAATGGGTGTTCCTTCAGTCTCTGTTTTAATCTTTGCCTCTCCCTTCCCTGCCAAGGGTATGCTTTTTCCTCATTTAAAGAAGAAGTGAAGCATTCACATTTTGATCATCCGTCTTGAGTTTCGTTTGTTCTAGGGATCTAGGGTAATTCAAGCATTTGGGCTAATAGCCACTTATCAATGAGTGCATACCATGTATGTCTTTCTGTGAATGGGTTAGCTCACTCAGGATGATATTTTCCAGTTCCAACCATTTGCCTACGAATTTCATAAACTCGTTGTTTTTGATAGCTGAGTAATATTCCACTGTGTAGATGTACCAAATTTTCTGAATCCATTCCTCTGTTGAAGGGCATCTGGGTTCTTTCCAGTTTCTGGCTATTATAAATAAGGCTGCGATGAACATAGTGGAGCACGTGTCTCTTTTGTATGTTGAGGAATCTTTTGGGTATATGCCCAAGAGAGGTATAGCTGGATCTTCAGGCAGTTCAATGTCCAATTTTCTGAGGAACCTCCAGACTGATTTCCAGAATGCTTTTACCAGTCTGCAATCCCACCAAAAATGGAGGAGTGTTCCTCTTTCTCCATATCCTCGCCAGCATCTGCTGTCACCTGAGTTTTTGATCTTAGCCATTCTCACTGGTGTGAGGTGAAATCTCAGGGTTGTTTTGATTTGCATTTCCCTTATGACTAAAGATGTTGAACATTTCTTTAGGTGTTTCTCAGCCATTCGGAATTCCTCAGCTGTGAATTCTTTGTTTAGCTCTGAACCCCATTTTTTAATAGGGTTATTTGTTTCCCAGCGGTCTAACTTCTTGAGTTCTTTGTATATTTTGGATATAAGGCCTCTATCTGTTGTAGGATTGGTAAAGATCTTTTCCCAATCTGTTGGTTGCCATTTTGTCCTAACCACAGTGTCCTTTGCCTTACAGAAGCTTTGCAGTTTTATGAGATCCCATTTGTCGACTCTTGATCTTAGAGCATAAGCCATTGGTGTTTTGTTCAGGAAATTTTTTCCAGTGCCCATGTGTTCCAGATGCTTCCCTAGTTTTTCTTCTATTAGTTTGAGTGTGTCTGGTTTGATGTGGAGGTCCTTGATCCACTTGGACTTAAGCTTTGTACAGGGTGATAAGCATGGATCGATCTGCATTCTTCTACATGTTGACCTCCAGTTGAACCAGCACCATTTGCTGAAAATGCTATCTTTTTCCATTGAATGGTTTTGGCTCCTTTGTCAAATATCAAGTGACCATAGGTGTGTGGGTTCATTTCTGGGTCTTCAATTCTATTCCATTGATCTATTTGTCTGTCTCTGTACCAGTACCATGCAGTTTTTATCACTATTGCTCTGTAATACTGCTTGAGTTCAGGGAAAGTGATTCCCCCTGAAGTCCTTTTATTGTTGACGATAGTTTTAGCTATCCTGGGTTTTTTGTTATTCCAGATGAATTTGCAAATTGTTCTGTCTAACTCTTTGAAGAATTGGATTGGTATTTTGATGGGGATTGCATTGAATCTGTAGATCGCTTTCAGTAAAATGGCCATTTTTACTATATTAATCCTGCCAATCCATGAGCATGGGAAATCTTTCCATCTTCTGAAGTCTTCTTCATAGCCTTTCTTCAGTGTCTTGAAGTTCTTATTGTACAAATCTTTTACTTGCTTGGTTAAAGTCACACCGAGGTACTTTATATTATTTGGGTCTATTATGAAGGGTGTCGTTTCCCTAATTTCTTTCTCGGCTTGTTTCTCTTTTGTGTAGAGGAAGTCTACTGATTTATTTGAGTTAATTTTATACCCAGCCACTTTGCTGAAGTTGTTTTTCAGCTTTAGTAGTTCTCTGGTGGAACTTTTGGAATCACTTAAATATACTATCATATCATCTGCAAAAAGTGATATTTTTGACTTCTTCTTTTCCGATCTGTATCCCCTTGACCTCCTTTTGTTGTCTGATTGCTCTGGCTAGAACTTCAAGAACTATATTGAATAAGTAGGGAGACAGTGGGCAGCCTTGTCTAGTCCCTGATTTTAGTGGGATTGCTTCAAGTTTCTCTCCATTTAGTTTAATGTTAGCAACTGGTTTGCTGTATATGACTTTTACTATGTTTAGGTATGTGCCTTGAATTCCAATTCTTTCCAGGACTTTTATCATGAAGGGGTGTTGAATTTTGTCAAATGCTTTCTCAGCATCTAATGAAATGATCATGTGGTTCTGTTCTTTCAGTTTGTTTATATAATGGATCACATTGATGGTTTTCCGTATATTAAACCATCCCTGCATGCCTGGGATGAAGCCTACTTGATCATGGTGGATGATTGTTTTGATGTGCTCTT
This sequence comes from Rattus norvegicus, assembly GCF_021556685.1. NCBI lineage: Eukaryota > Metazoa > Chordata > Mammalia > Rodentia > Muridae > Rattus > Rattus norvegicus. Next base: position 52,576,337 of record NC_141544.1, on the reverse strand, counting down.
GAATTCGGTTTGCCAGAATTTTATTGAGTATTTTTGCGTCGATATTCATAAGGGAAATTGGTCTGAAGTTCTCTTTCTTTGTTGGGTCTTTGTGTGGTTTAGGTATAAGAGTAATTGTGGCTTGGTAGAAGGAATTCGGTAGTGCTCCATCTGTTTCAATTTTGTGGAATAGTTTGGATAATATTGGTATGAGGTCTTCTATGAAGGTTTGATAGAATTCTGCACTAAACCCATCTGGACCTGGGCTCTTTTTGGTTGGGAGACCTTTAATGACTGCTTCTATTTCCTTAGGAGTTATGGGGTTGTTAAACTGGTTTATCTGTTCCTGATTTAACTTCGATACCTGGTATCTGTCTAGGAAATTGTCCATTTCCTGCAGATTTTCAAGTTTTGTTGAATATAGGTTTTTATAGTAAGATCTGATGATTTTTTGATTTTCCTCTGAATCTGTAGTTATGTCTCCCTTTTCATTTCTGATTTTGTTAATTTGGACGCACTCTCTGTGTCCTCTCGTTAGTCTGGCTAAGGGTTTATCTATCTTGTTGATTTTCTCAAAGAACCAACTTTTGGTTCTGTTGATTCTTTCTATGGTCCTTTTTGTTTCTACTTGGTTGATTTCAGCTCTGAGTTTGATTATTTCCTGCCTTCTGCTCCTCCTGGGTGTATTTGCTTCTTTTTGTTCTAGAGCTTTTAGGTGTGCTGTCAAGCTGCTGACATATGCTCTTTCCTGTTTCTTTCTGCAGGCACTCAGCGCTATGAGTTTTCCTCTTACCACACCTTTCATTGTGTCTCATAAGTTTGAGTATGTTGTATCTTCATTTTCATTAAATTCTAAAAAGTTTTTAATTTCTTTCTTTATTTCTTCCTTGACCAGGTTATCATTGAGTAGAGCATTGTTCAATTTCCACGTATATGTGGGCATTCTTCCCTTATTGTTATTGAAGAACAGTTTTAGGCCTTGGTGGTCTGATAGCACGCATGGGATTATTTCTATCTTTCTGTACCTGTTGAGGCCCGTTTTTTGACCAATTATATGGTCAATTTTGGAGAAAGTACCATGAGGAGCTGAGAAGAAGGTATATCCTTTTGCTTTAGGATAGAATGTTCTATAATTATCTGTTAAGTCCATTTGGCTCATGACTTCTCTTAGTCTGTCGACATCACTGTTTAATTTCTGTTTCCATGATCTGTCCATTGATGAGAGTGGGGTGTTGAAATCTCCCACTATTATTGTGTGAGGTGCAATGTGTGTTTTGAGCTTTAGTAAGGTTTCTTTTACGTATGTAGGTGCCCTTGTATTTGGGGCATAGATATTTAGGATTGAGAGTTCATCTTGGTGGATTTTTCCGTTGATGAATATGAAGTGTCCTTCCTTATCTTTTTTGATGACTTTTAGTTGGAAATTGATTTTATTTGATATTAGAATGGCTACTCCAGCTTGCTTCTTCTGACCATTTGCTTGGAAAGTTGTTTTCCAGCCTTTCACTCTGAGGTAGTGTCTGTCTTTGTCTCTGAGGTGTGTTTCCTGTAGGCAGCAGAATGCAGGGTACTCGTTGCGTATCCAGTTTGTTAATCTATGTCTTTTTATTGGGGAGTTGAGGCCATTGATATTGAGAGATATTAAGGAATAGTGATTATTGCTTCCCGTTATATTCATATTTGGATGTAAGTTTATGTTTGTGTGCTTTCATTCTCTTTGTTTTGTTGCCAAGACGATTAGTTTCTTGCTTCTTCTAGGGTATAGCTTGCCTCCTTATGTTGGGCTTTACCATTTATTATCCTTTGTAGTGCTGGATTTGTAGAAAGATATTGTGTAAATTTGGTTTTGTCATGGAATATCTTGGTTTCTCCATCTATGTTAATTGAGAGTTTTGCAGGATACAGTAACCTGGGCTGGCATTTGTGTTCTCTTAGGGTCTGTATGACATCAGTCCAGGATCTTCTGGCCTTCATAGTTTCTGGCGAGAAGTCTGGTGTGATTCTGATAGGTCTGCCTTTATATGTTACTTGACCTTTTTCCCTTACTGCTTTTAATATTCTTTCTTTATTTTGTGCGTTTGGTGTTTTGACAATTATGTGACGGGAGGTGTTTCTTTTCTGGTCCAATCTATTTGGAGTTCTATAGGCTTCTTGTATGTCTATGGGTATCTCTTTTTTTAGGTTAGGGAAGTTTTCTTCTATGATTTTGTTGAAGATATTTACTGGTCCTTTGAGCTGGGAGTCTTCACTCTCTTCTATACCTATTATCCTTAGGTTTGATCTTCTCATTGAGTCCTGGATTTCCTGTATGTTTTGGACCAGTAGCTTTTTCCGCTTTACATTATCCTTGACAGTTGAGTCCATGATCTCTATGGAATCTTCTGCTCCTGAGATTCTCTCTTCCATCTCTTGTATTCTGTTGGTGAAGCTTGTATCTACAGCTCCTTGTCTCTTCTTTTGGTTTTCTATATCCAGGGCTGTTTCCCTGTGTTCTTTCTTGATTGCTTCTATTTCCATCCTCAATTCCTTCAACTTTTTGATTGTGTTTTCCTGGAATTCTTTCAGAGATTTTTGTGTCTACTCTCTATGGGCTTCTGCTTGTTTATTTATGTTTTCCTGGAATTCTTTCAGGCATTTTTGCGATTCCTCTCTGTAGGCTTCTACTTGTTCTCTAAGAGAGTTCTTCACGTCTTTCTTGAAGTCCTCCAGCATCATGATCAAAAATGATTTTGAAACTAGATCTTGCTTTTCTGGTGTGTTTGGATATTCCATGTTTGTTTTGATGGGAGAATTGGGCTCTGATGGTGCCATGTAGTCTTGGTTTCTGTTGCTTGGGTTCCTGCGCTTGCCTCTCGCCATCAGATTATCTCTAGTGTTACTTTGTTCTGCTATTTCTGACAGTGGCTAGACTGTCCTATAAGCCTGTGTGTCAGGAGTGCTGTAGACCTGTTTTCCTCTCTTTCAGTCAGTTATGGGGACAGAGTGTTCTGCTTTCGGGCGTGTAGTTTTTCCTCTCTACAGGTCTTCAGCTGTTCCTGTGGGCCTGTGTCTTGAGTTCACCAGGCAGCTTTCTTGCAGCAGAAAATTTGGTCTTACCTGTGGTCCCGAGGCTCAAGTTCACTCGTGGGGTGCTGCCCACGGGCTCTCTGCAGCGGCAGCAACCAGGAAGACCTGTGCCGCCCCTTCCGGGAGCTTCAGTGCACCAGGGTTCCAGATGGTCTTTGGCTTTTTCCTCTGGCATCCGAGATGTGTTTGCAGGGAGCAGTCTCTTCTGGTTTCCCAGGCTTGTCTGCCTCTCTGAAGGTTTAGCTCTCCCTCCCAAGGGATTTGGGTGCAGAGAACTGTTTATCCGGTCTGTTTCTTTCAGTTTCTGGAGGTGTCTCAGGCAGGGGTCCTGCCGCTCCTGGTCCCTCCCCCACGGGAGCCCAGAGGCCTTATACAGTTTCCTCTTGGGCCAGGGATGTGGGCAGGGGTAGCAGTGTTGGTGGTCTCTTCTGCTCTGCAGCCTCAGGAGTGCCCACCTGACCAGGCGGTTTGGTCTCTCTCTCACCGGGTCTGGGAGCAGAGAGCTGCTGTGGGCCGGGATCCGCGGGTGTGGGACTTCCGGTAAACACAGAAAGTGCCCGGTCCTAGAGGAATTCTGCTTCCGTGTGTCCCAAGCTCACCAGGCAGCTTTCTTGCAGCAGAAAAGTTGGTCTTACCTGTGGTCCCGAGGCTCAGGTTCGCTCGTGGTGTGCTGCCCAGGGGCTCTCTGCAGCGGCAGCAACCAGGAAGACCTGTGCCGCCCCTTCCGGGAGCTTCAGTGCACCAGGGTTCCAGATGGTCTTTGGCTTTTTCCTCTGGCGTCCGAGATGTGTGTGCAGGGAGCAGTCTCTTCTGGTTTTCCAGGCTTGTCTGCCTCTCTGAAGGTTTAGCTCTCCCTCCCACGGGCTTTGGGTGCAGAGAACTGTTTATCCGGTCTGTTTCTTTCAGGTTCCGGCGGTGTCCTTGATGCTTTTTTCTTGCAAGTATATTTAGTTTTTCATAGCAAAATTATTGTGCAAATGTTATTAGATTTTTGTAATAAAATGCTAATATAAGTTCTAATAGGAAAATCTAATGAAAGTTAATGATTTCTAAAATAAAAAATAAAGATTTATCCTAAGTAATTAGTGACATGATAATAAGTTAAAATAAGGATGAGAGACTCACAAAGTGGGATTATAACAGCAAGGACATGAAAGGGAGATATAGTTTTAATTAACAATAAAAATTTGAACTATAAAACAATAAAAGTGAAAAGCCTCTTTTTTAATTTATTTATTTTATTGAATATTTTAAGTATTTACATTTCAAATGTTATCCCCTCTCCACCGCTTTCCCAAACCCCTTCCATCCTACCCCTGATTCTATGAAGATGATCCCATTTCCACACACCCACTCCAACCTCAACATACCAACATTCCCCTAAATTGAGGAAACAAGCCTTTATAGGACCAAGGACTTCACCTCGTATTGATGCTAGACAATGCCATCCTCTGCTACCCATGCAGCTGGAGCCATGGTGCCTTCCATGTACACTTCTTCTTTGGTAGTTTTGGCCCTGGGAGCTCTGGGGCATCTGGTTGGTTGATATTGTTATTCTTTCTATGGGGTTGCAAACCCCTTCAGCTCCTTCACTAACTAACCCATTGGGGTTCCTGTGCTCAATCTGATGGAACGTTGGAAGCATCCTCACCTGTATCAGTAAGGTTCTGGCAGAGCCTCTCAAGAGACATTTATATCAGGCTCTTGTCATCAAACACTTCTTGGCAACAGCAATAGTGACTGGGTTTGGTGGCTGATAAGAGATGGATCTCCTGGTGGGGCAGGCCCTGGATGATCTTCCTTCAGTCCCTGCTCCACTCTTTGTTAATGTCTTTCCTCCAGTGAGTATTCTGTTGCCCCTTCTAAAAAAGAGTGAAGCATTCACATTTTGTTCATCCTTTGTCTTGAGCTTCATATGGTCCATTAATTGTTTCTTGGGTATTCTGAGGTTTTGAGCTAATATCCACTAATCGATGAGTGCAAACCATGTATGTTCTTTTGTGACTGGGTTACCTAATTCAGGATATTTTCTAGTTCTATCCATTTGTCTAACAATTTCATGTAGTCATTGTTTTTGATAGCTGTGTAGTACGCCATTGTGTAAATGTACCACATTTTCTGTATCTATTCCTCTGTTGAAGGGCATCTCAGTTCTTTCCAGCTTCTGGCTATTGTAAATATATATGCTATGAACACAGTGGAACATGTGTCCTTGTTGTATATTGGAGTATCATTTGAGTATATGCCCAGCAGTGGTATAGCTGAGTCCTCAGGTAGTACTATGTCCAATTTTCTGAGGAACCACCAGAATGCTTTTAGAGTGGTTGTACCAGCTTACAAACACACCAACAATGGAGGAGTATTTCTCTTGCTCCACATACTCGCCAACCTCTGTTGTCACCTCAGTTTTTGTTCTTTGCTATACTGAGTTGTGTGAGGTAAAATCTCTGGATTGTTTTGATTTGCATTTCCCTGATGACTAAGGATGTTAAACATTTCTTTAGGTACTTCTTAGCCATTCATCAGTTGAGAATTCTTTGTTTAGCTCTGTACCCCATTTTTAATAGGGTTTTTGACTCTCTCAGGTATAAGTTCTTAAGTTCTTTGTATATATTGGATATTAGTCCTCTATCAGATATAGGATTATTAAAGATCTCATCCCAATCTGTTGGTTGCCATTTTGTCCTAATGACAGTGTCCTTTGCCTTACAGAAGCTTTGCAGTTGTATGAGGTCCCATTAGTTGATTCTTGATCTTAGAGCATAAGCCATTGGTGTTTTGTTCAGAAAAATTTCCCAAGTACCAATGTGTTTGAGGCTCTTCCCCACTTTTTCTTCTATTAGCATGAGCGTATCTGCTTTTATGTAGAGGTGCTTGATCCACTTGTACTTGAGCTTTGTACAGAGTGACAAGAATGGAGCATTCTTATACATGCTGACCTCCAGTTGAAACAGCACCATTTGTTGAAAATACTACCTTTTGCTACAGGATGGTTTTAGCTCCTTTGTCAAAGATCAAATGACCATAGGTGTGTGAGTTCATTTCTGGGTCTTCAATTCTATTCCATTGATCTATCTGCTTATCTCCGTATCAATAACATGCAGTTTTTATCACTATTGTTCTGTGATACAGCTTGAAGTCAGGGATAGTGATTCCCCCAGAAGTTCTTTGTTTCTTGACCGTTTGATATTCCTCAGTAGAGAATTCCTTTTTTATCTCTGTACCCCAATTTTTGTAGGGCTATTTAATTCTCTGGAGTCTTTTTGAGTTCTTTGTATACATTAGATACTAGCCCACTATCAGATGTAGGATTGGTTAAGATCTTTTCCTAATCTGTTCATTGCCATTTTATCATAATGACAGTTTCCTTTCCCCTACAGAAGCTTTGCAATTTAATGAGGTCCCATTTGTTGATTATTAATCTTAGAGCATAAGCCATTTGTGCTCTGTTCAGGAAATTTCCCCTAGCACCAATGTGTTTGAGGCTCTTCCCCCTTTGTCTTCTATTTGTTTCAATGTATCTGGTTTTATGTAGAGGTCTTTGATCCACTTGGACTTGAGTTTAATGCATGAAGATAAGAATGGATCGATTTGCATTGTGCTATATGCTGAACTCCAGTTGACCAGCAACATTTATTAAAATGCTATCTTTTTTCCACTAGATGGGTTTAGTGCCTTTGTCAAAGATTAATGACCACAGATGTATGGGCCCAATTCTGGCTATTCAATTCTATTCCATTTATCAACCTGCCTTTCTCTGTACCAATATCATGAAAATTTTATCACTATTGCTCGTTACTACTGCTTGAGGTAAGAGATGTTATTTCCCCAGAAGTTCTTTTATTGTTGAGAATAGTTTTTGCTATCATGGGCTTTTGGTTATTCCAAAAAAAAAACTTTTGCAGATTGCTCTAACTCTATGAAGAGTTGAGTTGGAATTATGATTGGGATTGTGTTGAATCTGTACATTGCTTTCAGCATGATGGCCATTTTTACTATATTCACCCTGCCAAACCATAAGCATGGGAGATTTTCTGTCTTCTGTGTTGTTCTTCAAATTCTGTCTAAAGAGACTTGAAGTTCTTGTCATACAGACCTTTCACTTGCTTAGTTACAGTCACACCAAGGTATTTTATATTGTTTGTGATTATTTTGAAGGGCGTTGTTTCCATAATTTCTGTCTCAGCCTGTTTATCCTTTGAGTAGAAGAAGACTACTAATTTGAGTTAATTTTATGTCCAGTCATTTTGCTGAAGTTGTTTATCAGGTGTTGGAGTTCTCTAGTGAAATTTTTAGGGTACCTTAAGTATACTATCTAATCATCTGCAAATAGTGATATTTTGACTTATTTCATTTCTATCTCTATCCCTTTGACATATGTTTGTTCTCTAATTGCTCTGGCTAGAACTTCAAGTACTGTATTTAATAGGTAGTGAGAGATTGAGCAGCCTTGTCTAGTTACTTATTTTAGTGGGACTGCTTCAAGTTTCTCTCCATTTAGTTTGGTGCTGGCTGCTAGTGTGCTCTATATTGCTTTTACTATGTTTAAGTATGGGCCTACAGAACTCTAATGTAAATATAAATTTATATTTTCTGTGATCTATGACAGAAGAAAAATTTCTTCCCATTATGTTTGGTTTTGAAGGTTTGTTAACAATTATGTTTTTTTCCATCCCTCACATTTTAGGAAAAATGTTTAATAAGTCAAAATAAACTTTGTCATTTAGGGACGTAATTGACATTTCATCATGCCTGGCATGTGATACAGTATCACTGGCCCAAACCCATCTAGCAGTAAGCATTCAACAGAGCTCCACTGAAAGTGGAGCAGAAAAACATGGAGATATATCCTTTTTAATATTTCATGCAGAAAACTAAAAAAAATGATGTAATATCAAGGAAAAATACTAAAGTACCATGGCTCCAGAAAAAAGCCCAATACGATTTTAAAGAACAATACTAGTTAAGTACAAACAAAATATTACTTTCGAATCACTTGCAATGAAAACAACTGAGGTGCTTTTCATAATTTCTGTCTCAGCCTGAGATATAGCTGAGGTGCTATATCATTTTTTTCCTTTTTAATTAGATATATTTCTGTACTTACATTTCAAACATTATTCTCCTTCCCAGTTTCCTGTCCATAAGCCCATATTCCCTCCCCTCCCCTTCCCCATAGGTATTCCCCCTATATTTCCCCTTTATTGCCTCCCACATATTCCCCTACACTGGTTGTCCAACTTTGGCAGGACCAAGGGCTTCCCCTTACCCTGGTGCCCCAACATGGCTATTCTCTGCTACATGTGCAGTTTGAGCCCTGGGTCAGTCCACGCATAATCTTTTGGTAGTGGTATAGTCCCTGAAAGCTCTGGTTGGTTGGCATTGTTGCTTTTAGGGTTGCAAGCTCCTTCAACTCTTTCAATACTCCCACTCCTTCTTAAAAGGGGGGAAAACATCCATAGGAGGGGATACGGAAGCAAAGTTTAGAGCAGCGACTCAAGGAATGGCCATTCAGAGCCTGATCCACATGTGGCCCATATATTTACAACCACCAAAACTAGATAAGATTGATGAAGCTAGAAAATACATGCTGAAAGGGACCGGATATAGATCTCTCCTGAGAAACACATACAGAGTATGTCCAATACAAAGGTCAATGCTAGCAGCAAGCCACGAAACTGAGCTTTATATCATTCTATATCATGAACAAAATAGTAAATATGTAAAGGATGTCTCACAGCTTTACGGACTAAAATCCTGCCCAGAGAGAGCTGCTCTCCTAGGAGTGCTCTCACTCCTAAGATCAAAGGCTCACAGACCCACAGGAGGAACAAACTCCAGTCAAAGACAGCAAGAACAACTAACATTAGGGATAACAGGAGGGCAAGAGGCAAGTGCAAGAGCCTATTGAACAGAAACTACTGTATCAATTACTGGATAATGCAATATACTGTAAAAGTAAGATTTGGATTTAAAAATCACATCTCATGATGATGACAGAGGATTTTAAGAAAGACTTCTTTTCATTTTTTAAATCCTCAATCTCCTTTTGTTGTCTAACTTCGGACTAGAATTTCAAGTACTATATTGAATAGATAGGAAAAGATTGGGCAGCCTTTTCTGGTCCCTTATATTCATGAGATTGCTTCAACTTTCTCTCCATTTAGTTTGATGTTGGCTATTGGTTTACTGTATATTGCTTTCATTATGTTTATGTATGTGCATTCAATTCCTCATCTTTCCAAGACATGAAGGGGTGTTATATTTTGTCAAATGCTTTTTCAGCATTGAATGAGATTGATTTTCTCTTTGAATTTGTTTACATAGTGGACTACATTGATGGATTTCCTTACATTGAACCATTTCTGCATCCTTGGGATGAAGCATACTTGTTCTTGGTGAATGATCATGTAGACTCCATTTGCAAGAATTTTATTGAGTATGTTTTGCATTGATATTCATAAGGGAAATGGATCTGAAGTTTTCTTTGTTCTTTATGTGGTTTGTGTATTAGTGTAACTGTGGATTCATAGAATGAATTAGGTAGTATTCCTTCTGTTTCTACTTTGTGGACAAGTTTAAAGAGTATTGGTATTAGGTCTCCTTTGAAGGTCTCATATAATTCTGAACTAAACCCATCTGGTCCTGGGCTTTTTCTGGTTGGTATTTCAAAATTATTAAGAAATATTATTTTACTAACTTTGAAAAACCTTGACAGCACGTGAGCTTCATAGAATTTTTTTGAAGAAAATATATCCTACATTAAGAAAGTCTATATTCTTAGGTTAACAATTGTACTGGCTGGTTTTGTGTGTGAACTTGAAAGAAGCTGGAGTTATCACAGAGAAATTAACCTCCCTTGAGGATATGCCTCCATGAAATCCAGCTGTAAATCATTTTCCCAATTAGTGATAATGTTTGGGAGGTCCCATTGTGGGTGGTTCCATCCATGGCCTGGCAGTCCTTGGTTCTATAAAAAAGAAAACTGAGCAAGCCAAGGGAAGCAAGCCAGTAAGTAACATGCCTCCATGACATCTGTATCAGCTCCTGCTTCCTGACCTGCTTGAGTTCCAATCCTAACTTTCTTTGGTGATGAACAGCAATCTGGAAGTTAAACTGAATAAATTCTTTCCTCCCCAACTTGCTTCTTGGTCATGGTGTTTTGTTCAGGAATAGAAACCCCGACTAAGACAATAATGAAGCAAAGTAAGTTACTTCTTTTTTTTTTTAAAAGATTTATTTAATGTATATGAGTACCCTGTAGCTGTTTCAGACACACCAGAAGAGGGCATCAGATCCCACTACAGATGGTTGTGAGCCACCATGTGGTTGCTGGGAATTGAACTCAGGACCTCTGGAAGAGCAGGTACTGCTCTTAACCTCTGAGTCACCTCTCCAGCCCAAGTTACTTCTTTTATTTTATTTTTTTCATCTTTATTAACTTGGATATTTCTTATTTACATTTCGATAGTTATTCCCTTTCCCGGTTTCTGGGCCAATATCCCCCTAACCCCTCACTCTCCCCTTCTATATGGGTGTTCCCTTCACCGTCCTCCCCCCATTACTGCCCTCCCCCAACAATCACATTCACTGGGGTTTCAGTCTTGGCAGGACCAAGGGCTTCCCATTCCATTGGTGCTCTTACTAGGCTATTCATTGCTTCCTATGAGGTTGGAGGCCAGGGTCAGTCCATGTATAGTCTTTGGGTAGTGGCTTAGTCCCTGGAAGCTCTGGTTGGTTGGCATTGTCGTTCATATAGGGTCTCAAGCTCTTTCACTCCTTTCTCTGATTCATTCAACAGGGGTCCTGTTCTCAATTCAGTGGTTTAATGATGCCATTCGCCTATGTATTTGCTGTAAGTTACTTCTGATGTAATACCTAGGTAGAAGATACTAGCAGTAATTTTAGATTGTTTTGTACCATAAAATTAAACTATCCATATAGAAAGTAATGGTTCAAAGAACCTTAAAGAAATATTTTAATCTTATGTGGTATCTCCTGCATATTCTTGATTCAAGTGGCACTTTAATTCCCAAGAATAGGTGCCAGAGGTCATATTTATGTTCAGGGTATAAAAGTAAGATAACCTAATGTCAAGAAAAGCCAGTCAAAATGAGTATAGTCTTAACCAAAAAGGGTTTATCTAAAGCAGGGTAATATTTAATTGCTTGTTTTGCTAATGAATTGTTCCTCATACCAATCTGATCCTATTTTTTTAGAATTTTAAATTAATATTTTCTTCTTTGCTTATAAAAATTAGCACTCATAAAAAAATTAAATTTTGTATAGTTTTCCTGAGAATAAATTTTCATCCTTTTCTGTCTCCATATCATATATGATTACTCTTGTGGGCATTTTGTCCAGAATCTATGTCATGATTTAGCATGGTCACAAATTTCACCACTGTACAACCCAGGCATTTTACTCACATATCCAAGCAGCCTTGAAGGACACAGTGCCTGTCAAGTCCCCAACTATCTGAGCTATTTCTTGGCCACCTCAATTTTGCCAATCTGTTTTTAGTTAGAGGGAAAGAGTGATTTCACTGAAAAACAGGTGTGACTGCAATATGCTGCTGTCAGAAACAAACTATTTCTGTGAGTTCAGTCAGTTGTCCTCAGGGAAACAAGGGATATAACTACATAAAAAAGAACCTGAAATACAAAGACTAGATACAGAATTGTTTTTGGCACAGACATCAATCAGTCACTTAAGAGCCTGCTAAACTCTCCATCTAGCTGGAAATCTGTCTCTCTAAGTTTACTCAAAAATCAACCTGTGAAACTCATAGTTTCTGTTTAACATTCTGCTGTGAGTGTTAAGTGTTCTGTAATGGCCCATCTTGACTGTTAACTTGACTACATCTGGAATCGACTGAAACAGAAGTGGCTGGATACTCCTACGGTGGATTTTCTTAATCAGATTATTTAAAGAAAGGAAGATACACCCTAAATCTGAATCATTCTCTCTGGAGGCTGCATATTGTCGTTACTTCCACTGATAATTCAATCTGTCCTGTTGCAATAGGTAGTACTAAACAACTTCTTAAAAATCCCAGAGCAGAAGGAAGAGCAATAGCAAACCAGATATCCCAAGGATTCTAGCTCCAAAGTTAGATACAGAGATCTGTGGACTGACAATAGGTCTTCTGTCCTGAGAGAGCCATTGCTGGATACAACCTCTGTGTCAGTCTAATGAGCACATTATTAACATAAATGTCTATAGTTCTGCCAATTCTTTTTGCCTATTGATTCTTTTTCAAATTTCCATTATTTCTGCAGGGAAGATGTACTACAAAACTACATATACGAAGTGTTTATTGACAAAATACAACATCCTATCCCATATTCTTCTGACATATAGAAAAGCAGTCATTGAAAAAGTTGCTTTTCATACAAAATGGATGAATTTGAATTGATAATCAAACAAAATAACAATAACAACAGCCACAACAAATAATCCATTTACATAGGACAATTTTAAATTCAGTGGTTTATGACCCACTTTTGGGCATATACCCAAAAGATGTCCCACCACACCACACAGACATTTACTCTACTGTATCCATAGCAACTTTTCTGCTTTACTCTTAAAAGCAAGGAGCTGAAAGCAATCTATTTGTCCCTCAACGAAGAATGGATACAAGAAATGTGGTGCCTTTAAACAACAAAATACTATCCAGCTATTAAAAACAAAGACATCATGAAATATACAGGAAAAATGGGTGGAGCTAGAAATGATCATCATGAGTGAGGTAACACAGACCTACAAATACATGGTATATATTAACTTACAAAGATAACTATTCTACAATCCACAGACACAAGGAAACTAAGAAACAAGAAGGGCCCAAGGGAGATCCCTTGAATTGCACTCAGAAGAGGAAATCAAATAGACATCAGAAGTGGATGGAAGGAGGGAACTGAATGGTGAGAATGAGATGATGTGATGGGAAAGGCCTATGTGAGAGAACTTAAATCATGGAGGGAAATCTATAATAACAGCAGGAGATCTGGGACAGGGGAAGCTCTCAGGAGTCTGTGTCTGTCCATAGCTAAGATTTCCAGTATCTGGGAATAAGGAAACTGAAGTGGCCACATCCTGTAGCCAGGCAGGACTTCCAGTGGAGGGAAAAGGGACACAACCCACCCACAAAACCTGTGATCCAAAATTTGTCATGCCTGAAAGATGCACAGGGATAAAGATGGAGCAGAGATTGAAGAAATGGCCAACCAATGACTGCCCCAACTTGAGATTCATCCCATGAAAGAATGAAAAACCCCTGAGACTCTAAGTGATTCTCTGCTATGCTTACAAACAAGAGCCTAGCATAACTGTCTTTTGACAGGTTTTTCAGTGTCTGATGGAAACAGATACAGAGACCCACAGTAAAATATTAGTTAGAGCTTGGGAGTCTTGTGGAAGAGAGGGGGATAGAATGAATGAGTCAGAGAGATCAAGCTCATCTCCAGTAGACCTACAGAATCAACTAACCTGGGCCTTTGGGGTCTCATAGAGACTGAGACACCAACCAAAGATTATGAAAGGGTTGGACCTAGGCTCCTTAAATGTTTGTATTTGTACAGTTTGGTCTTTATGTGGTTCCTATAATATTTGGAGATGGGACTGTCTCTGCCTCTCTTGTCCACCTTTGGAATCCCTTCTGCTAGCTTGTACTGCCTTACTGGGCTTCACTGGAAGAGGATGCTCTTATTCCTGATTACTCTTGCTTGATGTCCCTGGATGGGTTGGTACCCATGGGGAAACTTCCCAATCTCTGAGGAAAAAAGAAAGAAGAAATGGGGGAGGAGTTCGTGAGGATAAGACTGGGAGGACAGAAGGAAGGGTGGGCAGCAATGGGGATATAAAGTGAATAAATTAATTCCTAAAGAAAAATCTGCTGAGAACATAAACAGAATGTCCTGTTTACTCTTGACTGTTGAGTCAGTATCACAAATAACTTTAATGTATGCTTACCACTTCTAGACCTTTGCTCATGACTGGATATGCATTTTATCACTTACCACCCTGTTTTGCTGTTTCATATTTCTGTATCTTCAATATATTTTAACCTCTGTGAAAACTGTTAGAGTCCATTGATGAATAATCTTTGCTCCTGAAGGAACCAACTGAGCCTGTCATAAAAATTATATATAGAACTAAATTGTACTGTATTGTAGAAAGAAATCAGATTATGTTGTCTTCATGGTTTCTATGGAAGATGAATCTGAAGGGAAAGATTTGTTATTGTTGATGTTGTTATTGAACTTTGGGTGCAAGAAATCAGGAGACAGTCTGAGGAGACTGAAATCTCAACATGGTCTCTACACTGAAAAACTGTACAGAAACTATAACCTATTGGGAGAAAGCCTTAAGTTTACAAGTTCCTCATAGTTGACAGTTTAATTTCCTACAGTGGTAAGGACAAAGAAAACAGAACAAATCAAAAATCAAGAAGCCTTCCTCTAATTTTCAAAGAAACCAAAATAACATAGAATAAAATGCATATACTTCACATGGGTACAGTGGAATAGTGAATGTGGCTTCCAAGAAGCCACTAAGAGCCACATATGTTCATATCTGTTTTCCTTATTCAACTTATTAATAAGTTTACTTTGGTGAAATTCATACAATGTTGACGGAATAAGTCATGCTCTGCCCTAACACATTGAAATCTACTGCTTTTACTTAAAAAATAATTTTGTTACTTTCCTAAAATATTCAAGAAGAAATGTTCTCTATGTTCTAGACATAACCTACAAGTTATAAAGTTTATTTGGTGCTGTATTTGTAGGCTTTAGGATAAGAATTGAAAATACTTGTAATGATAATTATAAGGTTCAGACTTCTTTATAGCAAATTATATCTACAGTCCCAAGAGCAATATGTAATTATACCTCATAAGACTACTTTCTTGCACTGAGATAATAATGTTAATTTTGATAAGATCAAATAACCCAGTAATTGTCATGTACAGCTATCTCCATTTGTGCACTTCCATGGAGGATTTAATCAAGGAACAAATGCAATTAGATTTTAGAGATTCATGTCAATTTCTTAAACAAAAATGCTTTTCTTTCACCATTAATTGCTATATTTAAATCAAAGGGAAAATAACAATGAAGTTGTGTATCTTTATCAGTACCATTAGGGAAATCTTGTTTTCAGTTCAATTCTGAACGTTCCCTAGGGTTCACATACTGAATAGTTGTTCAGAGACTATGGCAGGAGTAATTGCCAGTGAACCCTGTAGGAGACAGGGTCTCATAGAAAATGTTAAATTGTTTAGTATTCCCTCAGAGATTAGTTTAACCTTAGAACCTTCTTCATTTTTGTTTTGCATCCACAACCAGATCCTCACCAGAATAATGTTGTGTTTTATCACAGGAACAGAGTCAACAAGAATATGTGGATGTGGACTGGCCTCCCGAAAACCATAAACCAAACTACGAATTCTTTCAGTTTTAATTGTAAACCTCAGATATATTCTTTTATTTATTGAATGGTAACGCAAAGCCAGACTCACTAATTGAAAAACCTTTTGGGAGAGGGGGAGATGTTCTACCAGAGAGATGAATAAATATTTCTGTGTTAAGGCTATCAAATTACGTATGCAAATAGAGACAAATATAATCAACAAAAAATTAAGCAATAAAATAATGTCAGTCAGATGTAGAAATATAATGAAGTATACTCTGCCATTTTCTTCAGCTTCATTTACATAGAAGCTGAAATGTAAGTACCATCAATAACCATACTTCATTTTAAAAATAAAATTTCCTGAGAGAGACAGCCAGAATACAGCAAATATAGAGGCGAATGCCAGCAGCAAACCACTGAACTGAGAATAGGACCCCCGTTGAAGGAATCAGAGAAAGAACTGGAAGAGCTTGAAGGGGCTCGAGACTCCATATGTACACCAATGCCAAGCAACCAGAGCTTCCAGGGACTAAGCCACTACCTAAAGACTATACATGGACTGAGCCTGGACTCTGACCTCATAGGTAGCAATGAATATCCTAGTAAGAGCACCAGTGGAAGGGGAAGCCCTGGGTCCTGCTAAGACTGAACCCCCAGTGAACTATACTGGTGGGGGGAGGGCGGCAATGGGGGGAGGGTCGGGAAGGGAACACCCATAAAGAAGGGGAGGGGAGGGGTTAGGGGGATGTTGGCCTGTAAACCAGGAAAGGGAATAACACTCGAAATGTAAATAAGAAATACTCAAGTTAATAAAAAAAATATTATGATGAAACACAATAACAGGAACAACAAAACAAGCAGCCAAAGGAAAAAAAAATAAAATTAGTGATTGCTAGTGAGAAGGCTAGACTGTTTACATGATAGACTTCAAATTGGCTTGTTAAGGAGACTAGGTCTAAAAACAGGGCAAGTCCAGGGAAGCCCAGGTAGGTCAATTACTAATAGAAAAATAACCCGGGCTCCAGACTTCACACCCAAGCAATGAAATGTCCTAGCCACCTGGCCTGAGGCAAGGACAATGGTTCAGCAGGAGTGTCCAGACCTCCTCAGCTACTTCCTCAGTAACAGTTCTCAGACCTCCCCAGCAAGTTTCCAGCCCCCACACCTGGTAAAGGAATGTCCTTAGACATAAATCCATCAGGTTAACATAGAGGTCACCTATCCCAGAGTTCCCTAATGTGCTTTAAATCAGGCCTGCAAGTTCACTTAGGTGTCTTTATCTTGGTAATGGGAGACCCCCAGGCTGCTGGACTTCTGCAGAATAAAATACTTCTTTTCTTTTACATACTATTTGAGTCTGGGGTATTATGGGCCCTTACACTAGCATTTGGAAATATTCCAAATTATCTGTAAGAAAGCATACAGAGTTCATATTTTTCCTCATATTACACAAATACTATAATTCTTATTAGGATACCAAATGCAGTACAGTATGAGATCATTACCTGTGAGATGGTGTCATTACACAGGTAAAGGCAAGTACAATATAGAACGAGGCCTGTCATTGAATGAGAAAGGTGGATGGGCAGGAGAAAAGTTTGCAGGAGACAGGAGGAAACTGGAGAGAAGGAGCCGCAGAGAGAACATGGAGGCAGATGTTACGATTCCACTCTGTACCTTTACAGGTTGTTATGAATGTTCTTAAGGGATGGATGTGTATAGGGCTTTGTATGTTTATGTGGGCAATTATATCTTATCAATTGGATCAAAGGTATTGTGTTATGTTTTCTTTCTTGTGGCGAATTAAGTTTAAGAGAATATGTGGCAGCTGGGACACAAAGTCACCACGGAACTGAGATATATATTTCTGCCATGGTGACAGCCTGCCTTGGGGAGTAGATGGGTAGAGAGATTGTTGCCAGGCTCAGAGAGAGGCTATGGACAGTGTTATATGGGATGGAGCAGAGCAGGTGAGAGACTTTGCTGACTGAGATTAAGATGTCTATCAGATATCTTGGGGCATTGTGGTGCTGCACCTAATGGAGGATAAAAGACATCATTTTATTTTTTATAATATTGAAGAAACAATTACCAAATTACACATGCAAATTCTATAAACACAAAGTAACTTAGAAGCAGTAATTAGTGGCACATTATATAAAACAAATCCATGGGATATGGAGCTCAAAATTTGTCTTCTTGATATTTTCTACCTAAAAGTATTAAGGGAAATCTTATATGAGAGGATATAGAAAAAAACAATAAGATAAAATTATTGTTAGGCATGAATAACACATGGGAAAATTACTTTCCCACAATGAACACATTTGAATCATATTTCTGTGATCACGATATATTTCTATTATTGACTCTTACACTTCCTAATTAAATATAGGCAGGACACATGTGAAATATAGCTTATACAACTGAGGAACTAAAATAAATTTACAATCTTCTTTACTTTTAATTTCTTTTAATTAAAATCCACGTAGGCAGGTGTAGTGGTACACATCTTTAGTCACAACATTCAAAGGGCAGGAGAAGCTGGATGGATAGCTGAGTTCTGGGCCAGCCTCCTCTATGGAGTGAGTTTTAGGACAGCCAAGGCTACACAGAGAAACACTGCTGTGAATGCCCCCATCCCTAAAAATAAGCTTCTTTTGTTTAAACCTGTATGTACCAATATCCTTCAACCAGTTTTTCGGAGTCATACAACTCAAAATAGGTGTTCATAGATTTCCACGATGTTTCTTTTGACCTAGTGCCTTAAGGCTCTGCTTGTTTCATATACTTTAGCTTTGTCCTCATATCAACCATTGTAAGGATCGCACTATTGTTGAGCAGAGGGTGGTTGCACAATTAAATCTATGTAAAATTTATTAAACAGTAGTCAACACAATTAAATTTTAAAATCAATTGTACAAAGGAAAGTTGTTTTCTTTAGTTTTTTTTTTAAATATACAATCTTTGGGCAGTTGTGGCCTGTGACTTTAATCCCAGGACTCAGGAGACAAAGGCAGGCAGATCTCTCTGAGTTCCAGGGCAGCCTGGACTACAGAGCAGGTTCCAAAACTGCCTGTGTGGGATTCACTTAAATCCACCATAAATCCACCATAACTCAAACACCATATTAATTCGGATTATAAAAATGTATTGTTATGAAGCCACTTAAGATTGACCAGGGCCACAGGACAAACTTGGGAACTAAACTATGACCTTGAAAAATGCCAAGCAGCATATTTAAAGGATGAAACCATGAAACCTTGGGAAACAGGGTAGACCATAGTATTGTCCAATCATATTTTGACATAAGAAGTTGAACAAAGTTGAGCAATTGATAGCAACTATCCATCAATATAGGAGTTAGTTCTTGGGCTTAAGAATATGAACTTAGTTTGACCCTGCCAGCAAGATGGACAAATTATACTTGAGATATCTGGATTCAGACAACTATTTCCTTAAAATAGAAACTGTTCAGATATTGGGAAGTCTTCAGCTTTGCTTGGACCTAGGACCTTGAATTTAGTTTCTCCCTCTGATTAAATAGAGCAGAAAAATGAAATAGTAATATTTAGAATATGTTTATTTTACTTATTCCCAACAATTTTATGTTTGTAACATACAAATACTGCCAAGGACCAGCTTCTGCTTAGAGAGGGGTTCTGAGAGAAGGGGGTGTGTGGGAGTCGTAAAAAAACGACTAGAGGTCAAATTGTGGATCCAAGCTGACTACTGCATTCTGCTTGATACAGCTTTTCCAGCCTGCTTTTCTCTAAATTCTGCTTTCTCTCTGGAGGTTCCTCTGTCTATGTTCTGCTTGCTTGCTATTCTAAGAGATCCCTTTGTTCACATCCTGCTTGTTTGCTAGAGTGTATCAGTTCTCCAAGCACTTCTGTCATTTTATCCTAAAAAAAAAAAAAAAAAATTCTTTGGATAGCTCATCTCCTAAAGAACACAGGTTCAGTCTTTTATTTTACATATCAATCCAGTCATTTATTCTGGGAATGATTATCTTATGAATCAGCATCTAGTGGCTGTAGTCCTTTGAGTCTTTGGAGACAGCAAGCCTACATTTATTCTTAACACTGTGAAATAATTCAGAGATCTGTCTGCCTTTGTTAAGAAGAAATGATATGACTGTTGTCTGGGACCCTGCCCTGAAATTACCATTTCCACCATGCCTAAGCATAAACATCCTCTGTCCTAGGCTACTCCTGAACTCAGGAATCTATATCCCTTTGTAAACATAAACAACAACAAAAAAAAAGCAAGATGGGATCTTCTGTGATAACCACTCCTTAAATCTTTTTATCTCCATCCTTAGTAAGTCTTCAACCCGTTGTCTCAGAGAACAGCTGCTTTTGTTTCTTTAGATTCATGAAGCTCCACACATAATTCATATTGCATCCTTAATTTTTGCATAGATAAGGAGTTGTATATTTTGAACTCATGTATTTAAAGCTCTTTCCCATAGCCTTAAGAGCTGTCCTGAAGGTAACAGCATTTACCATTTTGCAGAGAAGTAGTCAAACCCTGAACTCCTAAACTCCTGCTGTGTCTAATTATTGAGTCATAAAACTGACAAGGAGGGCATTCCTTGGATTGAAAGAATCTTCCACTGCAAGTGAGCCCAGAAAATATATACATTAGTAGAAAAACAAGCCTTATACCCATAGCAGTCATTGACAAGCACAGAGACTCACACAGGGGCCCTGTGCCAGAAGGAGAAATAATGTTACTTTGTCCCCAGCAGGACCATGCCAGGCTCTGCAATAGACAAGCTATGCATGATACATACATGTATGAGTGTATAATGGTGTCAGGTATTGAGGCCTTTCCTTCAGCAGAATCCCAGTTTGGGCCTATCGTTAGACCTTCTTTTCCTCAGTCTCTTCTCCATTTCCATCTACGCATATCTTTCAGACAGGAAGAATTATAAGTCAAAGTTTTGACCGTGGGTTAGCAACCCCATCCCTCACTTGATGTCCTATCTTTATGCTGGAGGTGGGTTCAACAAGTTCTCTCTCCCCACTATAGGGCATTTCACATATGGTCCCCCCACACTGAGTCCCGAGACTCTCTCACTTCCCAGGTCTCTGGTATATTTTCGAGGGTCCTCCCAACCTCCTTCCTCTGGAGGTTGCCTGTCTCCCTTCTTTCTGCTGCCCTCAAGACTTCAGTCCTTTTCCCCCATCCAATACCAGATCACGTTTCCCTCTCCTGCTACATTTATCTGCTTTCCCTCCCCTGTCACTCCCTTCCTGCCCCTTGTGGTTCCTTTCTTAGCTCTCCCAAGTAGAACTGAGGCATCCTCAGCTTGGGCCCTTTAGTCACGACTGCTGTCCAAAAAACCCAATAAGCAGCTGAAAGAGTCAGATGCAGATGTGTGCGTTCAAAAAAAATGAACAGAAACTGCTGACCCCTCTGGGTGAATTAGGGAAAAGCTGAAGGAAGCTGAGGAGGAGGGAAACCCTATAGGAGGACAAGTCGTCTCAATTAACCTGGACAACCGAGATCTCTCAGACACTGGATCACCAACCAGGCAGCATACACCAACTGAGATGAGGCCTCCAACACATACACAGCAGAGGACTCCTGGGTCTGGGTTCAGTCAGAGAAGATGCACCTAACTCTCAAGAAACTGGAGGCCCCAGGAAGTTTAGAGGTCTGGTGGGGCGGATGGTATGGGGACATCCTCATGGAGATGTGAAGGGAGGAGGTATGGGGATGTGGAATAGTTACAGGGTAGTCCTGACTGGGAGGGGAATAAAATCTAGAGTGTAAAAATGAATAAATAATAAAAAATTATAACTTAAAAAATGTTAAAATATTAGGCCTAAGTAAACCTATAGAAAATATGTTTATGATATATACAGTATAAAATATGTATAAGTAGTATTATTTACAGGATAAGTAAAATTTCAATTTTAGAAAATATTGTGAAAAGTTGTGATTTCAATGAAGTCTCTGAATACATAAACATACTCAACCCCAACGCAAACTACTGAGTACCCACTACGTTTTCATTATTGATTTTTGTGTAAAGAAAATCACAGAAAAAACACAGAAATGACTTTTGTGTGACATCATTCAGAGAAATAGATGTTTTTGTGGACACACAAGAAATGATCATGTACCTTTGACCACTTGTAAATACCGGTTTCTATCTCAATTATTTAAAATAAACTAATTTATAGAACATGAAAAAATAAATATTTAACCTTTAAATATTTAAATATGCATTTATTCCATACACAATAAGATTACATATGATATACATACAGATATTATACATTAAGTTCATGACACATCTAATATATTCAATTTACTTAAAATTGTACTCCTCATACATTGGCATACATAAAAAGAAACACATATTTTGAAAGATATATGCTCTTATACATTTATGAAGGTATAAATATAATAAAAATGTCCTTAATTTTTCTACTTGTGTTACTATTTGTCTTTATAAATAAATGAAAATAGAACTTTTACAATTTGATAGAGTATCAACTATAATTTATGACCATTTTCTAGTAGACAAACTGTTACAGTAAGCACTAGATATTTATCAGATTTTATTTGATTGACATACACATTCTTATACATATTGTCAATTCTAAGAAGATTTTAGATTTTTAATTCTACCATGTAACTGTATATCAACAGTAAGCACAGAATTATAGAGACCTCACATATGTAGTAATGAAATCATGGCTCTCCATCATGGCGGAAACCTAGATCAAATTAATAAGACTATGAGGCTAATTATCATATATTATTTAAACAACAAAGGATAGGTGTCTTAGACAGAACATCTTACCAGACAGTCATCATATAAAACAAAAGTTTTAATGCCTGCTGCACCTAATGCAAGATAATTTAGCACTCTTGAAAAAAAAAACCCGTTCCTGGTTGCTGCCGCTGCAGAGAGCCCGTGGGGAGCACCCCACGAGCGAACCTGAGCCTCGGGACCACAGGTAAGACCAAATTTTCTGCTGCAAGAAAGCTGCCTGGTGAGCTTGGGACACACAGAAGCAGAATTTCTCTAGGACCAGGCACGTTCTGTGTTTACCGGAAGTCCCACACCCGCGGATCCCGGCCCGCAGCAGCACTCTGCTCCCAGACCCGGTGAGAGAGAGACCCAACCGCCTGGTCAGGTGGGCACTCCTGAGGCTGCAGAGCAGAAGAGACCACCAACTCTGCTCACCCCTGCCCACATCCCTGGCCCAAGAGGAAACTGTATAAGGCCTCTGGGCTCCCGTGGGGAAGAGCCCAGGAGCGGCAGGACCCCTGTGCCTGAGACACCGCCGGAACCTGAAAGAAACAGACCGGATAAACAGTTCTCTGCACCCAAATCCCGTGGGAGGGAGAGCTAAACCTTCAGAGAGGCAGACAAGCCTGGGAAACCAGAAGTGACTGCTCCCTGCACACACATCTCGGACGCCAGAGGAAAAAGCCAAAGACCATCTGGAACCCTGGTGCACTGAATTTCCCGGAAGGGGCGGCACAGGTCTTCCTGGTTGCTGCCGCTGCAGAGAGCCCGTGGGCAGCACCCCACGAGCGAACCTGAGCCTCGGGACCACAGGTAAGACCAAATTTTCTGCTGCAAGAAAGCTGCCTGGTGAACTCAAGACACAGGCCCACAGGAACAGCTGAAGACCTGTAGAGAGGAAAAACTACACGCCAGAAAGCAGAACACTCTGTCCCCATAACTGACTGAAAGAGAGGAAAACAGGTCTACAGCACTCCTGTCACACAGGCTCATAGGACAGTCTAGCCACTGTCAGAAATAGCAGAACAAAGTAACACTAGAGATAATCTGATGGCGAGAGGCAAGCGCAGGAACCCAAGCAACAGAAACCAAGACTACATGCCATCATCGGAGCCCAATTCTCCCACCAAAACAAACATGGAATATCCAAACACACCAGAAAAGCAAGATCTAGTTACAAAATCATATTTGATCATGATGCTGGAGGACTTCAAGAAAGACATGAACACACTTAGGGAAGCACAGGAAAACATTAATAAACAAGTAAAAGCCTACAGAGAGGAATCGCAAAAATCCCTGAAAGAATTCCAGGAAAACACAATCAAACAGTTGAAGGAATTAAAAATGGAAATAGAAGCAATCAAGAAAGAACACATGGAAACAACCCTGGATATAGAAAACCAAAAGAAGAGACAAGGAGCTGTAGATACAAGCCTCACCAACAGAATTCAAGAGATGGAAGAGAGAATCTCAGGAGCAGAAGATGCCATAGAAATCATTGACTCAACTGTCAAAGATAATGTAAAGTGGAAAAAGCTACTGGTCCAAAACATACAGGAAATCCAGGACTCAATGAGAAGATCAAACCTAAGGATAATAGGTATAGAAGAGAGTGAAGACTCCCAGCTCAAAGGACCAGTAAATATCTTCAACAAAATCATAGAAGAAAACTTCCCTAACGTAAAAAAAGAGATACCCATAGACATACAAGAAGCCTACAGAACTCCAAATAGAATGGACCAGAAAAGAAACACCTCCCGTCACATAATTGTCAAAACACCAAACGCACAAAATAAAGAAAGAATATTAAAAGCAATAAGGGAAAAAGGTCAAGTAACATATAAAGGGAGACCTATCAGAATCACACCAGACTTCTCGCCAGAAACTATGAAGGCCAGAAGATCCTGGACTGATGTCATACAGACCCTAAGAGAACACAAATGCCAGCCCAGGTTACTGTATCCAGCAAAACTCTCAATTAACATTGATGGAGAAACCAAGATATTCCATGACAAAACCAAATTTACACAATATCTTTCTACAAATCCAGCACTACAAAGGATAATAAATGGTAAAGCCCAACATAAGGAGGCAAGCTATACCCTAGAAGAAGCAAGAAACTAATCGTCTTGGCAACAAAACAAAGAGAATGAAAGCACACAAACATAACCTCACATCCAAATATGAATATAAAGGGAAGCAATAATCACTATTCCTTAATATCTCTCAATATCAATGGCCTCAACTCCCCAATAAAAAGACATAGATTAACAAACTGGATACGCAATGAGGACCCTGCATTCTGCTGCCTACAGGAAACACACCTCAGAGACAAAGACAGACACTACCTCAGAGTGAAAGGCTGGAAAACAACTTTCCAAGCAAATGGTCAGAAGAAGCAAGCTGGAGTAGCCATTCTAATATCAAATAAAATCAATTTCCAACTAAAAGTCATCAAAAAAGATAAGGAAGGACACTTCATATTCATCAAAGGAAAAATCCACCAAGATGAACTCTCAATCCTAAATATCTATGCCCCAAATACAAGGGCACCTACATACGTAAAAGAAACCTTACTAAAGCTCAAAACACACATTGCACCTCACACAATAATAGTGGGAGACTTCAACACCCCACTCTCATCAGTGTACAGATCATGGAAACAGAAATTAAACAGTGATGTCGACAGACTAAGAGAAGTCATGAGCCAAATGGCCTTAACGGATATTTATAGAACATTCTATCCTAAAGCAAAAGGATATACCTTCTTCTCAGCTCCTCATGGTACTTTCTCCAAAATTGACCATATAATTGGTCAAAAAACGGGCCTCAACAGGTACAGAAAGATAGAGATAATCCCATGCATGCTATCGGACCACCACGGCCTAAAACTGGTCTTCAATAACAATAAGGGAAGAATGCCCACATATACGTGGAAATTGAACAATGCTCTACTCAATGATAACCTGGTCAAGGAAGAAATAAAGAAAGAAATTAAAAACTTTTTAGAATTTAATGAAAATGAAGATAAAACATACCCAAACTTATGGGACACAATGAAAGCTGTGCTAAGAGGAAAACTCATAGCGCTGAGTGCCTGCAGAAAGAAACAGGAAAGAGCATATGTCAGCAGCTTGACAGCACACCTAAAAGCTCTAGAACAAAAAGAAGCAAATACACCCAGGAGGAGTAGAAGGCAGGAAATAATCAAACTCAGAGCTGAAATCAACCAAGTAGAAACAAAAAGGACCATAGAAAGAATCAACAGAACCAAAAGTTGGTTCTTTGAGAAAATCAACAAGATAGATAAACCCTTAGCCAGACTAACGAGAGGACACAGAGAGTGCGTCCAAATTAACAAAATTAGAAATGAAAAGGGAGACATAACTACAGATTCAGAGGAAATTCAAAAAAATCATCAGATCTTACTATAAAAACCTATATTCAACAAAATTTGAAAATCTTCAGGAAATGGACAATTTCCTAGACAGATACCAGGTATCGAAGTTAAATCAGGAAGAGATAAACCAGTTAAACAACCCCATAACTCCTAAGGAAATAGAAGCAGTCATTAAAGGTCTTCCAACCAAAAAGAGCCCAGGTCCAGACGGGTTTAGTGCAGAATTCTATCAAACCTTCATAGAAGACCTCATACCAATATTATCCAAACTATTCCACAAAATTGAAACAGATGGAGCACTACCGAATTCCTTCTACGAAGCCACAATTACTCTTATACCTAAACCACACAAAGACACAACAAAGAAAGAGAACTTCAGACCAATTTCCCTTATGAATATCGACGCAAAAATACTCAATAAAATTCTGGCAAACCGAATTCAAGAGCACATCAAAACAATCATCCACCATGATCAAGTAGGCTTCATCCCAGGCATGCAGGGATGGTTTAATATACGGAAAACCATCAACGTGATCCATCATATAAACAAACTGAAAGAACAAAACCACATGATCATTTCATTAGATGCTGAGAAAGCATTTGACAAAATTCAACACCCCTTCATGATAAAAGTCCTGGAAAGAATAGGAATTCAAGGCCCATACCTAAACATAGTAAAAGCCATATACAGCAAACCAGTTGCTAACATTAAACTAAATGGAGAGAAACTCGAAGCAATCCCACTAAAATCAGGGACTAGACAAGGCTGCCCACTCTCTCCCTACTTATTCAATATAGTTCTTGAAGTTCTAGCCAGAGCAATCAGACAACAAAAGGAGATCAAGGGGATACAGATCGGAAAAGAAGAAGTCAAAATATCACTATTTGCATATGACATGATAGTATATTTAAGTGATCCCAAAAGTTCCACCAGAGAACTACTAAAGCTGATAAACAACTTCAGCAAAGTGGCTGGGTATAAAATTAACTCAAATAAATCAGTTGCCTTCCTCTATACAAAAGAGAAACAAGCCGAGAAAGAAATTAGGGAAACGACACCCTTCATAATAGACCCAAATAATATAAAGTACCTCGGTGTGACTTTAACCAAGCAAGTAAAAGATCTGTACAATAAGAACTTCAAGACACTGAGGAAAGAAATTGAAGAAGACCTCAGAAGATGGAAAGATCTCCCATGCTCATCAATTGGCAGGATTAATATAGTAAAAATGGCCATTTTACCAAAAGCAATCTACAGATTCAAAGCAATCCCCATCAAAATACCAATCCAATTCTTCAAAGAGTTAGACAGAACAATTTGCAAATTCATCTGGAATAACAAAAAACCCAGGATAGCTAAAGCTATCCTCAACAATAAAAGGACTTCAGGGGGAATCACTATCCCTGAACTCAAGCAGTATTACAGAGCAATAGTGATAAAAACTGCATGGTATTGGTACAGAGACAGACAGATAGACCAATGGAATAGAATTGAAGACCCAGAAATGAACCCACACACCTATGGTCACTTGATTTTTGACTAAGGAGCCAAAACCATCCAATGGAAAAAAGATAGCATTTTCAGCAAATGGTGCTGGTTCAACTGGAGGGCAACATGTAGAAGAATGCAGATCGATCCATGCTTATCACCCTGTACAAAGCTTAAGTCCAAGTGGATCAAGGACCTCCACATCAAACCAGACACACTCAAACTAATAGAAGAAAAACTAGGGAAGCATCTGGAACACATGGGCACTGGAAAAAATTTCCTGAACAAAACACCAATGGCTTATGCTCTAAGATCAAGAATCGACAAATGGGATCTCATAAAACTGCAAAGCTTCTGTAAGGCAAAGGACACGGTGGTTAGGACAAAACGGCAACCAACAGATTGGGAAAAGATCTTTACCAATCCTACAACAGATAGAGGCCTTATATCCAAAATATACAAAGAACTCAAGAAGTTAGACCGCAGGGAAACAAATAACCCTATTAAAAAATGGGGTTTAGAGCTAAACAAAGAATTCACAGCTGAGGAATGCCGAATGGCTGAGAAACACCTAAAGAAATGTTCAACATCTTTAGTCATAAGGGAAATGCAAATCAAAACAACCCTGAGATTTCACCTCACACCAGTGAGAATGGCTAAGATCAAAAACTCAGGTGACAGCAGATGCTGGCGAGGATGTGGAGAAAGAGGAACACTCCTCCATTGTTGGTGGGATTGCAGACTGGTAAAACCATTCTGGAAATCAGTCTGGAGGTTCCTCAGAAAATTGGACATTGAACTGCCTGAGGATCCAGCTATACCTCTCTTGGGCATATACCCAAAGATGCCTCAACATATAAAAGAGACACGTGCTCCACTATGTTCATCGCAGCCTTATTTATAATAGCCAGAAAATGGAAAGAACCGAGATGCCCTTCAACAGAGGAATGGATACAGAAAATGTGGTACATCTACACAATGGAATATTACTCAGCTATCAAAAACAACGAGTCTATGAAATTCGTAGGCAAATGGTTGGAACTGGAAAATATCATCCTGAGTGAGCTAACCCAATCACAGAAAGACATACATGGTATGCACTTATTGATAAGTGGCTATTAGCCCAAATGCTTGAATTACCCTAGATCCCTAGAACAAACGAAACTCAAGACGGATGATCAAAATGTGAATGCTTCACTCCTTCTTTAAATGAGGAAAAAGAATACCCTTGGCTGGGAAGGGAGAGGCAAAGATTAAAACAGAGACTGAAGGAACACCCATTCAGAGCCTGCCCCACAGGTGGCCCATACATATACAGCCACCCAATTGGACAAGATGGATGAAGCAAAGAAGTGCAGACCGACAGGAGCCGGATGTAGATCGCTCCTGAGAGACACAGCCAGAATACAGCAAATACAGAGGCGAATGCCAGCAGCAAACCACTGAGCTGAGAATAGGTCCCCCGTTGAAGGAATCAGAGAAAGAACTGGAAGAGCTTGAAGGGGCTCGAGACCCCAAAAGTACAACAATGTCAAGCAACCAGAGCTTCCAGGGACTAAGCCACTACCTAAAGACTCTATATGGACTGACCCTGGACTCTGACCCCATAGGTAGCAATGAATATCCTAGTAAGAGCACCAGTGGAAGGGGAAGCCCTGGGTCCTGCTAAGACTGAACCCCCAGTGAACTAAACTATGGGGGGAGGGCGGCAATGGGGGCAGGGTTGGGAGGGGAACACCCATAAGGAAGGGGAGGGGGGAGGGGGATTTTGCCCGGAAACCGGGAAAGGGAATAACACTTGAAATGTATATAAGAAATACTCAAGTTAATAAAAAAAAAAAAAGAAAAAAAAAAAAGAAAAAAAACCCACAAAAAATAAAGCAAAAAGAAGTAAGTTATAGCAAGAAAAAAATATCTTGGTGGGATCGTTGGTGGGACTGCAAGCTGGAACAAGCAGTCTGGAAATCAGTCTGGAGGTTCCTCAGAAAACTGGACATAGTACTACCTGAGGACCCAGCTATACCACTCATGGGGTATACTCAGCTATACCACTCATTCAAAAGATGCTCTAACATACATCAAAGACACATGCTCCACTATGTTCATGGCAGCCTTATTTATAATAGCCGGAAGCTGGAAAGAACCTAAATGTCCTTCAACAGAGGAGTGAATACAGAAAATGTGATACATTTACACAATGGAGTACGACTCACTTATTAAAGACAATGACTTCATGAAATTCTTGGTCAAATATCATCCTGAGTGAGGTAACCCAGTCACAAAAGAATGCACATGGTAGGCACACACTGATAAGTGGATATTAGCCCAAAGGCTTGGAATACCTAGAAAATATTTTACAGATAATGTGAAGCCCAAGAAGAAGGAAGACCAAACTGTGGATGTTTCATTCCTTCCTAGAAGGGAGAACAAAATACTGTAGGAAATACAGGGTCAAAGATTGGATCAGGGACTGAAGAAAACTTCATCCAGATACTTCCGCACCAGGGGAGCCATCCCATATGCAGCCACCAATCCCAGACATATTGCTGATGCCAAGAAGTGATTGCTGACAGGAGCCAGATATGGGTGTCTCCTGAGAGGATCAGCCAAAGCCCTACTGATACAGATGAGAATGGTTGCAGCTCACCGTTGGACTGAACAAGGGGACTCCAATAGAGGAGTTAGAGAAAAAGACTGAAGGAGATGAAGGGGCTTGCAACCCCATAGGAAGAACAACCAGACCTCACCAGAGCTTGCAGGGACTAAACCACCAACCAATGTGTTAACGTGGAGGGACTCATGACTCTAGTCACATATGTAGCAGAAGACGGCATTGTTTAGGATCAATAGAAGAAAAAGTTCTTGATCCTGCAAAGGTTTGTTTCCCCAATGTAGGTTAATGCCAGGGCATTGAGGTTGGAGTGGATGGGTGGAATGGGAGCATCCTCAAAGAAGCATGGGGTGGCGGGAGGATATATGGGAGAAAAGAGATAAAGGGATAACATTTGAAATGTAAATACATAAAATATCCAAGAAACATAAAATTAAAAAAAAATGATAAAGAAAAACTAGCCTTAAAGTAGCATTTAAGGCTAGCTAAATAGTTCACTTAGAAAGTTCCTGACAAAATAAAGCCATTGTTTTATATCTTTGCTCCCCTCATTTTGGACCCGTGGTAATAGTGGTTTAAATAAGAAAGTCAATAGGCTCCGTGTTTGAACACCTGTTTGTTGGCTGCTGGTGCTATTTGGCAACATTCTGAGAGAGGAAGTGGGGGATGGGATAGAGAAAGAGATATGTTGGGAGGAGTGGGGAGGTGGTATTATGTGATTAAAATGTATAACAATTTTTAAGTCAAAGTTAAAGTGTTCAAATACTAAAAGTCTTATAGTGGTTCATACACAACAATGAGTAAAACAAGAAAATATTTTGCTTTTGTGAGTGTGTACACACTGATAAGCAATGATGTAGACAACAAACATAGTCATGATTTAAAAATAGCTAAGACATTATATGAGAACACATATAGAACATATGATATATAAAAATGAATAAATGCAATGTCACATAATTTTCACTTTGGCACATAACAATCTAAACAAAATATTTTATTATGACTGCAAAAATGACAGAGCTAAAATAATATACAAATTTTATGATTTTTTTTACTTTTTTATGGGCAATAGTTACTTTTTATTTTTATTTCGAAATTTTAATAATCCGAAGTTGTAAGAAAGTGTAACCACAATTTTAAATGTGATAGATCAAACATGGCTTATTTGTTTCTATAATCTTATATTCCTACCCTCAGAAAAATGGCAGGCTGAGTGATTATATTTTCTTGAATAAATACATGTTTTTGAAACTACATGAGTAATGACAACAGTATCAGTTGAATTCTATTCACAACACATATATCACATTTAGTATGAAGAATAAGAAGCTAATCATCATACCAGCTTAATTACATATACTCTACTATTCATTCATAGAATTTTTCATTAAAAATAGGTATTTTTATTAAATATACTCTGAGTATTGATTTCTTTCTCCCTAGTTCTTCCCAGATATTTTCTACCTCCCGATTCACACAAATGTTCACCCTTTCATTAGAGAAACAAACAAGCATATACAAATAATTACAGTAATAAAAAATAAAAACAAACACACGTCCACATGACAAAACAAAGAAATGGACCGAAATAAAGAGCCAAGCAAAAAGCAAAAGAAACCCATATAGATGCAGAGACACATATATTGGCATGCACAGAAATTCCCTAAAAACACAAAATCAATAAAACTTAGTATATAACTAAAAGACCTATAGCTTAAGAATAAAAAGAAAACAATGTTCAGGCCAAACATTATGAGACCAACAAAATGAAACAGAGCAAAGCAGCCTCTAAAACTACCATCGAGTTTATTTCGTGTTGGCTATCTACTGCAGGGCATGAAGCCTGGACTAGAGTGCTTGGCAAACTCAGTGAGACCCTGCTGTAGAAAACGAATTTTTCATATGTGAGTGATTATCAGTTGGAGGTAGCTTCTGGGTTAGGCAGGTGGGCTTGTGTCCACTTCAAATCTGGGACACCATCAGGCTCAGGCATTTGCAGACCCTGTGCATGATGCCAAAGTCTCTTTCAGTTCCTACGTGCCTTGGTCCTGCTGTGTTTAAATGGCTTTGTTTCCTTGGTGTTCCTTATCCCCTTCGGCTCTGACAATCTTTCCAACTCCTCTTTATCAGGGTTCCCTGAGGAGCAAGCGAGTGTATTAATGACCAAAAGTGTTCCAAGTCTATTACTGTCTATTCCTTCTATAGCCTTGGGTCTCTGAATTCATTTACATCTACTAGAGGAAGAAGATTCTCTAATGATGGTTGAGCAGGATACTGTTCTTTGATTATAGCAAAATGCCATTATGAGCTATTTTGTTTCTATGCTCATTGGTAGACCAGTAGTATTTGGATTGCCATCTGCACATTGCCCATCTAGCCTCATGTTTTTGATAACTCAAGCAGGATCAAAGATGTGTTCTATATCAGGGAGTGATCTTTAAATCCAATCAGACATTCCTTGGTTAGTCCCACAAGCTTTATACCATGTTGCAGTAGCCATCTTTTTTTTCTTTTTTTTTTTTTTTTTGGAGCTGGGGACTGAACCCAGGGCCTTGCACTTGCTAGGCAAGCACTCTACCACTGAGCCAAATCCCCAACCCTTGCAGTAGCCATCTTTACGTGTAGGTTATCATTGTAGATAAAAGGATTTATAGCATGATTGGTATTAATTTTTCTCCTTTGGTAGTATTCAGAGTATCTTTCAGTAGTATGAACACTAGGCTGTGGGGTGAAGGTTCCAGGTAGGCACCAGCTCAACTTCTCTTAGTACAATGAACTGTATAGATACTATTTTAAGCAATAGGGCCTTACCATCAGTTTGTGGCATTAAACCAATCATCTTGGCATAAACCTGGATGTTTGTGAGTTCTGATGGGCCCCTTGTTCAACCATTCATTTAGATATAACCTGTTTCTA
Organism: Rattus norvegicus; assembly: GCF_021556685.1. Classification (NCBI taxonomy): domain Eukaryota; kingdom Metazoa; phylum Chordata; class Mammalia; order Rodentia; family Muridae; genus Rattus; species Rattus norvegicus. The sequence continues at coordinate 52,543,678 of NC_141544.1, read as the reverse complement.
GAACTTGAGTCATTATTGGTGGTAATAAAAAGTTGGGACCCTACTTCCCTCATTTTGTTTGTTTGGTTGGTTGGTTTTGCTTTTTTTCCCCTCCTGTTGCCCTTTGTTTGTCTTTTGGTGATTTCTTTTAAATTACCTTCATATATTTATTATTACAGGTTGCTCCTAATGTATTAAGCTTCTATACAGCTCTTCAATGGTGCTTAGTTTTAGTTGCCCTCCTGTATCCCTTCTGTAACTTTCATCTTCCTTGCTTGATCCTTCATTTCTCATTCCCCCTATCTACCCATGGCTATTCTATTTCCCCATCCTCAGTGATCCACTCTGCCTCCAGTGCCCTACATTATATGTAACTCCCATAGATGTGCATCTACCTTATGGAAGACTTAACAGCTAATATCTACATATCAGCAACTATATACCATATTTACCCATTTTAATCTGGAATACTTCACTCAGGATAATTTTTTCTAACTCAATCTACTTAGACGTAAATTTGCGGATCTTCTTTTATTTAAAAATGAGTACTTATTCTATTGTGTAAGTGTACCACATTGTTTTTATCCATTCACGTCTTGATATACATATAGGCTGTTTCCAATTTACGACTATCAGAAATCAACTATCATTGAACATGATGAATCCAAACATATGTGTATTAGGATTAAAAAATAAAATATTGGGGTTGGGGATTTAGATCAGCGGTAGAGCACTTACCTAGCAAGCGCAAGGCCCTGGGTTTGGTCCCCAGCTCCGAAAAAAAAATAAAAAAGAAAAAAAAATATTGTATTGCCATAAAAAAACATTGCTCAACAGAATCAAGTTGAAGATTCATACTTGAATAAGCAATTACACAGACACCAGATTATTATTAAAACTGACAAAAATACACACTGGAAAACATCAGTATTGAAGAAGAATCCAAATTGGATATCCAAATTGATAAGCAGTAATGGACGAATACTATGCTCAAGATTCAACTCTAAATAGCTCAAAGACCTAGACATAAGGCCAGATAAACTAAACATGACAGAAGAAAAAGGTGGAAAATAGCTTTACACAGGAAAAGACATTTTGTACAGAACAAAATTAGCATGACAATTAAGAACACCAATTAATAAATGAGACCTCATGAAACAGACACTTCCTCTTTACAAAGGACACTGTTATTTGAACAAAGTGGAGGCCTAGGAATGGGAATAGGTTTTTACCAGCTATACATCTGATAGAGGGCAAATACCTACAAAATATGAAAATGTAAAACAAAAAAAAGGATATAAAGGATACAAATCACCCAGTTTAAAAATGAGTTGTAGATCTAAACTATTCACAAAAGAAGAAACTCGAATGGCTGATAAACACTTAAAGACATGATGAACATCCTTACCCAACAGAACAGCCATTTGATTTCATCTTAGCTGAGGAGAATGGCAAAGGTCAATATACAAATGACATCTCATGCTGGTGAGGATGTGGAGTAAGGGGAATATTTATGCTGACAGAACTGAATGCTTGTATAGCCACTGTGGAAATCAGCCAGGCAGTTCCTCTGGGAGCCAGGGTTACATCTAACCTAAGTTGCAGCTATATGCTCATAGACATTCAAAATATTCCTGGTATATCATTGCAAGAAATTCATAACAAAACATTCTAATATATCATATTGAACATCACCAAAATATCTTGGAATTTTAAAAGTAGTATTTTGATAAAAATCATTAAAAATGAACAAATACATTACTTTTGAATATATTAGAGCAATAGATTTAATTAAAATATGGTTTGAAATGAAACAATGCGTTAAAAGCCAAATTAAACACATTCTACTTCTTTCATTGTGTTTTGGGTTATTTAAAATCATGGCAAGAGGAAAGTTAACAGATTAAGTATCATGGTGTTTATTTTAGTGAATATATATATATATTCCCCTCTATGAGCAAAGTTTTTTTTTTATTTTGATCACAGAACACTAAGCTATTTTGATCTTATTCCTAATATATTACATAATATATTGTATAATTTTATAAAATGTTCATAACAACTACATTTTTGCCTTTGTGATTTTATCAAGATATTTTTCAAAATAATGGGATGTACTTCGTATATGATCATATTTAATAGACAAACAGGTTTAATTCATTACTTCTGAAAAACCCATGGTTAGTATTTAAAAGCAATTTTGAACAGACTATTTCGTAGAATCAGAAAATGATGCTCTAAATTCAACAATGGTATTTTCATTATATTCCTGAAACAAAGGCATTTTGTAATGAACACTCAGGTTCCTAATTAACAAAATTATTAACTGTTCCCTAATAATAATAGTAATATGAGGAAAAATGTTTTCTGGTGAATCATTCTATAAGTTTTCTAGGGCTTTCCTTGGACGGATGCCTCTTGGAAATGCTTTGAACTAGGTTAAAACATAAACTCTCTTGGAAATAGTTCTAGAAAATTAAAAACATTTTTTTTAGAGTATTCTTCAAGTTAGGCCATTTTTTCTGATCACAATCATCTGTGTTTAATGAGAGCCACCTGCATTTGGTGAGTTACGTTAGATGCTTCAAATCCCCATTTATTTCTGTTGGGCAGACAATTCACCGAAGAGGCCTATGAGATAAGAATACAGTTAGCAGATCTTCCTGGTTGCTGCCACCACAGAGAGCTCGTGGGCAGCACCCCGCGAGCAAACTTGAGCCTCAGGACCACAGGTAAGACCAACTTTTCTGCTGCAAGAGACCTGCCTGGTGAACTCGGGACACACAGAGGCAGAATTCCTCTAGGACCAGGCACTTCCTGTGTTTACCAGGAGTCCCACAACAGCAGATCCCGGCCCACAGCAGCTCTCTGCTCCCAGACCCCGTGGGAGAGAGACCTCACCGCCTGGTCAGGTGGGCACTCCTGAGGCTGCAGAGCGGAAGAGACCACCAACACTGCCCACCCCTGCCCACATCCCTGGCCCAAGAGGAAACGGTATACGGCCTCTGGGTTCCCGTGGGGGAGGGCCCAGGAGCAGCAGGACCCCTGCACCTGAGACACCTCCGGAACCTGAAGGAACAGACCAGATAAACAGTTCTCTGCACCCAAATCCCATGGGAGGGAGAGCTAAACCTTCAGAGAGGCAGACACGCCAGGGAAACCAGAAGAGACTGCACACTGTACACATTACTGATTCCAGAGGAAAACACCAAACACCATCGGGAACCCTGGTGCACTGAAGCTCCCGCAAACGGCAGCACAGATCTTCTTGGTTGCTGCTGCCTCAAAGAGCTCATGGCCAGCATGAGCGAACTTGAGCCTCGGGACCACAGGTAAGGCCAACTTGTCTGCTGCAAGTGACCTGCCTGGTGAACTCAAGACACAGGCCCACAGGAACAGCTGAAGACCTGTAGATAGGAAAAACTACACGCCCGAAAGCAGAACACTCTGACCCCATAACAGGCTGAAAGAAAACAGGAAAACAGGTCTACAGCACTCCTGACACACAGGCTTATAGGACAGTCTAGCCACTGTCAGAAATAGCAGAAAACAGTAACACTAGAGATAATCTGATGGCGAGAGGCAAGCGCAGGAACCCAAGCAACAGAAACCAAGACTACGTGGCACCATCGGAGCCCAATTCTCCCATCAAAACAAACATGGAATATCCAAACACACCAGAAAACAAGATCTAGTTTCAAAATCATATTTGATCATGATGCTGGAGGACTTCAAGAAAGACGTGAAGAACTCCTTTAGAGAAACACAGGAAAACATTAATAAACAAGTAGAAGCCTACAGAGAGGAATCGCAAAAATGCCTGAAAGAATTCCAGGAAAACATAAATAAACAAGTAGAAGCCCATAGAGAGGAGACACAAAAATCCCTGAAAGAATTCCAGGAAAACACAATCAAACAGTTGAAGGAATTAAAAATGGAAATAGAAGAAATCAAGAAAGAACACATGGAAACAACCCTGGATATAGAAAAACAAAAGAAGAGACAAGGAGCTGTAGATATGAGCTTCACCAACAGAATACAAGAGATAAAAGGGAGAATCTCAGGAGCAGAAGATTCCATAGAAATCATGGACTCAACTGTCAAAGATAATGTAAAGTGGAAAAAGCTACTGTTCCAAAACATACAGGAAATCCAGGATTCAGTGAGAAGATCAAACCTAAGGATAATAGGTATAGAAGAGAGTGAAGACTCCCAGCTCAAAGGATCAGTAAATATCTTCAACAAAATCATAGAAGAAAACTTCCCTAACCTAAAAAAAGTGATACTCATAGGCATACAAGAAGCCTACAGAACTCCAAATAGATTGGACCAGAAAAGAAACACCTCCCGTCACATAATTGTCAAAACACCAAACGCACAAAATAAAGAAAGAATATTAAAAGCAGTAAGGGAAAAAGGTCAAGTAACATATAAAGGGAGACCTATCAGAATCACACCAGACTTCTCGCCAGAAACTATGAAGGCCAGAAGATCCTGGACTGATGTCATACAGACCCTAAGAGAACACAAATGCCAGCCCAGGTTACTGTATCCTGCAAAACTCTCAATTAACATAGATGGAGAAACCAAGACATTCCATGACAAAACCAAATTTACACAATATCTTTCTACAAATCCAGCACTACAAAGGATAATAAATGGTAAAGCCCAGCATAAGGAGGCAAGCTATACCCTAGAAGAAGCAAGAAACTAATCGTCTTGGCAACAAAACAAAGAAAAGAAAAGCACACAAACATAACCTCACATCCAAATATGAATATAACAGGAAGCAATAATCACTATTCCTTAATATCTCTCAACATCAGTGGCCTCAACTCCCCAATAAAAAGACATAGATTAACAAACTGGATACGCAACGAGGACCCTGCATTCTGCTGCCTACAGGAAACACACCTCAGAGACAAAGACAGACACTACCTCAGAGTGAAGGGCTGGAAAACAACTTTCCACGCAAATGGTCTGAAGAAGCAAGCTGGAGTAGCCATTCTAATATCGAATAAAATCAATTTTCAACTAAAAGTCATCAAAAAAGATAAGGAAGGACACTTCATATTCATCAAAGGAAAAATCCACCAAGATGAACTCTCAATCCTAAATATCTATGCCCCAAATACAAGGGCACCTACATACGTAAAAGAAACCTTACTAAAGCTCAAAACACACATTGCACCTCACACAATAATAGTAGGAGATTTCAACACCCCACTCTCATCAATGGACAGATCATGGAAACAGAAATTAAACAGAGACGTAGACAGACTAAGAGAAATCATGAGCCAAATGGACTTAACAGATATTTATAGAACATTCTATCCTAAAGCAAAAGCATATACCTTCTTCTCAGCTCCTCATGGTACTTTCTCCAAAATTGACCATATAATTGGTCAAAAAACGGGCCTCAACAGGTACAGAAAGATAGAAATAATCCCGTGGGTGCTATCAGACCACCAAGGCCTAAAACTGGTCTTCAATAACAATAAGGGAAGAAGGCCCATATATACGTGGAAATTGAACAATGCTCTACTCAATGATAACCTGGTCAAGGAAGAAATAAAGAAAGATATCAAAAACTTTTTAGAATTTAATGAAAATGAAGGTACAACATACCCAAACTTATGGGACACAATGAAAGCTGTGCTAAGAGGAAAACTCATAGCGCTGAGTGCCTGCAGAAAGAAACAGGAAAGAGCATATGTCAGCAGCTTGACAGCACACCTAAAAGCTCTGGAACAAAAAGAAGCAAATACACCCAGGAGGAGTAGACGGCAGGAAATAATCAAACTCAGAGCTGAAATCAACCAAGTAGAAACAAAAAGGACCATAGAAAGAATCAACAGAACCAAAAGTTGGTTCTTTGAGAAAATCAACAAGATAGATAAACCCTTAGCCAGACTAACGAGAGGACACAGAGAGTGTGTCCAAATTAACAAAATCAGAAATGAAAAGGGAGACATAACTACAGATTGAGAGAAAATTCAAAAATCATCAGATCTTACTATAAAAGCCTATATTCAACAAAACTTGAAAATCTGCAGGAAATGGACAATTTCCTAGACAGATACCAGGTACCGAAGTTAAATCAGGAACAGATAAACCAGTTAAACAACCCCATAACTCCAAAGGAAATAGAATCAGTCATTAAAGGTCTCCCAACCAAAAAGGGGCCAGGTCCAGACCGGTTTAGTGCAGAATTCTATCAGACCTTCATAGAAGACCTCAAACCAATATTATCCAAACTATTCCACAAAATTGAAACAGATGGAGCACTATCGAATTCCTTCTATGAAGCCACAATTACTCTTATACCTAAACCACACAAAGACCCAACAAAGAAAGAGAACTTCAGACCAATTTACCTTATGAATATCGACGCAAAAATATTTAATAAAATTCTGACAAACCGAATCCAAGAGGACATCAAAACAATCATCCACCATGATCAAGTAGGCTTCATCCCAGGCATGCAGGGATTGTTTAATATATGGAAAACCATCAACGTGATCCATTATATAAACAAACTGAAAGAACAAAACCACATGATCATTTCATTAGATGCTGAGAAAGCATTTGACAAAATTCAACACCCCTTCATGATAAAAGTCCTGGAAAGAATTGGAATTCAAGGCACATACCTAAACATAGTAAAAGCCATATACAGCAAACCAGTTGCTAACATTAAACTAAATGGAGAGAAACTTGAAGCAATCCCACTAAAATCAGGGACTAGACAAGGCTGCCCACTCTGTCCCTACTTATTCAATATAGTTCTTGAAGTTCTAGCCAGAGCAATCAGACAACAAAAGGAGGTCAAGGGGATACAGATTGGAAAAGAAGAAGTCAAAAATATCACTTTTTGCAGATGATATGATAGTATATTTAAGTGATCCTAAAAGTTCCACCAGAGAACTACTAAAGCTGATAAACAACTTCAGCAAAGTGGCTGGGTATAAAATTGACTCAAATAAATCAGTAGCCTTCCTCTACACAAAAGAGAAACAAGCCGAGAAAAAAATTAGGGAAAAGACACCCTTCATAATAGACCCAAATAATATAAAGTACCTCGGTGTGACTTTAACCAAGCAAGTAAAATATTTGTACAATAAGAACTTCAAGACTCTGAAGAAAGAAATTGAAGAAGTCCTCAGAATATGGAAAGATCTCCCATGCTCATGGATTGGCAGGATTAATAAGTAAAAATGGCATTTTACCAAAAGCGATCTACAGATTCAATGCAATCCCCATCAAAATACCAATCCAATTCTTCAAAGAGTTAGACAGAACAATTTGCAAATTCATCTGGAATAACAAAAAACCCAGGATAGCTAAAGCTATCCTCAACAATAAAAGGACTTCAGGGGGAATCACTATCCCTGAACTCAAGCAGTATTACAGAGCAATAGTGATAAAAACTGCATGGTATTGGTACAGAGACAGACAAATAGACCAATGGAATAGAATTGAGGACCCAGAAATGAACCCACACACCTATGGTCACTTGATATTTGACAAAGGAGCCAAAACCATTCAATGGAAAAAGATAGCATTTTCAGCAAATGGTGCTGGTTCAACTGGAGGTCAACATGAAGAAGAATTCAGATCGATCCATGCTTATCACCCTGTACAATGCTTAAGTCCAAGTGGATCAAGGACCTCCACATCAAACCAGACACACTCAAACTAATAGAAGAAAAACTAGGGAAGCATCTGGAACACATGGGCACTGGAAAAAATTTCCTGAACAAAACACCAATGGCTTATGCTCTAAGATCAAGAATCAACAAATGAGATCTCATAAAACTGCAAAGCTTCTGTAAGGCAAAGGACACTGTGTTTAGGACAAAAAGGCAACCAACAGATTCAGAAAGGATCTTCACCAATCCTACAACAGATAGAGGCCTTATATCCAAAATATACAAAAAACTCAAGAAGTTAGACCGCAGGGAGACAAATAACCCTATTAAAAAATGGGGTTCAGAGCTAAACAAAGAATTCACAGCTGAAGAATGCCGAATGGCTGAGAAACACCTAAAGAAATGTTCAACATCTTTAGTCATAAGGGAAATGCAAATCAAAACAACCCTGAGATTTCACCTCACAACAGTGAGAATAGCTAAGATCAAAAACTCAGGTGACAGTAAATGCTGGCGAGGATGCGGAGAAAGAGGAATACTCCTCCATTGTTGGTGGGATTGCAGACTGGTACAACCATTCTGGAAATCAGTCTGGAGGTTTCTCAGAAAATTGGACATTGAACTGCCTGAGGATCCAGCTATACCTCTCTTGGGCATATACCCAAAAGATGCCCCAACATATAAAAAAGACACGTAATCCACTATGTTCATCTCAGCCTTATTTATAATAGCCAGAAGCTGGAAAGAACCCAGATGCCCTTCAACAGAGGAATGGATACAGAAAATGTGGTACATCTACACAATGGAATATTACTCAGCTATCAAAAACAACGACTTTATGAAATTCGTAGGCAAATGGTTGGAACTGGAAAATATCATCCTGAATGAGCTAACCCAATCACAGAAATACATACATGGTATGCACTCATTGATAAGTGGCTATTAGCCCAAATGCTTGAATTACCCTAGATGCCTAGAACAAATGAAACTCAAGACGGATGATCAAAATGTGAATGCTTCACTCCTTCTTTATTAGGGGAACAAGAATACCCTTGGCAGGGAAGAGAGAGGCAAAGATTAAAACAGAGACTGAAGGAACACCCATTCAGAGGCTGCCCCACATGTGGCCCATACACATATAGCCATCCAATTAGACAGGATGGATGAAGCAAAGAAGTGCAGACCGACAGTAGCCAGATGTAGATTGCTCCTGAGAGACACAGCCAGAATACAGCAAACACAGAGGCAAATGCCAGCAGCAAACCACTGAACTGAGAATAGGACCCCCGTTGAAGGAATCAGAGAAAGAACTGGAAGAGCTTGAAGGGGCTCGAGTCCCCATATGTACAACAATGCCAAGCAACCAGAGCTTCCAGGGACTAAGCCACTACCTAAAGACTATACATGGACTGACCCTGGACTCTGACCTCATAGGTAGCAATGAATATCCTAGTAAGAGCACCAGTGGAAGGGGAAGCCCTGGGTCCTGCTAAGACTGAACCCCCAGTGAACATGATTGTTGGGGGGAGGGCGGCAATGGGGGGAGCATGGGGAGGGGAACACCCTTAAGGAAGGGGAGGGGGATGTTTGCCCGGAAACCGGGAAAGGGAATAACACTCGAAATGTATATAAGAAATACTCAAGTTAATAAAAAAAAATTAAAAAAATAAAAAAGAATACAGTTAGCATCTAACTAAAATCATCTTCTTTATTAGTTCCTTCAGCATTCAATTTATGTCCTTCGTTGTCACTAGGCACTCTTGAATTTCTTTCAACTCTAAACACATCCAATTTTAAGTTGTAAATCTGCCAAATTCAGTTATAGTTATTAGTTACTACTAATTAGTTATCAGTTTTTTGAATAAAGTGTATACCTTCCTGTGACTGAACTTTTGTAGAATTAGGGTTTAAGTGTCAGTCACCTAGAAACATTGAGGGTGGAGGGGAAACAGTATAAAGAGTATATGAAAAGTTATATAAAATCATAGCATCTTGTAACTGAATTTAAGCATATCCTTAAAAGTGAAGGGAGATACTTTTAAGGTTAGGTGATAGTAATGAAAACTGTGTAGTTTTAAGTTCCTTATAAAAACACAGAAATATTATAAGAATATATTTTCATTTTATTACCAGGTATGGAATATGGGGCTGTTCAGATTACCCATAGCAGCTGGTTAAGATTTGTTAGAGTAAAGTCATTTGGGTATTTCCACTCCACTTTAGATCACTTAGTTCCAAATAAGAAACACAAATCTTCATATTTACAATAAGCTTTAAAAGCACTAAAGCTAGCAGACACCCACCCTCTATGTTATTTTTTCTAATTCCCTGTCAGTCACTCAGAGATATCACTTGCCATGTACTGCCTAGGCTACTCCTACTCCGACAGGCCAGTCTTCATGGTCTTGTGCTCATGATCCACCTACCTCATATTAGCTTCTCCTTTTATCTTCCTCTGCTCTCCCTCTTGTGGTCCCTGCCTCAGAACCTAAGCCTATGAACTGAAGCCCTTCTACCTGCCATAGGCATCTTTATTAACCAATCATGGATAATATGGGGTGCAAGGTTTATATAACAGAAGGTGGCATATGTAGTTATCTGTTCATCTTGGGGCAGCAAGATCTTGGAGTACAGAATTTAGTATTTGAATACAAGCAGCATCAAGGCAACCCATTACAATGCTCTGTCAGTGATGTGACTTTTCAGCTGCAGTTGTTTATGGTATAGTGTGACATTTTGTGTTCTGGGGACATTTCAGAGAGTATATAAATGCTAGGACAGCAAGAGAGGTACGGGTTGTTGATTGTTTCTTGGTTGGTGGTGGTTATTGTTGGTCACTGTTGGTCATTTTTTTCTCTTTTAATAATGATATGCAAATAAGAGAAGAGGAAAAAGGAGGAGGAGGAGGAGGAGGAGAAATTAGATATTTTACTGGTGATCAAACTTTCCCCAGTGAAATTGATGGCCCTAATTAGCAGCTCTAATTGATCCCTCCTGTTCCTATTCACACTCAGCCCTAGTCCATCCACAAAATCTACTTCCCCTTCATAGGGATATTCAAGACTTCCTCTCCCCTATAGCTCTATTATTTTGCCATATTTCTTTTTTTTTTTTTTTGGTTCTTTTTTTCGGAGCTGGGGACCGAACCCAGGGCCTTGCGCTTCCTAGGAAAGCGCTCTACCACTGAGCTAAATCCTCAGCCCCGCCATATTTCTTTTTAAATTACAACGAAATAGAATTTATGTAGTGATTGGAATACATTTAATGAGTATCACAAATAGTACATAATAGAATATAGAAAATTAGAATAATGCCATAAGTGTCAACAATTTTAAGGGAATGACTAAATCTATATGGATCTCATGGTATTATTAAAACCAAGTACATGTAGCACGTTCTTTGATCCATTAGTACTCATAATATATGGTGAAATATAAACATTTGTATCTAGATTTTCTTTGTATTTCTTTAGTTTTATAAAACTTAATGATCACTATTATTGATGTCTGTTTATTAAATAAAATAATTATTTAAGAAGATATGAGTATATGAGAATAACTTTAATTTTATTAAGGATATTAATCTATCATTAATTAGAATACCAAGACAGTAAAGCTATCCTTTTCTCTATGTCAAGCACTTGATATAATGAAGTTGATAAAATGTATAATATACATTAAGATTAGAGATGGTATGTGTTCATTTTAAACGGTTTCAAAATGATATTTTATCATAACATGCCATGATTATAATTATGGAAGTGAAATTAATGCTCCTCATCTTAGTAATAATGCATTTACTTTTTGGAATTTGTATTATTTTTAAGATTAGGGTATGCATCTTTTTCCAAGAGAGATAAAGTTAATGATTTTTTTCTGAGACTTATGCATGACATTGTATACTTTTGTAGAAAGAAATATGTAGCCACATTAGCATATTAATTTAAATATTTATTCATGTGATTAATGTATAAAAACATTGAATAAAATAACGCAGTTTTTGATAAAGCCTACCCTTTACAGTAGTTTGTTTCCCCAGTGAGACTCCCTTGAAGAAAACCAAATTTTCAGTTGCAATTATTTATCAATTGAAGAGGACTTTTGTGGTGGGGATGGAGGCTTATGGCCACTGTCCTTTCAGCTCTAGGATGCCATCTGGTACAATCCTGCATAGACCCTGTACATGCTGTCTTAGTTTTTGAGTTCATATATGAATATATCCAATTGATTGGAGGATTCTCTTGGTATACTCTATTTCATCTATGGAAACATCCCTTGCATAAAACCATTTCTTTTCTAAATAAATTACTTTAGTAAAGTATAAACTTTTCATAATTGAGAAACTCATTTAACTTTAATCTCTTTTTAATTGAAAGGCTGTGAACTATAAAATAGTAAAGTAGAATGTACTTTCATGAAATTCTGTTTTATCTTTTTCTACATAAACGAGCACTCAAATAGCCCATTTAGTAATTGCATTAATGGCTTTAAGACTATATTAAAGTGCTGAAATTGTGTTAAAAGTTGAATGCAATGTTTTGTATCTTAAAATGTATAAATCTCGTGATCAACATTAGCTTTTGTGAGTAATTCCAGCGAAAAGGATGGATACTTGGGGCCTGTTAGACAAGTTAAGAATATATTGCATAAATAGTATGCAATATATATGCACATTACATACTGGTCTTCCATATAGCATTAGCTATCCTATTTTTACAAATAATGGAATAGTCACAAAATATTCGTGCACTAGAGTCAGAATTGAAGAAAGCATAGTTTGTTATTTTAGACATTTATACATACTAAATTTTTTTATACAACTATACAATTATTGAAATACAAACTTTAAAATCTCCCCAGTAGGGAAGAATGTTTCTGTTCTCCCTATGGAGAGGTTGCCACCCAGACTTTCAGAATCACTATTTAGAGTGGGTCTTCCCATTTGATGCCATTACTGCACCTAATACCGACAACGTAATAAAAAAGGCTACCAAGAGCTGTATAGTGTTATACTAGAGGAAAGGATCACTCCACAATCAGTCCCAGGAGCAACAGCTGAGTATGCAGATTCCATTTCCTGGTCTATGCCAGGCATACGGCCTCTTCTTCTGGGGTAGTTTTGACAAGGAGAGCCATCAGCAAAACACTCAAATGCTGATTCCTGGAATAAAACAATGGTTTCCACCAATTGACAATGGATACTAATAGCCAAATAGGATGCAACAGGAAAGAATTTGGAAAAGACTATTACTGACATGCTGACGATCAAAATCATCAGCAACTAAGTTAATTCCCTGAAATCACATGCAGAATATAAATGAAATTGCATATGCTATGGGCAGATTGGCCTTTTGGGGAAAAAAACCAGTAACCTTAATAGTCTTATCTAAAAAAAATAATATTCAACCTTTTGTCAACAAGAAAAAATAATTATATATAATGTTTTAAATATCAAAAGAACTACCACTCTCTGCTTCTGTCTCTGACTCTCTTCTCTCTCTCTGACACCTTTTTTCCTCTCTATCCCTTCCCTTTCAAGGTTTTCTGACTAGCGTCTCCTCCTCCTCCTCCTCCTCCTCCTCCTCCTCCTCCTCCTCCTCCTCCTTCTTCTTCTTCTTCTTCTTCTTCTTCTTCTTCTTCTTCTTCTTCTTCTTCTTCTTCTCCTCTTCCTCCTCCTCCTCCTCCTCCTTCTCTATCTCGTTCTGTCATCTCTCTTCCTCTGCCTTTACTTCCCTCTCAACTCCCCTTCCTGTGCCCCCAAATAAACTCTATTCTATACTAGAAAAAAGAAGTTGCAAATTAAATATTTTGGTGGATAATGTTCTATGATTCAGAAAAAGATAAAAGTTCTGTTGAAGTTTATATTTATATCCACGATCAGATCTAGTCTTTGTAGTCATGTTCTTAGAAAGGCAATGACGGGGAAGCCCTTGGTCCTGCCAACACTGAACCCCCAGTGAACGTGATTGTTGGGGGGAGGGCGGTAATGGGGGGAGGATGGGGAGGGGAACACCCATAGAGAAGGGGAGGGGGAGGGGTTAGGGGGATGTTGGCCCGGAAACTGGGAAGGGGAATAACAATTGAAATGTAAATAAGAAATACCCAATTTAATAAAGATGAGGGAAAAAAAAGAAAGTCAATGACATTACAAGAGATATGAGCAATAGCATTCATTCCAGCACCGCTGATAAAAGGAAATTCTTTGGATATGGTAATCCCAAGACATGCCCAGAGAAACGTTGAATAAATTCTATTATACTACAAAATTAGATCCAATAATAGAATAAATATTCATGTATAGAATAGATTATTAATTAACAGAGAAAACACCTAAGACTGAACTACAAAAAGAAAACAGGGAAATGTATCTCCAACATAAGACGGAATGAAAAAAGATAAAAACTAGTCTTTTTTCTTTAGTTTAAAACTTAGTAAATATTGCATGAACAAAATACCAATGAAAATGGAAAAAATATTTCTAATATACACATAAATACTTATACATCAATGTATGAAATATACACATGCAAGTGTGAAGAGGCAAGGGATGAGGACATTTTCAAGTCCCTAGCAAAATTTTATCTTTTCTTTTGCACAATGAATGCACAGTGACATTCTAAAATTTATTTTAAATCTGTTGAAAACATATATAATCCCATAATATTAAAAGCAAGCCTTAGATTAAACTGTGATGCTTGAATTTATGTTTCAGGGAAGAAGGGTGACCTATAAGTTTGGGCCTTCTTTTCTCTTCCCATCTCACAAGAGCCTGCCTGCCTTCCTTCCTTGTTAGCACAAACCCATGACATCTCCTGCTCTTGAAACTTATTCCCTTTCTTTTTGAAGACAGCTTGGATTGTTTACAAATAACAGGCAGTCCTAAATGAGAACCATTCAGAATAAAACGTCAGCCATTTATCTACATATCGAAAGAAATCTCCTAAGTACCAATGAACATGTATCACAAAAAGCATTATATAAGTATTTCACAATTAACCATACAGTATACTCATAGTCCAACAAAACATTTGTTAGATAAGAAAAAATAAGGTATTTTAAAGGCATTTAGGTTATTAGTAAAGTAAACACAATTATAATGCAGATTTTAAATAAATAAACAAGGACTACGACATAAACATTCATAATTTTTATGACAGTCAATAAAAATTAGATATCTTGCAGCAACAGATGGGAAATTTCAGAAGGATATATTTCCTCTAAGGGGAAATCAACGGGAAAGGCTGCTTATTATAACCCCATAAACAAAATGAACATGTCTTCAGTGGCTCAGAATCATTTGGTTCTAATTGACGGAGGACAAAGTCTGAGGCCTGCTGATGGGTCCACTGAGGTATATAACAGTGGAATGAAGGGAGAAGAAGGAATGGAGAAATTAAAACCAGAATATCTAAGTGCTATAAAACAATTTATAAATTAGTAAAAAAGTACAGTGGGTGACCAGAGGGCAATAAACAAAAAGAAGGAGAGAAAGGAAGGCAATGATGAAATTCCAAACCAAAGAAAACCAACTAATGATTGGGAATCTCAAAGAAGAGTAAGCACATAAATGCCAAAACTTACATACTTATTCATATTATATTTAAACTATAGAGGCCACTGCTGAAGCTCCCGTTGAAGCTAAGCTGGATGACTAGCGAGCTCCTGAGATCTGTTGGCTTTGTAGGCACACATGACCGTATTTGACATCTTTGTGGGGTTTAAAATTTGAAATCAGGATATCTTTTTCACAGTTCTCTTCTCAGAGCTAGCTCCTTAGTGGCCTAAATAAAAGTTATACAGACATATATAACTGATGTTCAAAGAGAAAAATTTGAAACATAAAATGGGCTATTAAACAACGATCAGAAAACAAAACACAGTCATAGAAAGTATTAATCCAACAGCAAATAACCATACTTTAAAACAGCATTAAATATGGATTCAATAATACCATAAATTAAAAGAGACAAACTGCAAGACTTGGGTAAAATATTATGTCAAGAAACATTCCCCCTTTTGTATAACATCATATATACCTCTCTATCTAAATATAGTAAAAAAATAAATATAATACATAGTACATTATTTTTATATAATATATTCTTTTAGATATTTTATGTTATATATTATATGTACTATATAAATATATTCAAATGTATTTTGTGCAAACACTGAACAAATTTAGGGGGTCTAGATTTGCACAAAGTTATAGTAGGTATTGAAACAAGGGAATTTCTTCTTAAGATAAATCAGGTCATAATAAAAAGGAAAACAGGTCAACTTTCCATCAAACCATAGCAATCCTTAGGGTATATTATCTAAACATGCCCGAATATGTGAGGCAAAAACTGACAGGCCTTTGAGGAGAAAAAAGCAATTCTGCTTTTACAACTGGGGACTTCAATACTTCTCCTACAAAAATTGATAGAACCATCAGGCAGGAAATCAATAAGGATATACTTGAAGTGAGAAGCACCATTAATCTATGTGATCTAATTGACATTTATAGACTACTTCATCCAGCAGCAGCTGAACACACGTTCTTTTCAGGCTAACATACAGCATTTACTAAGACTAACCACATTCCAGAGCATAAAACACCCCAAAGTCATCTAAAGAAGAGAAATCATACCAAGTACGTTATCAGAACAACACTGAAGTTAAACTAGTAGCACAAGGATTGCTGAAAAATCTTAAGTACTTAGCAGGAAAGAATCATAATTTTATTTGAGCCACTAGTCAGAGAATTGTTGAGAGGAATTACAAATATAGAAGAGTCGATGTAGGGCATAAAAAACCTATTGATTTGCTTTGGAATTACTCAGTGCATATAAAGTGGTTATGGGAGTTGGAGTCAAACTGAAAAAGGGAGGCTTGCTTAGCATGCATGAGGTCAAGAATCCAACTGGCACTGCAAACAATGAATGAAAAAATAATCTTTAAAATTGATGCAGATTAAAAAATTATGAAATGCATTAATGAGTGTGTTTTGTTTATAAAATAAAGCAAACTGGAAAAGATGAAAAAACAATCGTAAGTATGCTAATAGCAATATTAATTGCCAATGATCTAATGATATTGGTTGAAAGAGCCAAAAAGATTGAAAAAGGATAGGGTCTATTATATGCTGCCTAACGTAAATTGAAATGTAATATACCACAATAAAAGAAACAGCAAAATTGCTCAGTAAATATTGATTAAGAGAATAGCACTATAGGCAGACTCTTTGAGGAGGTAGAGGCAGGTGGATCTCAGTGAGTTCAAGATTGTTCTGACCTCTGTATTGAATTCCAGGAGAGCCAGTGGTAGGTAGAGAGACATAGTCACTAAATATAATTATAAAAATTAATATAACAATAGGTCATTTAATAGTATGTTATAATAAAATAATTATCTTCCTTTAAAATGATAGGAAAATTACTTTTAATTCATAAAGAATTCATAAGAACGGTAGGATATGAAGAAGTGCTGTAAATGGTGTGTTCCCTGAAGGAAGTGATTATTACAGTCACTATTGCAATATTGATTATAAATGCAATGACTTTCAATCAACAGCTGAGTGTGAATTTTAGGTATATTTAAAATATATACAAATGTAGCTCAAATTTTGAGCTACACAATATTTAGATACATATAAAATAATTTAAATTACTTGAACATTATTCTCTTACCACAGTGAAATTGGTAAATCCAGAAATCTAAACTTTTTCCAAGTTTCTGACAATTTAACTTTCATACATAAGGATAAAAAGATTAAAAAATATGATTTATAATTAGTTGAAGTGCAAATGCCACTTACGAAATAATCGGAAAACATCAGGAATTGTGCTTGCAGAAACTTTATAGCACAAAAATATTTCACTTTATTAAGGAAAATCTCTATCTGCTATCTATCACCTACCAATCTATCTATCTATATTTTTATTTTGTTATTTTGCTTTTGCAAAAAAAGGGGGGGGTCCCTATACATAATCCTGGCGCAGAAATCACAGAAAGCCTCCTGCCTCTGCTTTCATAGTGCTACAATTAAAATTGTGCACTATCATGCCAGGCCAAAGGTCTATTATCTAGATAACTTAAAATTCCATGTACAAAACCAAAACCGGAAAAAATATGTAATATATTTAAGCAGGAAGAAAAAATGCTAAAAAAAATAGAAAACAAAAATATTAAAGGAAAAACAGAACACAATTCATTGAAAATGATCCAGTCACCTTCTTCCTTGAAGATCAACTATCTTATTGATTGAGCTCTAAACATACAGATTTACAAAAAAAGAGGAGAAATTACAATTCATCAGAGGAATGACACAAGAACCATGTTTGAAATTACATTAATATCACAGAAACAAACAAAAAAATCAATGAAGTTATAGAACAATAGAATGGATGTAGAATTTTACTTAAATTGCTCGAGAGGCAAAGCAGGTAAGTGAAGACATTAAAACCTAGCTTAAAGTGGAACAGACTGAAGAATCAGATTTTACAAGGCAATGAGAATAGTTTTGTTCCAGAAGAGAATGGAATGAGGAAAGAATTTAAAAAAGACAGACACACATATGTATACCTATCTCTACAAATATAGAGGAATACATACATAGATTTGCATATTTAAACAGGGAAGATTTGCAGATGAAGACAGGGCAAACAAGAATGTCAGAAAACACACAGACACAGACACACAGACACACCCACACAGACACACCCATACCCACACACACACATACACATATAAACATGCTCTCATTCACACACACACACACACACACACACACACACACACACACATTTTGCAACTAAATAATTACAGAATGTCTTTTGTTATATTAGTTTTTGTTGTATTCTTGTATTAGTATGGACAGATATCATTTATAGAGTTATAGATATTTTGGCATATTTGATGTGGGTTGAAAAAATTATAGATAAAAATATCTTAACACTATATGGTCATGGTATAGAGGCTATAACGCTGTCAAAGCAAAACATTATTCAGAATCAAGAATATTGATGATTGATCACAAGTATTTTCCCTCACACATTGTCAACATGTCAAAATAATCAATACGTAATTATAATTAAACAATCCTGTGTATTTCTGAGTTTCACTTTTACATTTAGAGACAGCGCAGTAAATTTGTAGCTATATTTTTTTGACCTTTAGACATGAGAAAAAGGTTTTTGGTGGAATGTGTTCTTGGGTTCCAGTTGCTAGAATTTATTGAGTATTTCTGCTTCCATATGAACAAGGGTAATTTTTCTGAAGTTCTCTTTCTTTGTTGGGTCTTTGTGAGGTTTAGGTATAAGCGTGATTGTGGCTTCATTGAAGGAATTGAGTAGTGTTCCTCCTGTTTCTATTTCGTGAGATCATTTATACAGTTTTGGTGTGAGGTCTTCTACGAAGGTCTGATAGAATTCTGCACTAAACCCATCGGGTCCTGGACTTTTTTTGGTTGGGAGACTTTTAATAACTGCTTCTATTTCTTTAGGAGTTATGAGACTGTTTAGAAGGTTTATCTGATCCTGATTTAACTTTGGTACCTTGTATCTGTCTAGAAAATTGTCCACTTCATCCATATTTCCCATCTTGTTGAATATAGGCTTTTGTAGTAGGTTCTGATGATCTTTTGAATTTCCTCAGATTCTGTTGTTATATCTCCCTTTTGATTTCTGATATTGTTAATTTGAATACTCTCTCTGTGCCCCCTAGTTTGTCTGGCTAAGGGTTTATCTATCTTGTTGATTTTCTCAAAGAGCCAGCTCCTGGTTTGTTTTTGTTGTTATTGTTGTTGTTGTTGTTGTTGTTTTGTTTGTTTTTATTAATTGTATAGTTATTTTTGTTTCCACTTGGTTGATTTTAGCCCTGAGTGTGATTATTTCCTTCCTTCTACTCCTCTTGGGTGTACTTGCTTCTTTTGTTCTAGAAGTGTTAGATCTACTGTAAAGCTGCTAGTGCATGCTTTCTCCCGTTTTATTTTGGAGGCACTCAGAGCTAGGAGTTTTCCTCTCAGCACAGCTTTCCTTGTGTCCCATAAGTTTGGGTATGTTGTGCCTTCATTTTCATTTAATTCAAAAAAGTCGTTAATTAATTTCTTTATTTCTTCCTTGACCAAGTTGATTAAAGAGTTGTTCAAATTCCTAGTGAATGTGAGCTTTCTGTCATTTTTGCTGTCATTGAAGACCAGCCTTAGTCCATGGTGATGTGATAGAATGCATGGGATTATTTCAATCTTCTGTGAGGACTGTTTTGTGTCAGAATATATGGTCAATTTTGGAGAAATTACCATGAGGTGATGAGTAGAAGGTATATTCTTTAGTTTTAGGATAAAATGTTCTACAGATAACTGTTAAATCCAGTGGGTTGATAACTTCTGTAAGTTTCTCTATGTCCCTGTTTAGTTTCTGTTTCCATGATCTGTCCATTGATGAGAGTAGGGTGTTGAAAATGTCACTATTATTTTGTGGGGTACAATGTGTGCTTTGAGCTTTAGTAAGGTTTCTTCTATGAATGTAGGTGTCCTTGCATATGGAGCATAGATATTCAGGATTGAGAGTTCATCTTCGTGGATTTGTCTTTTGATGAATATAAAGTGTATTTCCTTATCTTTTTTGACAACTTTTGGTTGAAACTAGATTTTATTCCATATTAGAATGGCTTCTTCAGCTTTTTTCTTGGAACCATTTGCTTGGAAAATTCTTTTCACCAGCATTTTACTCTGAGGTAGTGTCTGTCTGTTTCACCGAGGTGTGCTTCCTTTATGCATCAAAAATGCTGGGTTTTCTTTAATTACCCAGTATGGTAGTCTATGTCTTGTTATGGGATAATTGAATCCATTGATATTAAGAGATATTATGGAATAGTGATTGTTGTTTCCTATTATTTCTGTTGTTGGAGGTAGAATTATGGTTGTGTGTCTCCTTTTGATTTTTTTTTTTTGCAAGAAGATTATTCTCTTGCTTTTTTGAGGGTATAGTTTCCATCTTTGTGTTGGAGTTTTCCATATATTATCTTTTATATGGCTGGATTTGTGAAAAGATATTGTGTAAATTTGGTTTTGTCATGAAATATCTTGGTTTCTCCATCTACGTTAACTGAGAGTTCTACTGAATACAGTGGCCTGGTCTGGCCGTTGTGTTCTCTTACGTTCTGTATGGCATTTGCCCAGGATCTTCTGGCTTTCACATTCTCTGGTGAAAGTCTTGTGTAATTCTGATAGGTCTGTGTTGATATGTTACTTGACCTTCATCCCTTCCTGCTTTTAATATTCTTCCTTCATTTTGCGCATTTTTTGACTATTATGTGACTATTATGTGAAGGGACGAATTTCTTTTCTGTTAGAATCTATTTAGAGTCCTGTAGGCTTCTTGTATGTTTATGGGCATCTCTTTCTTTAGATTAAGAAAGTTTTTTCTATAATTTTGTTGAAGATATTTAGTGGCTCTTTAAGTCGGGAATCTTGCCTCCTTCCGTCTATATTTATCACCCTATGCTTCACCTTCTCATGGTGTCCTGGATTTCCTGGTGGTTTTGCGTTAGGAGCCTTTTGAGTTTTACATTTTCTTTGACGGTTCTATCGATGTTTTCTATGATATCTTCTGCCGCTGAAATTCTCTTCTAACTCTTGTATTCTGTTGGGGATGCTTGCATCTATGACTCCTGATCTCTTTCCTGGGTTTTTTATCTCCAGTGTTGTCACTTGTAGTGGTTTCTTTACTGTTTCTGTATTCATCTTTAAGTCCTGGATGGTTTTGTTCAGTTCCTTCGCCTGTTTTGTTGTGATTTTCTGTAATTCTTTAAGGTAATTTTGTATTTCCTCTTTTAGTGCTTTTACGTGTTTAACTGCTGTCCTGTATGTTCTTTAAGGGAGTTACTTATGTCCTGCTTAAAGTCTTCCATCATCATCTGGAGATGGGATTTTAAATCCAAATCTTCCTTTTATGGTGCGTTTGGATCTCTAGTATCTGATTTGATGGTAGAACTTGTTTCTGATGATGCCAAGTAATCTTGGTTTCTTTTCCTGTGCTTGCTTCTCATCATCTGCTTGTCTCTGTAGTTTAGTCTTGCTGTCTTTGACAGTGGTTTGAAGCTCCTGTAAGCCTATGGGTCAGCACTCCAGGAGAAAAGCTTTCTCCCAGCAGGCATCTGAATACAGAGAGCTGTGTGACAGTGTCAGCTCCAGGCACGGGCAGTAGTCAGGAGGATCCTGTCTGTCTCAGACTGCTCCAGGGTTCCTGTGTCCAGAGCAGTTTCCTCTTGGGCCAGGAATATGAGCAGAAATGGTGATCTCCCCTGTGCTCTCAGGCTTGTCTGCACTTCTGAGAGTCCTGCTCTCTCCCCAGGGGATCTGTGTATAGAGAGCTGTGGTACTGGTCAGCTCCTGGCACAGGCAGAAACCAGAAGAAACCTGTCCCAGACTGCTCCTGGGTTCCTGCTCCAAGCAGATCCTTTGGAAGAGAAGTGGCGGTCTTACCTTTGATTCCAAGTGTGTCAGAGCTCCTGGCCACTGGCTTTCAGCTCTGGACACAGGCAGAGACTGGAAGTAACCTCTCCCTGTCTGCTCCTAGGTTCCTGGAGAGAGAGGGCTCCAGGTGGATTCCTCTCAGACCAGGAAGGTAAGCAGAAGTGGTGGTCTCCCCTGAGATTTCAGGATTGCCCATGCTTCTGAGAATCTCTCCCCCACAGGATTTCAGTTTAAATATCTGTGGGACTGGGTCAGCTCTAGGTACAGGGGAAAACTGTGGTATATATTTAAATAGTAATTAAGCTCTTGATTAAATGTTGCTTTGTTTTGCAGAAACCTAATTTCCTTCTCTCTCTCTCTCTCTCTCTCTCTCTCTCTCTCTCTCTCTCTCTAGGAATTTCACACACCTAGCTGACCAACCAAGGTGCCTTTTACGACCTGGTCCTATTTCTAGTATAGTAAAATAAAACACAACCTGGTATCATTACTAAGATATTAGCTATTTTTTTATTTATTACACAATGTATTGACTTAAGCAAATTTATTAGTTAACATTTTTATTGTGATAAAATACCAAAACACAATGGGAAGAACAGGTTATTTTTACCACATAGTCTATCATCAAAGGAAATGAGGGTTGAAATTTAAACCAGGAAACTGTAGGCATGGACTAAAGCAGAAGCCTGACCTATATAGAATCTAGGATCACCAACCCCTCCCTTCGCCTTCCCCTCACATGGCACTGTCCAGATATGTCTGCTATGGACTCTCTCCAGCATGCAGAGGATATGTATGGGTCTCTAACCGTTAGGCTCCTAGAGCTGAAAGAAGTGGACACGCCTGCTTATTCTTAATCCTCAAACCATCTTCAATGGAAAAACATTTGCAAACGAAATTTTAGTTTTCCCCAAGGGAGTGTGACTGGGGAAACAAACTGTTTTTAAAGGTCCACTGCCCAGCAGGAGATGTCCAAGAGAAAGCCATCTTAATGGCAAGCAGCATTTTTGGAGGTTTCTTGTCTCATACTGTCATATCAAGTTTTCATTTTGTTTGCTTTTTATCTTCTATTTTTTATTTAGTTTTTTTTATGTTGATTTTGTTAGTATTTTTTCTGCCTTTTTCCCCCTATACATCCTTTGGCTACATATTGTGACTTCCATTTTAGTGCCTTTATGCATCCCTGGGTGTGTAATGGGTTGCTACTTTGCCTTCAGTTTGTTTAGTGCTACTCTTTTTCTTTTACATATATATATATATATATATATATATATATATATACACATATACATTATAGTGTTTTGTTTTAGTATTATCTC